>NC_029788.2:121935099-122034249 GCF_000816755.2 Arachis ipaensis
TTTAAGGTCTTTAAACCATATTACAAGAAATTTTAATCAACAGGAAGAATATCATATTGAAGAACACTAACTTTTTGGTTGATGGGAAACTCTAAACTGTCCAGTGGTCTAAGCACTATCAGCGGAAAGAAGATGCCTATTTCACCTTGAAAACAAAAAGAGTGGTGCAGAAACAAATTAGACACATTAAATCAATAGTGGTCTCTGCTAAAAACTTCTATGAGATTTGCAAAAAGATATTACACATACTTTGAGACTCTCTCTGAATCGTAACAACAGCACCAAGAATATTCCAGTTGCATACTGCCAACAAAGAAGAACAAAATAACAAGATTTACAAGTAGATCCTTAAGAATATGCTAAAAAAATGTAACTTAGTTCAACCAACCTGAAATATGACAGGAAATTATGAAACTGAAGCTGAAAATAATGCATATGAAAGATATCCCTTCGCCGAATCAATTAAATGAAAATTCTTTGTAAATGAGTGGCTAACTCCCTCCAACAAACCCTGAGAAAATAAAATAAAAAATAAAAAATTCAATTGTCGTCAATTAAGAACAAAAAAGAATAATTTGAAATATTGAGAAACCAATTCATAGCAATGTGAATGAGTTTTAAAGAATAATAAAAAGACAATAATGTACCGTCCTTCCATAAGGTTTTATTTAAGAAAGAAACCATTAAATACAAATATCAACATCAAAACAAAAGGAAATGTAAGTTTTCTTTACATCATCTTGACATTAATTGTATTTGTAGATCTAATGGACCAAGTATATCACGGAAAATCAAATAGACCTGAAACTTGGTCCAGAGTAAAGCAAAAAAAATGCTTATGCATCATTACAAGGAACACAAGTTTTTATGAATTTTGCTACAACCTATATACTAGCAATTAATAGATGCCAGAATCACTTTATAACCTGCAGAAGTTCAAGAGATAATATCCTTGTCTTGGTTGTAACTTTATCATTATCTTCTTTTATGAAACAAATTAAACACTTTTTATGAAATGCAGAAATTTGCACTTCAAAACAGATTACTTATGTAAGAAATGGTTTCCATTTTTTTTTCCTGAAACAACTATGTAATATACCACCAAATTAAGTTCATGACCAAACATCCTTAACAAACATCATTAAGGCTCATGTTCAAAGGCATAGTACAGCCAAATTTAAAGATAACTTCACTCAAAAGGCAGGTTAACTGTAAAATTATTAATTTTTACCCCATTATTCCTGTGAACAAAATTGATCAAATTGCTAAAATGTACTAATAAATCTTAAGAGATACAACTTCAGCAATACATGATTAGATAAGATGAATAACATATTAGCATCATTTATCACTAAATGCATTTCTAACTTGTTACTTCATGCACAATGCTTTTATCAAGAGTTTACCGAGGATAGCATTTCTAACTGGTAGCTGCATCCATTATCCAGTTCAACATCAAGTGCACCAAAAAAGGCAAACAGAAAAATTGGTAATTCAGAATTCCAAGCACATATACAACCCAAAACATCGGAATAAGTCTGTGTGTACACCATACAGTGATGCAATTTGTCAAATAAAAGAGGGATCATATTGTTGTTGGAGCAGATCATGATAACAAAATGTGTTTTTAGCTATTTTAAAAGTGGACAATTCTATATGTACTTAATACTTACATAACTTTTGGTGATGTACATAGATGAAGCATTTGCCAAAACGTATATTTGATATCCATTTGTTGCCACTACAATGCATGATCAAATCATAGAGAGAAAATAAAGAGTTAACAAAGTAGAAATTAGAACTAAAACATAGTGAACAAAAATTATAAAGATATATAAATTTCCCAGTGTGCTGTTTGGATTTCCTTATTAGAATCATAACACAAAATCCACAACAGCGAAGGGCATACACCTGCTTCATCGGACACAAATGAGCAGTGAATTATGACTATTCAATTCAGAAATTCAAAATCAAATCTACTTAATCGAACTATTTTAGAAATCACAAAAAAAGCAAGAGTATTAGAGCTGAACCTATTCGGTTTCCCTCCTTATATATTATTTGCCTCCTTATATTAGCGAAGTCACTCTTCTCTGATCTCAAAAGTTATTGCAAAATTTATTGTTAACAAAGAATAAATATCATCAAATTAATAGGGAAGAAAAAGAGGTACCAGCGGCAGTTCAAAGGAAAAATTGGAGTGAGAGAAAGCGGCGTGGACGAAGAAGCTTGGGAGTGAACAGATCTAAAAATGGTCCAAATCCACATTAATCAAATTTAATTGTATCCTTGAATACAATATAAGTGAATCTTGTAACAGACATTGGGTTTAAAAAAATAAATAAAAACAATTTATAAAATTAATGCAGTATTTTGCATTCAAATAAAATGGTAAGATACCTTAAGCACTCGATCATGTGTTGTCAACCAACAACGAAACACAAATTGCTGTATAGCAGTATGAATCTCTAACAAATGACCGCCCAAATTTGGACCATCATTTAACAAATATATATTAATACACTCAATAAGCTTGCGTGATATCTTTCCCTCTTCCCTAAAGAAAGAAACCAAGATAGGACATTTTGTATCTGAGCAGAAAATAATAGTAGAGACAGTTAAAATAAAATGGAAGCAACATAAGAGTACCTGATCAACAAATAGATCCTAACAAACCCCTTAACAAGGTCTTCTCTTATACTATTAGGATAGTCCCTAGTAAGAATGAAGTGCCAATATATAGCGGAAGACCTCCTCCTTGGAAGTATAAATATTTTTCACATTGAAGCTTGCTTCAACTTTCTCAATGTACAGAAACACCAACTCTTGCCAAAAAAAAGAAAGAAAACAAAAATCAATGAATATATAAGATTAAAATGATCATGTTTGACGAGATGTAAAGATAATGCATGCCTCAAACAATCTATGATATGATCAGATTTAATTTACAGTGAACAAATAAGATACAGTATCGGTTCATCGAACAAGAATTAATACAACGATTAAGAGAACAAACAATTCATCAAACACTTAGAGTGCTTGCAAATTTGAAACAATGATCATCAATTAAGAGATAATAAAACTCATTGAATGTTATATCATATAGCAAAGCATTCAAAATCTGAAAATGAAAAACAAAGAAAATGAATAAAAAGGAAAAAGAGAAAGAGAACCGAAAATTGAGAAGGAGTGGAACGAAGAAGAGCATGCAGAAGCGAGAGAATGCCGATGGAGAACACAAGAATCATTTGCGGAGGAGAGTTGACAGAAGAGGTGCTTTCTCTTGGTCTCAGAGGCTTTCTGGCAACAGCATAAAGGAGATGAACTTTAGTAGTAACGACGGCAGCAATGGCGGAGGAGGCGGCGACGGCGGCAGAGGCGGCGACGGCGATGGAGATGGCTATCGCAATGCTAGGGTTTCAGTGAGCTCTCATCCTCTGTTCTTTCTCTTCAAGTATTTTCTTCGATTTTGAAAAGAGTTTTAATTATATGGTAATTTAAGTGGTAACAATGAGTTTTATTCTTAGTTATCTTGTGGGAGTTTATCAAAATGCCACAGATAAAATATGTTATGGAGGTTTTTAAAAACTCTCACTAAAAAAGACCCACAAATATATATAAATTTTGTAGTGATAGTTGGATCCGAATATCCGATTATTATCCCCTTTGACATATCCCTATTGGTCCATGTGCTATATTTTAATTATTTTAATGTATTTCTTTAATTGATACCCATCATAAGATGTATGTCTAATTATTCTCCTAGACATTAGATCTTTTTCTTTTTAATAGATTAGACAAGTATGCACATCTTTCCATTTTAGATATTATAACATGCTAAATTTATTCGTATTACACATTTACTTACACAACATTTAAGGATTCTCATTATTCACTATTTGATATTTATAAAAAATAGGGTTGCTACACATTCAAGTATTTTTTTCATCTAAGTTTATTTAAGTAGGTCCAACACCAACAAAAATCAGCAATTCTATATCATTACCTCATATCCTCACCCGAAACAAGTGAAATCACTTCACTGCATCTACCCAAGGAGCTCAAATAATCTCTTTCAATAATCATCAGATTAAAATTAATCATATTATTACTCCATCTCAACAAGAACAGCCCTCAGCATCAACTGACACCAGCATGAGGGACCTCTCAGTTGTACAAACACAAGCAATACATACATCGTCATCATCGCGGGCTACTGCCGCTGCGCGTGTGATCGTCGCCGCCTCTGAGTCCGTCACCATCGAGGCTGGTCGCGGGTAGAAGAAGAAGAGATCTCCGTCACCGCCGAACCAAACGCATGAGAGAGAAGGAGCCCGCGGGAGAGGAGCTTGTTGCCGCCGCTGCCATGGCTTCCTTGCCATCGCCGTGGTAGGGTAGTCACCAGAGGGAGCCGCCGTTGTCGGCGCCACCGTCGGGGTTACCGCCGCTGCTGCCGCCGGTAAGGTTTTAAGTCGGTTTTCGTTTCCTTTGAATTTCCGGGAGCTTAATCATCGCTGTATGTTTGTTTCAGTCGCCGTTGCCTGAGTTCTGGTCGCCGCTGCCGTTCGAGGTGGCTGCCGGAGCTGCCGCCAAACCGGTTCATCAACCGCCGCTGTTTCATTTTCTTAGTTCGGTAAGTATTTATGTTTCGAAAATCCGTGTTAATATTCTGTTATGTTTGGTTATAAACTCTGAAGCTCTGGTAACGCAGGGTCGTGTTTTGAGCATTACATGTCGCTTTTAAGTTGCTGTGAGTGCTGCGAAAGTGACCAGGGACTGAGTTTGCGGTTGCTGTTGGTTTTGGGTTAAGAGAAATAGTTCCGTTGACGCGTTGAGTTATAATTTCGACGAGACGAGGTAGGGGTTTTCCTTAAAATATATTTACATTACAGAGTTGTGATAAATAGATATTGATGCAAAAAGATATACTTCTGTGATTATATTTGTCTTGTGGATGTGATGGTTTGTTGAACTGGATTATTGGTTGTTTGATTGCTTGAGTAATGTACGATTGTTGATAAGAAAATGGGTTTGAGAAGTTATTTACTTGATTATTATGAGAAGTGGTTTTCTTTGGTTTGAAGTTAGAGCGGTTTGATTTTGAGTCGTTCTGATTTTATAAATGATTTAATACTTGAACTGGTTTGATTTTAAAAAGAGTTTTATTATTGGAATTGGTCTGGTTTGAAAATATTTGATACTAGAATTGGTTGAATTTCGGAAAGTGACTGAGTTTTGGAAATGGTTTGAGAAATGTTTGGATGGGACCCGAAAATGGTGGCAGTATTCGAGTTTTAGAGGAGATGCTGCCGAAATTTTATAAAATTAGAAGTTTCATTGAAAGTAGTTATTTTAAAAAGGTTTTAAGTATTATACGATTTAAAACTATCTCATTTATCAAAGGAAGAGTTATGTTTTGGATTGGGAATTGTTAGTGAACGGAATGGAAAGAAGGATGATTGAGAATTTTCTCTGAAATATGGTTTTTGAATGAATTTGGAAATGAGATTTGGATTAATGAATGATTATGAATGTTGAGAATGTTGAGATATGATCTTTGAATTATTCATATGGCTTATGAATTTGAAATATCTGAGATACGAGGTTCCCTTGATTAAGTGCCGTGGCTTGCCACCACGTGTACCAGGTTGAAAACTCGATACTATGTTGACCCTACGATGTAAGTGTGACCGGGCACTATATAAATTCCTAGGAATGTTTACCCCCATTGAGCAATATTGATTATTTGAGAAAAACTATGCATAGACTCTTGGGGATGCACGTCGGGGGACAGTCTAAGGACAATTCAGACTTGTCGGGTTGGCTGGATAACCGACAGATGAGCCTCATCAGCCATAGGACAGGCATGCATCATATGCATTTGTATGCTTTGCTTGAGTTTGAACTTGTTTTGGTTTGCCTAATTGCTAAACTGTTCTTAACTGCTACTTGAACTATTTGCTGTAACTGCTACCTACTTGTGTTTTCCTTGTCTGTCTTGCCTGTGTTTGTCCTGGCGTGCTACATTTGAGAATTAATCTTGGTGCTGAATTAATGATTGTGTTGTTTGATTGTGTGGTTGGTTTCTGATTGAGATTTTCTTTTAAGAAAGGAAAAGTTTCAGATTTCTGAAAGAATAAACATTGTTTCTTTGAAAAGGTTTTGAACGATTACCTATTGGTTTTTAAAAGATTCATAAGGCAATGATAATCATTGAGCTTGAAAATAGTTTTCTTATAAAATATCTTCTTATGACAACTTTGAAACTCCGTGGTGAGACCGTGTGGTTAGGTTCTCACCCCCTACAGCTTTACCTTTTCAGGAACCGGATGAAGAAACATTAAGAAGAGTTAAAATCCGTTCGGTTTTATATGTTGTTGAATTAATTAGATTATTTTCTTCCCTCGTCTTTGTTATTATAATTTTTGTAAGAGGGATAGGAGTTGTATGATTTATATATATATTATATTATAAGATATTATGAGAAGTCTTGTATATGAATTTATGCCTGCTTGTTTTTTTTTTAAAGATAAAGTATTTATTTCCGGTTTTCAAAGAAATCAGCGATACGGTATTGAGTCACAGGCTCCTATTTTAATATTTAGTACGTAAAGTAGTCGTAATACTTCTTGCTATCAGAGTGGCGCAGCCGGAAGCATGACATTCTGGTAGTGAGGGTGTTACACAAGTAATACATGATAAAGTACAAGTAGAACAAGTAGCACATAATCAGGTAACATATCATATATGATATAGCAATTCAAAACAAATAGGCAAACCCAAACAATTCAAACTTATGCAAATGATGTATGCCTGCCCTATGGCTGATGATATCATCTGTCGGTTATATAGCCAACCTGACACGTCCTAGTAGCTAACCATGGACAGAAACACCCATGCGGAGCAAGTGGGCTTGAGCTACAACCCCTTTGCTACTACCTGATTAACCCAGAGCCAGTGGAACAACCACTACTGCGGCTACTACCCAGGCAGGTGTTTAAAAGCTCAACCTGGAGCGAGTGGAATCACCACTACTGTTGCTACTACCCAGGCGTCACAATCTCTGACCTGGAGTAAGTGGGACGAACCACCACCCTTACTACTGTCCAGGATCTCAAAACATACACTGACCTGGAGCAAGTGGGACAAACCACAACCATTGCTACTGCCCAGGATCTCAAAACATACATTCATTCAGTTTAAAATCAATCATCATTGTTATCAAATCTCAAATATTAACCTGGAGCAAGCGGGATGAACCACAACCCTTGCTACTACTCGGGTTTCACAAATACACAATCATTCATAATCACTCTTCATTATTATCAATTCTCAAATAATGACCTGAAGCAAGCGGGACGAACTACGACCCTTGCTACTACCTAGGTATCACAGACATACATTCATTCAAAACTCCATAATTAAACTCATTTATCATAATTCTACTTTTCCATCTCATACCAGAGCAAGCGGACAATGCCACTGCCATCATTATTCATTTACCACATTCGACATTAATCATATACATATACATATTCAGCCATAATTCAATTCTTATCACAGCCATCCGGCTCATACTATACACAGCACTTCCACCATCATCCTCAGCAACTCATACAATCATCATTACTCATCATTCATCATTGATTCTCACTTTACTTCACTCACAAGTTACCACATGTCCTAGCTTCTTTTCATTACTAGGCATATTATAAAAATTTAGGACTTAAAGGATGAAAATGGAGGCTTAAAAGTCTGAAATTCGGCTTTAAAAACTCAAAAATCACTTTTTGCTGAAAATGGGGTCACGCGTGCACGTTGCCCACGCACATGCGTGGAAGGCGGAAAAATAAAGTGACGCATGAGCGTCGCCTATGCGCATGCATGGGAAGTAGAGAGGTAGGGTGACGCGTGCCCGTCAGCCACGCCTACGCGTGGAGGCGTTTTGTGCTCCTCGCAAAAACCCAACACACTACCATCACAACTCTCTGGAATTTGTACCACGCACCTGCATCAATACAGCGTCGCGTACGCGTCGGCCAGCGCACGCGTGAGAGAGTAAAAATCGTGAGTGATACGTGTGCGTTGGCCATGTGTGCGCATCGGAGTACGTTTTACCAAAAATTTTACTAAGTTTAAAAAGCGGCAGGATTACATTTTCAAACTCCAAACTTCCGACGGGCATAACTTTTTGGTTTCGTATCATTTTCCACCCATTCTTCGAACGGCATAAACATCTCGGATCCAATGTTATTTCTAAACAAGTTTGATACAAATCGGGGATCCGGGGACCAAGTTATACTCCGTCAAAGTAGGCTAAAATCACAATTTTCATAAAAACTAACAAAACCAAATTTTCAACACAAACCAATTTCAAACCTTTTCAAAACCAACCAAAACTTACCAAATCAACCTCAAGCCTCCTCAACTCATATTTTCAACATTCTCATTAAATTCACAATCCACCAATCCACCATTTTGGCCAATCTCAATTAAATAACTCAATTTCAAACAAAATACCATATCATATATTTCATTCCACATCTCAAGTTCCAACAATACCAATTCCATCAACCCCCAATACATATAAATCCATGTTATCATATACAACTCACGTGCATTATCAACAAAGACATCAATTCTTCCTTCAACACCAATAACCACATAATCCATACAATCCCTTGTAACCAAATAACAACAATCACAATTCCCTTCAATCTCATATGACATCACACAATACACACATCACTTACCTTCCTTACCTCTTTCTGGCCTCCGGCCCAAAATTCACGACCTTCGGCCCAAATTCACAATTTAAATGCATATTCTACAAACTAATATTCATTATCCAATTTATCGATTTCTCAACACACCAAACATACAAATTCACACAATTCTCAACCCAATCATTAATTTACATTGCATATCAACTATACATTTTAGTACCAACCATTTACACAATCCAAACTTAATCATAGGGGCATCTAGCCTAGGAATTCTCATTACACCACACGGTACTTAAATGAAACTTAAACCGTACCTCTTGGAGCCAAGCCAATTGAGCCTCTTCTTTGGAAGTCTCCACCAACCCTTAGCTCCAAGCCTCACCAAAGCCCCACAAGCAATATCAATCTTCCAATTGTGCACCAAAATCACCTAATACTCTAACATAATCAATTTTCACACTTAAAATCAACCTAAGGTTCATGAAATTGATAAATCACAAGGGTTAGAGGGTTTTTTAGCTTAACTCACTGTACTTTATGAGGAATATCACTAATGGCTCATACTAGAGAATCCCTAAATAACCAAAATCACAAGATTTCCTCAAAACCCAAACCAAATTCGAATTTAAAGAGAAAAACAAAAACTGGGCAGAGGACAGTAGAATACTCATCACAAAACTTAGATAGAATTGTAGAGGATGAGAAGAGTGACACGTGGTCGCAAACGGCTCATCAATCGGAGTTCCGGATCAAAAGTTATGGTGATTTGAAGTTTGGAAAGCTAGGTTTTCTTTCTCTCTTCTCTCTATCCGCGCCACACCCTTTCTTTAGGGTAAATGAGCTGAAATGCTCATAACTAATGTTTATATGTTGGGTCTTGGGCCCACTTAGTTCGGTTCACTTGGTTTAGTCCGTTGGCCCAATTTTGGGCCAAAACCTTTAAGATTAGAGTTTTAAATCGTATTTTAAATATTTCTAGCTTCCCAAATTATAAATTCTTATTTCATAAAATTATTCACTTCTAATTAATTTTCTCAACCACAGTACTGGACAGATCGCAGCTGGTACTGCCGGTCAAATTTCCAGTGCGCATTTTTATTCAGAAAACTATGTTTTCCGACTCAAAAAAATTCACTGAGTCCAAATATCATATTTAAATTATCACATTACGATTGCTAAATTTTATAACCATATTCGCTCTTATTTTAATTTATTATTTTATTAATTACGGTTTGACGGGTTTTACAAACCTCGCAAGATCTTCAATTGGAAAACAACACACACATGTAGGCGGTAAACTATCATGAACCCCACACAACATCCTCTTTTAGAAATATGTAGGTGGTACACCACCACGAACCCCATATACATCTCGACACTGAGCAAGTGGTAAACCACCACGAACCTTGCCAGGTCAAAGCTCAAAACAATTTCATTTTTATTTGAAAACCAACATCACTCCTTATAATCTTTTCCAAAACCCCCAAAACCACCTTATAAAAAAACCAAGTTCTTCTTTCATACAAAACGCAATTCTTACTTAACCAAGATTTTTTTTCCAAACCAACTTCAAGACTATTTCAGATTAAAACGTCTTTCAAAATGCTAAAAGAATCATCTATTAGTTAAACCTCACGGCAAGGTCTCGAGACTTTAGGGAGGATGATAACCAATCTCGTTCTTTAAAATTATTAAACTCCTTGAATCATAATTCCTTAAAATGTAGTTCTTTCATCAAACTCAAAACGTAAAACTTTTCTTAATAAATCAAACTCAAAACATAAAGCCTTTCTTAATAAGTCAAAACTCAAAATATAATCCTTTCTTAATAAATCACATTCAAAACATAAAGTTGTTCTTAATAATTCAAACCCAAACATAAATCTTTTCTTACTAGATCAAATCTAAGGTATAACCCTTTCTATTAATAGTTCAAACTCAAAACATAAATATTTTCTCAATAAAGCTCAAAACATCATTCTTTCATTAATAAATCAAACTTAAAGCATAGTTCTTTTTGTAATAAATGGAAATCAAATAATATAATTCCAAAATCAAATTTTATTTTTAAGTAGTTCTTTAAACAAAGTCTCTGAGTTTCATAAAATTTTGGCAGCACCTCCCCTAAAACTCAGACTTTCGCCACCCTTCAAGGGTCCTAACCAAACCAAACCAAATGCCTGTCAATCATTCAAATCACTTTTGAATTCTCAGAATCATTTCCAACAGATCAACAAAACCCATTCCCAATATCTCAAATCATTTCAAACGTCAATTCATTTTCACCATCAAATTAAACCCCAAACCAAGAAAAATCATTTTACATAGTATTTAATCAAACCAACTTTCTAATTTAATAATCAGAAATAGCCACAGCCCAATCATCATCATAATAACCTTAATCCAAGTATAAAACCCGACTAAACATCTTCAATTAATCAGTAAATCATTCAAACTCACGTTTACATTCATTCAAGGCAATTCAATTCAATTCATAAGACTTACGAAATCATAAAAACATCATTTTCATATTAATATCAACTTAAAACACTTCTCGATAGTAAATTAAGTTTATAAAATCGCCCCTACCTCGACTCGTCGAAACCATAACCCAACCGCATCAACGGAACTTTTTCTCTCAACCCGAAACCAACGACAACCGAAACCTCAGCCTCTGATTACTTTCGCAACAATCATAGCAACTTAAAAGCGACGTGCAACGCTCAGAACATGAACCTACGTTATCAAACCTCAGAGTTTATAACCAAACATAACAGAATACAAACGCAGGGGTTTTCGAAACATAAACACTTACTGTAGTAACAAAACAACGAAACCGAAACCCCGAATCAACCCGGTAGCAGCTCCGGAAATAACCTCAAGCGATTGCGGTGAGCAAGAACCCTGGTGGCGGCGACTATAACAATCACGCAGCGTCAGCAATCCTCTCGGAATCCAAAAGAACAGAAACCAAACTTAAAACCCTTACCGGCAGTGGTCATTGGCAACGGTAGCAGGGTTCTCCGGCGCAGAAGCTTGGCGGCGCACCCCATCAGTGGCGACGAGGCTCGCAACAGCAGCTAGGCATAGTGGCAGGGACAGCTCCGCGACGGTTCTTTTCCTCCGACGTGGCTCTCTCTCCTTCTCGCGACAACGCCGGCGACGTTGGTAGCGTGCAGACTGGCGATGACTCCTTACGGACGGCAACTGGGTGGCGCGACTCCTTCCTGATCGCGGTTCTCTCTCTCACCTCAGATCTATTCCACGATGACGATGGCTTCACTGACAGCAGCGGCGATGACGGCACAATGGCGACGGCGCAGGGACGGCGGCGTGACTCCCTCTCCTCGTAGCTCTCTTTGCGAACGCTCTCTCTCTTCCCTCCTCCTCTCTCCTTCCTTCCCGTTCCCGCGGCTCCCCTTTTCTTTCTTCTATTTCTTTCTTTCTTTTCTGTTTCAGCTGCTACTGTGTGTGTGTGTTGTTGGTGTGTGTGTGTGTGTGAGCCGTGGGTGAGAAGGGTAGGGTAGCTAGGTTAAGGTTAGATCAAATTAGGATTAGGTTTAGATGAAAAATAGGGTTTGATTTGGGGATTTTCGGGTTTAATTACAGTAGGAAAATTTGAATAAAATTGATTAGAGAACTATTTTTATAAAATTATGAAGGTTATGTTATATAAAATATTTATAATAAATTATAAAAAAATTCTAAACGGTCTCTCACAGTTATTCTAAAAGACAATGAGACTCCCAACAAAAAAAATTCTTTCCAATTTTTTATCTTTAATTCCGTGAGACTCTTTAGCCTTTCCCTAAACAACCTCTCTTTGGGCTTAACAGAGCATGTCTATGTGACATGATAAACTACTGATCTATCTGTTAAATACCAGCTTGGATTAATAGATCTTTTGAGGGGATCTTATTGTCTTTTAGGATAATTATCAATGATTGTTTAAGATTTTTTATTTTTCAAATACATTGATTAAATTTGTTGCATAAAAATTGAAAAATATTACTAATTTTTTTTATTTTGATTTTACTTATAAAAATTGAATAGAGGATATATCATTTTAATCTTTTCACTCTGACTTAGAAAAATTATTAACATATTGTATTATTAAGATTATGTTAAGTCTTAGGTATATTCAATTTAAATTGAACATCATAATTCATATAAAACTCATTTATTATTAACTATTGATTGAATTATTAGAACAAGTGCATATTCTATTTTATAACAAATAATAAAAAAATTGACATAAAATTATCTAAAATTGATACAATAAATAAGAATATTTATATATTATTATTATAATTTAATCCCCAGAACGACTTACTGTAAATTATTTATTCAATTTTTATTATTTTTTATAATTCTAATGTAAGCAGAATGATTAGTATTCTGTAACATTCTTACTATTAATTAGAATATCACATTTTTGGCTGCACCACTCTGATAGCAAGGAATATTATCTATATACTGAATAATAAAATATGATTCTTTAACTCTCAAAACTGTATCGCTGTTTTCTTTGGGAAACCGTAAGATATTTTTCACCTTTTACAAACATGCATATATAAACAAAACTTCTTATACAAGAAACATACAAATATTATATACATATATCATTACAATCACGACTCCTATCCTTCTTATAAGAACATAATGATAAGGCGAGGAAAAACTATAACTAATATATATACAAACAGAAACAGCACAGCTAAGGACTCAGTAAAAACTTCATTCGTGAGAGAGAGCGCCATTGGTGACAATAGCTTCAATGCGGTAGTGGCAGTCACTTTAAGGACAGAGAAAACGCCGAAAAAATGGAGATTAGGGTGCAGTATGTTGTGGAGGCAGGCACAATGTGACTTGTTAGGGTGCGGTTAGGACATTGAAATGACGAGTACCAAGAGCTCTGCGGTGGCGACTGGATGAAGGTTGTTGATGGAGGTGGTAGCTAGGTGGGGAGGGGAGAAGGTTTTGGGGGAAGGGTTATTTTCAGAAGTGAAGGAGAGAGGACGACAAATTCGATTTAAATAAGGTCATTATAGTTGGTATTACCATCGAATTTATTCTACAGTAATATGGAACGTTGAAGCGTTTTTAAATTGGGATTTTTGTCGAATAAAAATTAAGACTTGGTGCTAACTTATTTAATTACGCCCATAATTTTTTTTGTGGAATTTCCATCCGAATTACTTGTCCGATAGTAACTTTTGGCGAAATACCAAGATTCATCATTTGTGTTGTCTGTGGCAATTTTAAATCTGACAGCAATTTCATTCAGAATTTTTTTCAATAGTAAATCCATCGGTACTAGGTGTGTTTCTAGTAATGAAAGAGTTCTAAACTACATTTAATTAAGTTTTTTCACAATTAGTTCAGTAAGCAATTAAATTGGTTCTCAAGAAATTTTAGAACAAAATTTATTACTTTAAAAAGTTTCGAGAATTACTACAAGACAAAATATTTGGTTTTTGAAGAGTGATTAATTTGTCTTATCATGGCATATTTTTTAGAACTTAATTATCTTGTAATAAAATTTATTTAAGAATCTAATTATTCTACACATATTAAAAATTTTAATAAAAGCCAAAGAAAAACCGAAATCTATCTAAGCGAAATAATTCTCATTAACTTTTAAATAGAAATTGTTGGAGATCAAATTATTTAATATAAAATTTACTAAGGATCCATTTAAATTATTATTCTTTAGATAAAGCGTTTGATTCTCAATAAGAGAAATAAAAACATACATCATTTGTACACACCAAAGCAAAATAATAAATACAATTATATTATGACTTATATATTATACACTTGGATAAATCACAGAGAACAATCAACCAATTATCTTGTATTTTAAATATGTGATTGTTAGATTTTAAATATGTAATATTAAATTCTTGAATTAAGAAATTATTTTTCCGATTAATTATTGACATAGATTTTTGTTGTTCCTCTAATAAATTCTTTTTTTTTTGATTAATTACTGACAGAGATTTCCGTTGTCACTCTAACAAAATAATCTAATTACATAGCAAACTCAAGAAGACATTTCCAGATTTACATTCCCAATAAGAAAAAAAAAATGATAATAGTAAAACCTTGAATGGCAGCCCAAACCTCATAATAATGAACATTCTCTTGTTCTCATTCTTTTGAGCACTCCCACCAACATATGTATGTGCATGCGCCTTAGATGAATGTGTTCCGATGAAACATTCAAATTATGCACAATTTGATGTCCCTTTCAATGAAGCAATGCAGGTAGTCGTGTTGCCCAAAACATTCACAAAAAGTATGTTTAACAAATATTATAATAAAATTTTTTGGTACTTTATTGAGTTGATGTAGATCTACAATGATCTTTTTTAAAGACATATTACATATATAAAACAGGAAAAATGTATAACGAAGAGAAGGAGCACCATATGAGTCATGAGACCTTAAACAATATGGAATAAATATATCTAGCATGAGTATTAAAGAATCATGGCCAATACTATCATGATAAAAGAGATATTTTTCTTCAGCTACTGAAGAAACGTGGAAAAACAAGCTACTAAACACGTGTTATCTTTTTTTCCGAAGGACGACACGTCCTGACTGGAAGAAGCAACTGCAGACTGTGGCGAATGAGGCGAAATATCTTTTTCATGGGTCACAGTCTGCAACTTCTTCTTCCTGTCAGGACGCGCCGTCCTTCAGAAAACAAGATAACACGTATTCATCAGCCTGTGTCTTTACGTCTCTTTAGCAACTAAAGAAAAATATCTCTTTCATCATGATAGTATTGGCCATGATTCTTTACTACTCATGCTAGATATAAAAAAAATATTTCTTTCATCATCGTAGCACTACCCAAGAATCATATGGATTTTGCACCGCATAGAAGGATATTTATACATCCATTGCATCTCAAACAAATTGCATTATACCTAAATAAATTGTAACTAGATACATGAACACATTAATTATAAAGTCAAAAGGGATTCAGATTTTCATTATTATGAAAAAAAATAAAGGCCAGAATTATAGAAAAAAAGTTATTATTTAAAATTAAGAGTATTTAAGGAAAAAAATAAAGTCTAGAATGTTGTTCGGAAGAATCATGAAAAAAATTATTGTTGAAAATTGAATTATTTAATTTATTATTATCTAATCATATTAATTTAGTTTATTAAAAATTAGCCATTAAATTAAGTACCAATTAAATATATTTGTTGTTTAAAAATAACTTTTTTATCGGATTTCGGTGTAGGTTATAAAAAAATAGATTCAAACCCAGCTAAATTTAATCCAAAAATTTCTTGTCAAACATTTTTTTATGGCATAAAATTTTTTTAAACAAAATAGTAATGAGTTTAAGACAAAAATTAGAATTCGTTTGTATTTCATTTGAATGTGCATAATAACTTCACACTTATTTGAGACTCATTTTGAAAAATGTTAATTCTATTATAAATTTGTGTATAATCAGCCTCAAATTTTTTGCTATATTAGTTTTAACTACCCTCTAAAATAATCCAAAATATTTCACCCAGATTTATTTAGGACGAAAATAATAATCTATGTAAATTTCGTCTAAATGCGCGTCAGTGATTCGTAAGGATTTTAGGTTAAAAATTTTTAATATTTAATGTAGAAAGATGTTTTTCTTTGGTAAAAGAAAAATTATAAGTAACCAACTCTATGTATAACCAACATGAACAACTTTTCAAAAATTTTTAAAAAATTGTATTTTGAAATTCCCAAAAATTTAGGATTAGGTTCAGAAACACGCGCCATCCAATCTCAACCCCTATTGTGACCTCCCCCTCCAATTGCTTTTCCCCGCGATGCTATTACCTCTCTTTTCAATTCCTTCCGAGAGCCTTCAAGGTCCATTGCTACTCGTGCACTGCTGCATTCTCTTCTCGACTCTTCTCTCTGTGACACCGCGCCCTTCCCCTCTGACCTTGATCGATGTGACGCTGTGCCTTTCCATGCAACACCTCGTCTCGGGATGCGCACATCTTACCCTACAATTTCTCGTGACGTGATGTGCACCCCTTGCAATTTCTCGTCCTGCTACAACGCCCTCCCTTATAATTTGTCATCTTGCATATTCACTAATCAAAATTCATAAAAAAAAAAAACAATAACGCTCTAATAATATCTCCAACCCTATGTTACTTTCTCTTTGTGAAACCATGGCTTCTGATGGTTATCAGTGGCTAAGAGAAGGGGGGTTGAATCTTAGCCCCCTTTTTTTCCTTATTAACACTTGCTGGCTTTTGAAATAACTTCTGGAGATTTTTTGCTTTTTGTCTCGTACCTAGCCACGAGACCTTTTCTTTTTATCTCGTAACCAGGCAAGAGATATTTTTCAGTTTTATCTCCTATGCAGCAGAAACAGAAATGGAGTAGAAGAGAGAGAGAGAATCACACCACGAAGTATCCTGGTTCAGCTGCCAAGTGCAATGCAGCCTACATCCAGTCTCCATCACAACAATGATGGAATTTCACTATAATCATCATGATTACATACACCAATTCTCCCTAGGAACTACCCTTCCTATTCGGGACAAGTCCAGAATCTAACCCCAATCCTGAACTTGACTTGGTTACCTACCAAGCTTTCAACTGCTAAGTGCTAACCCAACTTGCAAGGGGATTCCCACAGAATCATAAAACACAACACAGATGTACAAAGGACCTCTAGGACATTTATGGCTTTTTCTTTTAATTTTGTATACTCTGCCTTTTTTCTCTCTATGACTTTTTCTTACAAACCTCACTGTTTGCCTTTTTCCATGAGATTCAAGACAGACAAAACTAAACAGAAAAATTAAAAAATAAAAACATTGAAGGAGAAGAACTTCTGTTAGCTTGGGTAGCTATGAGAACTCTGTGCTTTCACTCTTTTCTCCTTGCTTCAAACCCTAGCTATTCTCCCTTATTTATAGAAGGGGAAGCCTCCAAGGTTGAAACTGTTGAACCGAGCCAACTTCTTCTTCTTCACATAAAAACCGGTTCGGCCAAAGAGTAGAGAGAGGAAACCGAATGCTATAACCAATATGCAATTACCTCTGTGTCATCCCTTCTCACCAAGATCCATCAATCCAGGCCTTCCATCTTGACTTGCTCCCCAAGAAGGATTCCTAGCCCTTGATGAGTCCTTGATTGCTTGACAGCTCCTCTTGTTCTTATCTTCTGCCTCATCCTCCACGTAGCTACAGTAGCTACCTCTTGTAGTGGTTGAGCAAAAGTAGAAACGAGCCATGCTTCCAAGGGATCTTCTTCCTTTGGCCGAGATGGATTTCTTCCATTTTTGGGTATGGAAGGCTTGAGACTTCCTCACCACTTCTTACCATAAGTGGTAAAGATCTCAGCCACACCATTCTATAGATTTTCTTTTACTTACCGCCATCATCACAATGGCTTCATGCTTGAGCCTAGCTTCTTCTACCTGCTTCTGATAGCTTGTGCTTTCTTCCATTTTTCTTGTGACGTGACCAAAACTGATGAGAGAAGAAAGAGAAGAGAGAGAATGCTTTCAAGGAAAATAAAGAAGGAAATAAAATCAATTATACTTAATTAAAACCCACTTCCCTCTTTCATAGTAACGTGTTAAGCAATAATAGCAATCACATTAATTTCAAACTTTCTCTCTCATGTTATCAATGTCTGCATTAACTTCATTTAATCAAATTTTGAATTCCATCAAATGAAGGGTGTGGTAACCGTGGAAGCATACAACATTTGCTTTCTCTCTTCAAATTTTCGGACCAAAAATTAATTTGGGCTTTGTTCAACAACATCTGGCCCAATTATGCATAACAATGATTTAGCCAATGTATTAAGCATTTTTGTATAGGACTGAATTTTAACTTTCCATTGGGCTTGTTATTTTTCGGTCCAAAGCACAATCTGCATAACAAAATTATTAATTAACACATGTTAATTAAAATTCAAATTAATAATTTTATAATTAATTATTTTAATAATGTTTGATCATCATCAAATTAAATTAGAGTTTTCCAAACTCATCAATCTCCCCCTTGATAACAAACATTATTAAATTAAAATGAAAAGAGTAAGGATTAAGAGTACTCCCTTTGAAGATTTGGAATCCTCCCCCTTTCCAATTGTTACATAGCTCCCCCTTAATACATGCCATTTTATCAAGGGAAGCAATACCTGTAACATTTAAAATCAAGCTAATAGCCACCATGTATTCAACATATGGAATTTTAAAATGTTGAACAGCTTGATTTATGAGCAGAAGTGAAGTGATAAGCAAAACTGATTTGTTATCATATAAATGATTTTCTGCTCAATAACAAACAAAATGCTTGAGTACAGAGTACATAGCTATCAAAAACACATTTGATAATTCCAAAATTTTTTTGCCAAATCATTTGATCAAATTGACAAAATTTTCAGCAATCATATCAGAGAAAAAATATTAGATTTCAGCAACATTCAACATAGCAAAAATTGTCAATCAAACTAAATTATCCAGCATTTATTCAACATATCAGAGCTCAAGGGAATTATCAAAACATAAATAAGTTCCAATGCAGCAATCAGTTCAACATATTAGATCATAGATCATAAAGCATGACCATTGGAACATAGAACATGGATCTTATGTACATAGGGGTGATCATGAATCAAAATAATTTTAGCCCCTATTTTTTTCAATTTTTTCTTTTCCTCCCCGTTTTGTCATCAATGGGAGAACATGCAAAACAGACAAAAATATACCAAAATGCATTATATTTTAATCTAAACATAAGGTTAAAAGTATCCAAGAACATACAAAATACCAAAATATCAGAACAGAAATAGAGTTCAAAAACAAATGACAACTAGATCAATCATCAGAGAGGTTAAACTCAGAGCCATATTCATCCTTTTCCTCTGCATCCCTTTCTTTTTCAAAACTCTGCAGCAGCAGGTTAACTCTTTCCTGGCACTTAATCCAAGCTTTCTCATTTTCATATGCTTGCTTGCGAGCTGTTTTATAGGATTACACCATCAGATTGGACATATTTGAGAACTTGGTGAATACATCCTTAATTGAATCCTCAATCTTTGTTAGCTCATGTGGGCGGCTCTCAAGATCACTTTCAGAGAGTTCAGAGGGCATGGAGCGTTTACCTTTGGTGCCTTTCATAGAACCCGAGACTCCTCCTCCCTTGATTGTGGAAACTTTATTTTCTACATCTTCATTAGTTAAATCAACATTAAAATATTCAAAGATGGATGTAAGGAAGATTCCATAAGGAAGATTAGCCTTTTGTCACTTCTAACACACTCCCACATGTGTCTCACCATTAGATATGCAAAAGAGATAGGAGAGGAAGTAATAATTGCAAAGAGTACTAAAGTATTAGAAACAGTTACTCCGTGATATGAACCACTCTGAGGCATTAGAATGTGATTTATGATTCTATGCAGAAGTGCTCTTTCAGGACCAAGAGCCTTGTGGGTCAGAATCGTGCCATCCAAACCAGAGAAATTTACGCAATTCTGATTCAAAGCAATCTGGTATGAGATCCCAACCTGCGAATCCCATTTTCCCGTCATATAAGCAGCGGCTCCTTCATCAACATATCCCAAAGCAACACTGATTGTTTCTCTTTTTAGGGACATATGAACCCACTTGACATATGAATGGATTGCACTATCAATAAACCTCATGTTCGCATAGAACTTGCAAACCAAGGCTGGATACACAGGTTTCTGAATATTGAACACAGGAGTCCATTTCAGATTTTCAAAGAGAGAGACAAAGTTGATGCCTTTAGCAGTAAGAGATTCCAAGTGCACTATGTGGGATGCACATAAGTGACGCTTCTTCAGAATTTCATTCTGAAACTCATATGAAGCACATGAGTTAAATTTGGCTGGATCAAAGTGTGAGTGACCTTTTTTGTACTTATTTTTGAAATCAAGTGATTCCAAATTCGGTGGTTCTCTGGTGTTACGAAGCATGTAACTTTTTGTGCGCTGTGAACTGCGGCCAGAAGCATGTGGAGTTGATTTCTTTGGAGGTGAGTGAGGTAGAGAAGATTGAGACTCCTCTTCTTCTTCTTCCACAACCGATTCTTTATCCTTCCCAATATTCTTTCTGGATGAAGTTTTCTAAGCAATGACCTTTCTTCTCATAGTTTCGGTTTGCTTGGAGGAAGGTGAAGGGGATGAGGAAGATGTAGAGTGTATGTGAATGTGAGTATGTGTTTGAGGAGTTAAAGAAAATGGAGGATTTTTGGGCAGAGGGGTTCGGCTACTTCTCTTGGGTGATACCTTCTTTTTCATGTTATGAAGATGAAGCGAGGAGAGGGAAGATGAGAGAGTGACCAAAGAGGTTGGAGAGAGGAGGGAGGTTATGGGAGCATTAAATGCTGAGTGGAGAGAGAGGGTTATGTGGTTAATGACCATTAAGTGGTGCGGTTATCAACACGGAAGGAAGTTTAAAAATAAAAAGAGAAGTTAGCTCCTAGAATCAAGGGAATATGTGGGAGAAAAAATTATGATTTGACAACCTCCCAAAAAAATATGATTAACAATTGGGGAACTCAAAACGGGCCAGGGTTATGAATGAAGTCAAAGAAGATTAGGTGGGGCCCATGATCATTAATATCCGAATCAGTCTCCCCCTGTATCATGGCCAGTTCATCACGTCCTCAAATTTGTCTCCTGTTTACGTACGAGACAAAATCAACAGATTCATCAAAATTCACAAATTATCAACAGAATTCAAATTCAACATACCCAAGCTATTCCTTAACGAACAGAATCTATCCTCACACAAAGGTTTAGTGAATATATCAGCAAGTTGTTCTTCAGATTTCACAAATTGAATATCAATAGTACCTTTTTGCACATGTTCTCTAATAAAATGATATCTAATTTCAATGTGCTTAGTTCTAGAGTGCAACACAGGATTTTTAGAGATGTTTATAGCACTCATATTATCATAAAACAAAGGAATACTATTGATTTTCAATTTATAATCCTCCAACTGAGTTTTTAACCAAATTAATTATGAACAACAAGCAGAGGCAGATATATATTCAACTTCGGCTGTGGATAGAGCTACTGTGGCTTGTTTCTTGCTTGACCACATATTTAGTGAGCTTCCAAGGAAGCAACACATTCTGGAGGTGCTCCTTCTATCCACCCGATCTCCCACATAATCTGCATCACAAAACCCTACTGCACAAAAGTCATCAGATTTTGGATACCATAAGCCATAATCGCACGTTTCCTTAATGTATCTAATGATTCTTTTGATGGCTGAAAGGTGGGATTCTTTTGGGTGAGATTGAAATCTTGAACATACACCTACACTTTGAACAATGTCCGGTCTAGAGGAAGTAAGATACATGAGTGAACCTATTATTCCTCTATACCGTGTTTGATCCACATCTTTGCCATCATCATCCTTTTCAAGCTTAGTCTAGATTTGTTTTCATTATTGCAGTTATGAATTCCCGGAATCGGTTATTATTAAAAACATATAATAGCAAAAAAACAAAAATAATATAATCCTTTGATACTTTATTGACTTGATATGGTGATCAATTTGAAGATCATTATAGTTGAAAGTTGTATATGTAGGTAGGGCAGTGAATGACGATAGGAACAAACATCTAACATAGTGATCAATATTTTTTCATATAAAACCCTTGATGATGACCCCCCTAAAACGGTTTGTATTTATATATGCATTTCGTATTAAATATATTGTATTTTGTAAGACCCAGGATTTTCAAATAAATCTTATTATGAGTTAATTTTAATTTATTTATTCATGAGAAATTTTATTTTCAGAAATTATTTTTATTAAAGCTAATTAAATCAGATTTCGATAATTAATTAGAATTTTACCTAATTTTATAATTATTAAATTATTTTCTATATTTAAATTACAAAATTAGTAGTTATGGAATGACAAGAATTTTTATGTGATTTAATTCAAATAATTGATATTTCTATGATTTAATACTTCAAGTTTTAGGAATAAAGAAAATTAATCTTATTATCTTATAAATTCAATTAAAGAATTTGATTTCAAACAAATTAGTATTTTAAATAGAACAAATGATATATTTTAAAATAATTTTCAAGATTAAATTAGATTTCAAATTAACACTTTATACCCTAATTTGATTAAAATTAACCAAATCCAAAGTAAACCCAAAACCCCCAATTTTATACATAAACCCTAATTTACTACCCTAACCCACCCTCACTCTTCTCTCAGCACAGCAGCCCTTTCCCCAAAACATTAACCCTAACCTTTTCCCTAAAACATTTACCCTAACCTTTACCAGCTTCAGACAAAAAGAAAGGAAAGAAAGAAAAAAAAAGAAGAAAAGAAAGGGAAGAGAGAAGGGCCGAGGGGGAACTTGTAATACCCGGTCTAACCGAAATTTAGTAAATAATAAGTTAAATAGGAGCGAATATGGTTGGAAGATTTGGCAATTGGAATTTGATAATTTAAATATGATATTAGTTTTGTGCCTGGGGCGCAAGAGCACCCACGCGTACGCGTGGCTGACGCTTGCGCGTCGTTTGGCTATTTTTCAACCTGCACGTCCGCGCGTATGACGCTTGCGCGTCGATGAGTTTTGTGGCCATCCACGCGTGCGCATGGAGTGCGCGTACGCGTGGTCCTGTTTTCATGCCAAAGTTGATTTTTGAGTTTTTAAAGCCAAATCTCGTACTTCTAAGCCTCCGACCTCACCCCTTATGTATTAAATCATTATGATATGCCTAGCAATGAGAAAGTCATTCAATCTCAATTCATATTATCAACATTCATTGTCCAGGCGTCACAATCTCTGACCTGGAGCAAGTGGGACGAACCACAACCCTTGCTACTACCCAGGGTCTCAATCTCTGTCCTAGAGCAAGTGGGACGAACCACAACCCTTGCTACTACCCAGGATCTCAAAACATACATTCGTTCAGTTTAGAAGCAATCATCACTGTTATCAAATCTCAAACATTAACCTGGAGCAAGCGGGACGAACCACCACCTTACTACTACCCAGGTATCATAAATACACATATATTCAAAACTCCATAATTAAACTCATTTATCATAAACATCCTTTCCCGTCTCATACCCGGAGCAAGTGGACAACGCCACTGCCTACTACCCGGGGTCACACATCACATTTTAACCTTTTTCATTGTTATCCATGTAACACATTCATTCATTAATCATATATGCATTTATACTCAGCCATAAACAATAATGGCTTTGCCGTAACCCGGCAATAACTCAGCCATCCGGCCCATGGTTCAATCAAGAACCGGCCATTTATCAACAAATATAGCCCTTCGGCTCATGGCATACACGGTACTCTCACCGTCATCCTCCATATCTCATATAATCATCTTTGATCATCATTGATCATAACTTTTCCCCTTGCTTCACTCGCAAGTTACCACATCCCCTAGCTCCTATCTCATTGCTAGGCATATCATAATGATTTAATACATAAGGGATGAGATCGGAGGCTTAGAAGTACGAGATTTGGCTTTAAAAACTCAAAAACCATCTTTGGCATGAAAACAGGGCCACGCGTACGCGCACTCCACGCGCACGCGCGGATGGCCAAAAACTCATCGACGCGCAAGCGTCATACACGCGAACGCGCGGGTTGAAAAATATCCAAATGCTGCGCAAGCGTCAACCACGCGTATGCGTGGGTGCTCTTGCGCCCAGGCACAAAACTGGCACAACTCTCTGGAAAATGGCTGGGCATATGGTGCAGCGCATCGACGCGCCCGCGCACACCACGCGCACGCGTGGATGGTGCTTTCTAGAAGAACGGCGCGCACGCGCCAAGTGCGCCTACGCGCATAGGGTCGTTCTGCTAAAAATTTTCTAAGTTAAAAGCTGCAGAATTTACAGATTCAACCCCCAATCTTCCGACGGTCATAACTCTCTCATTTTAAATCATTTTTCACCCGTTCTTTGAACGGCATGGACATCCCGGATCCAGTTTCATTTCTAAACAGATTTGGCAGAAAACAGAGGTCCGTAGTCCAGGTTATGTCCCGTCAAAATATGCCCAAAAACCATGTTTTCATACAAAACCACAAAGTGCCATTTTCAAAACAAGCCATTTTCAACTCTTTTCAAATTCAATCAAAACATGCCAATTTCAACCCTTTCTTTGAAATCAATCAAAATATACAAAAATCAACATCAAGCCTCCTCAACTCACACATTGACACTTTCTCAAACTCAAACACATTTACATATCATATACTCTTCCTCAGGCCAAAGTTTAACAAGACTATTTCCAATCAACCATTATTATACATAATCAATATCATACTCACTATCACGTAGTTTCACCCACAAATCAATCTTAATCATTCCTCAAGCATATATTACAACATACATATCTCTAATGCATCATTATACCATCAAGGCATCAATAGTCATAATCACATATATGACCACATAATATGTCTCAACCAAAACCAAACATACCTCATCTATATAATTTCATCCAATTCACCAAATTCCATACTTCAACTCCTCAAACCTTATTATTTAATAACCAACCCAATCATTCATATATTCATTATTGGAAATTCATCCAATCACTTGTGTCATCATACAATGCACACATTACTTACCTTTCTTACCTTCTTCCGGCCTCCGGCCCAAAATTCACGGCCTCCGGCCCAATTTCACAATTTAAATGCATAAACCACAAATCAATACTCATTACCCAGTACATCAAATTCTCAATACACCAAACATACAAGGCTACACAATTCTCAACCCAATCATTAATTCACATTACATATCAACTATGCATATTAGCACCAACCATTTACACAATCCAAACTTAATCCTAGGGGCATCTAGCCTAGGAATTCTCATCACAACACATGGTACTTAAATGAAACTTAAACTGTACCTCTTGTAGCCAAACCAATTGAGCCTCTTCTTTGGAAGTCTTCACCAACCTTAGCTCCAAGCCTCACCAAAGCTCCTCAAGCAATACCAATCTCCCAATTGTGCACCAACATCACCAAATACACTAACATAACCAATATCACATACATACATCAACCTAGGGCTCATAAAAATGACAAGTCACAAGGGTTTGAGCACTTCTTACCTCAGCCCATATGAAGTAGGGATAGAACTCACTTAGAATCCATGTTGGAGTATCCCTAAATACCCAAAATCACAAGATTTCAACACTAACTACCCAAAAACGTGTAACAGTGGAGAATTTCGAAAACTGGGCAGAGATGAATAGGATACTCACCACAAAACTTAGATAAAATTGTAGAGGATGAGAAGAGTGACGCGTGACCGCAAACGGCTCGTCAATCGGAGCTCCGTAGCTCAAGTTATGGTGGTTTGAAGATCAAATAGAGTTAGGTTTTCTCTCTTCTCTTCTCTCTTCTCAATTCAGCGCCCAACACTCCTTCTTTAGGGCAAAATAAGCTGAAATGCTCATAACTAATGTTTATATATGTTGGGTCTTGGGCCCACTTAGGCCCGGTTCACTTATTTTTGTCCGTTGACCCAATTTTGGGCCAAAACCTATAAGATTAGCGCTCTAAATTGCACTTTAAATATTTCTACCTTCCCTAATTATAATTCCTCATTTCTTAATCTCATTTACTCATAATCAATTTTCTCAGCTATAGTACCAGACAGGTCTCAGCCGGTACTGCCGGTCAAAATTCCACTGCGCGCTTTTACGCAGAAAACTATGTTTTCCGACTCGGAAAAATTCACTGAATCTAAATATCATATTTAGATGATCAAATTCCAATTGCCAAATCTTCCAACCATATCCGCTCCTATTTAACTTATTATTTAATTAATTTCGGTTAGACCGGGTATTACAGAAGGGAAGTCATAGAGAGCACAACCAAGGATTCGCACCAAGGGGTCGAGAGTTTAAGGAAAGAGGATACGTACAACACTTTCCCCAAGGACAGAATAACTTTGCGACGAGTAAGGAGTCCCAAAGGAATGGTAAGGGAAAACAGGCAGCGGCTGCTTCTGATGTTTCAAGTTGTCAGAGATGTGGAAGTCATCACCCAAATAGGCCGTGCCGATTGGGGTTAGGTGTATGTTACAAGTGCGGGTTACCAGGGCATGTATCAAGAAATTGCCAACGACGAGAGAGTCAGGATGCGGGCCGATTGCGACAGTAAGATTGAGGTAATTGCAATAATTAGGCTTAAAGGACAGTGCGTGATTTTGTAATTCTGCCTGTACAGTAAAACTGGGAATGTCGAGTTTAATATTAGACTAAGGAGCAAACCGGATGGTCCGAGTAAGGATTTGCCTTAATACAAATGGATAAATGCCTGTGATGTAAATGACTTTCTGTTGAGAATGATGTGTTGTGTTTGTTATGTAGTTTGTTGATTTCTGGATTTTTAGTGAAATGGATTGAACTCGTGACTTTTAGTTCCTTTGATTTAAATAGATAAGGAATGGTCCTAAATGAGGGATTTGGAAACTTTGATTTGAAATGCTAGTCATGCTAAGTTGTGGTTGAGTACTTGAGGAAGTAAGTGATAGGGCTCGTACTAGACGAGAGATCAGAATAAAGCAGTAGAAGCTTGCGGAAGCAGTAACATAGGATAGCTACGAATAGGAGCTGTGAAAGTTTACTATAATATCTTAAGTTTGAATACTGGAAGGGTTAAGTGGGTTACTGCAAGTAATGATCCCCAAATAGTTGGAATTGATTGCGGCTGCGAGCTTTGATGGTTCTAAAGCGGATGAGGAAATTATCATTGATGCATGATTGGATTTAGATGATGAGAGAGTGCGAGTTGTCGTGTTTGAGAGATGAGTACCATGATGTTTGGTCATAGTGACCTTGGAATTAGATTGAGATTTATAATGATTAGTTTTGAAAGACGAATGTGAAAGCCACTAAATTGAAATACAGATGCAGTACTGAGATTGGTTTGAGGGAGCCCGTGACGGGTGGTAAACTCCAATTTTTGGGGAGGTACTGTTGAAAATTTTTCTCCAAAAAATTTGAAAGAGTGCTGGTTATGGTTTTGAGGATAATTTTTTTTATATGAGTAACTTTAACGAAAGAGATGTGTCTCGAATGCTTTTATAGATTATTAAAAGAAAGCGGATTCTTATGATTTTTGTTAAATTGTTATTTCAAACTCATTTGCTTTCTAGAAATGAAAGGAATTTTTGATTGATGAGTCAGAGACTTTATAACAGCAAGTCATGTAGAAATTCGAAGGTTTGAGAATAAGAAAGTAAGTTTGGAGGTTATACTTGGAGTTGAGCTGTGATTAGTGGTAATTGGCTTGGCAGAGGGAGATAATATGAATTGAGATTGAATGAATATATGTTTGAGATGCCTGGGCAGTAGCAATGGTTGTGGTTCGTCCCACTTGCTCCGGGCCAATGCTTGAGATACCTGGGTAGTAGCAAGGGTTGTGGTTCATCCCACTTGCTCCAGGTCAGAGATTGCGATGCCTGGGTAGTAGCGGCAGTAGTGGTGAATCCACTCGCTCCAGGTTGAGCTTTTAGACACCCGCCTGGGTAGTAGCCGCAGTAGTGATTATTTCACTGGCTCTGGGTTGAGCGGGCAGATACGTCTTCACGATTTTATTTCTACTCTTTTCAGGCTTCTCGATTAATACTCCTTTCGAAATTACCTATATTTATTTATTAAAAATCCACCTGAGAGTCGTACCACCGTAATATCATTGACTTATGACTCGAGCATAAAGATTTGAATATTAGGGTGTTACAGAACTGATCAGGGAAGAGGGGAAGAGAGAGTGAGACTCGAGGGAGAGCTGAACGGGAAGAGAGGGAAGGAGACTGCGCTGCTGCCGCTGCCCAACCGTGCCGCTACCGTCCCGTGGAGCTGTTGTCGAACTGTCACGTGCGAGGAACCTGTGCTCTTGCCGCTATCGCCGTCGTGAAGGAAGGAGCTCAGAGGAGAGAAAGACAGTGTGACACTGTGGAAGGAGGATGCGGGCCGGTGTCGCGAGGAGGAGCGCGACCCTGATGAGCGGATATTTTATACGCTTTTTGGAGATAATTTCATATAGTTTTGAGTATGTTTTAGTTAGTTTTTAGTCTATTTTCATTAGTTTTTAGGAAAAATTCATATTTCTGGACTTTACTATGAGTTGTGTATTTTTCTGTAATTTCAGGTATTTTTCTGGCTGAAATTGAAGGAGCTGAGCAAAAATCTGATTTAGGCTGAAAAAGGACTGCTGATGCTGTTGGATTCTGACCTCCCTGCACTCAAAGTGGATTTTCTGGAGCTACAGAACTCAAAATGGCATGCCTCCAATTGCGTTGGAAAGTAGACATCCAGGGCTTTCCAGCAATATATAATAGTCTATACTTTGCACAAGGATAGATGACGTAAACTGGCGTTCAACGCCAGTTCTCTGCCCAATTCTGGCGTCTAGCGCCAGAAAAGGATCAAAAGCTGGAGTTGAACGCCCAAACTGGCAAAAAAACTGGCGTTCAACTCCACAAATGGCCTCTGCACGTGAATTGCTTAAGTCTCAGCCCAGCACACACCAAGTGGGCCCCAGAAGTGGATCTCTGCATCATCCATCATAGTTTACTCATATTTTGTAACCCTAGGCTACTAGTTTAGTATTTAAACAACTTTTAGAGACTTATTTTGCATCTCATGACATTTTAGATAAAACCCTTGTATTCTCTGACGGCATGAGTCTCTAAACCCCATTGTTGGGGGTAAGGAGCTCTGCTGTGTCTCGATGAATTAATGCAAGTATTTCTGTTTTCCATTCAAACACGCTTGTTCCTATCTAAGATATTCATTCGCGCTTAACTGTGATGAAGGTGATGATCCGTGACATTCATCACCTTCCTCAAACTATGAACGTGTGCCTGACAACCACCTCCGTTCTATATCTGATTGAATGAGTATCTCTTAGATTCCTAAATCAGAATCTCCGTGGTATAAGCTAGAACTGATGGCGGCGTTCATGAGAATCCGGAAAGTCTAAACCTTGTCTGTGGTATTCCGAGTAGGATTCAAGGATTGAATGACTGTGGCGAGCTTCAAACTCCTGAAGGCTGGGCGTTAGTGACAGACGCAAAAGGATAGTAAATCCTATTCCAACCGGATCGAGAACCAACCGGTGATTAGCCGTGCTGTGACAGAGCGCGTGAGCGTAGTTTTCACTGGAAGGATGGAAGGTAGCCATTGACAACGGTGATCCACCAACACACAGCTTGCCATAGGAGGACGTGCGTGCGTGAACAAGAAGACAGAGGAAAGCAGAGATTCAGAAGACAAAGCATCTCCAAAACTCCAACATATTCTCCATTACTGCATAACAAGTAACCTTTGATCCATGCTCTATTGCCTATTCGTAATTCAACTGATAAACATAATTGACTTCCTGACTAAGATTTACAAGATAACCATAGATTGCTTCAACCCAACAATCTCCGTGGGATTCGACCCTTACTCACGTAAGGTATTACTTGGACGACCTAGTGCACTTGCTGGTTAGTGGTACGAGTTGTGAAAAGTGTGATTCATAATTCGTGCACCAGACCCACTGCACGAAACTGCGCTGCCATGTGCTGCTGCCATCGCCGAGCTCCCATGGCTGCCGCTAGCAAGATTCGAAGAGAGAGAAGCTCGAGGAGAGAGAGAGATTGATGGAAGGGGTTCTGTTCGCGCGGCTGTGCCTCCACTGCCTTTCACCGCTGCAAATCCACCATCATCCGCCACGCCACACCATGCCATGTCGCCGCCAAAAACTGTCACTGAAGTCCCTTTTCCCTTTGGTAAGCGTTATCGTCTCATAGAAACTCTTTTTCTCACAGCCCGAAATCCGCGGCAGCCGCAATTATGGCAACTCTAATCACGGCATATAAGGACCGAAACTCAAACCTAAAGCATTAATGTTGCAAGGACTTAGAAACATATAATAGAGAAGTGACTGAGAGAATTTGGAATAGGAAACAGCTTACCGAACTTAAGAATAGCCGAGAAAAATGAGCGGCGGTGACTCCGTTGGCGACGCGGCAGCTCGATGTTGCGTGCACGACTACTAAACTCAGCATGCGAGAACCACAACTTGGCCTTATGTTACCATCATCACAGTTACTATAACAGGCTATGATGAAAAACTGATTTCAAAGGTTTCAGAGACGATAACGCTTACCCAAGGAAAAAGGGACTTCATCGACAGTTTCTGGCGGCGACTTGGCGTGGTGGGCACGGCGGATGATGGCGGATTTGCAGCGGTGAAAGGCAGTGGAGGCACAGCCGTGTGAACAGAACCCCCTCCATCAATCTCTCTCTCCTCGAGCTTCTCTCTCTTCGAATCTTGCCGGCGGCAACCACGGGAGCTCGGTGACGGCAGCAGCACACGGCGGTGCAATTTCGCGCAGCGGGTCGCGCTCCTCCTCGTGGCACCGACCCGCGTCCTCCTTCCTCAGCGTCGCACGGGCTTTCTCTCCTCTGAGCTCCTTCCTTTGCGACGGCGATGGCGGCAACAGCACAGATTTCTCGCGCGCGATAGTACGGCGACAACTCCACGGGACGACAGCAACACGGTTGGGCAGTGGTAGCGGTGCAGTCTCCTTCCGTCTCTTCCCGTTCAGCTCTCTCTCAGGTCTTACTCTCTCTTCCCCGATCAGTCCCCCCTTCTCTCTTCCCTTTCTTTTCTTCTTTTTTTTCTTTCTTTCCTTTCTTTTTGTTTGAAGCTGCTAAAGGTTAGGGTAAATGTTTTGGGGAAAAGGTTAGGGTAAATGTTTTGGGGAAAAGGCTGCTGTGCTGAGAGAAGAGTGAAGGTGGGTTAGGGTAGTAAATTAGGGTTTGTGTATAAAATTGGGGGTTTTTGGGTTTAATTTGGATTTGGTTAATTTTAATCAAATTAGGGTATAAAGTGTTAATTTGAAATCTAATTTAATCTTGAAAATTATTTTGAAATATATCATTTGTTGTATTTAAAATACTAATTAGCTTGAAATCAAATTCTTTAATTGAATTTATAAGATAATAAAATTAATTTTCTTTATTCCTAAAACTTGAAGTATTAAATCATAGAAATATCAATTATTTGAATTAAATCACATAAAAATTCTTGTCATTCTATAACTACTAATTTTGTAATTTAAATATAGAAAATAATTTAATAATTATAAAATTAGGTAAAATTCTAATTAATTATCAAAATCTGATTTAATTAGCTTTAATAAAAATAATTTCTGAAAATAAAATTTCTCATGAATAAATAAATTAAAATTAACTCATAATAAGATTTATTTGAAAATCCTGGGTCTTACATACTACCCACCTTATAAAAATTTTCGTCCTCAAAAATTGATACAAAATGAAAGAGACTTCAGACTACTTTATTTTCAATCACATTTAAAGAAAAACAAAAGATTGCAGCATATATATACATACAGTTTCATATACCAAGATTTTTATATGGCATGAGGATATAAGGATATAAATGTGATGCGAAACAGAAGCTATAAAACAGGCTTGGTGCAAAAGATCACAAAGCAGACTGGTATTGAAACAACGTGGCTAACGTTCTTAATACTGATCTCGCACCAACCTCAGGGATTCAACTTCCTAAACTTCAACATGATGTAACTTCACTATTCCCAACTACACTTTATCAAACAGATCCCTCGGGAATTCTCCACCTTATCTATCACTCCGCAAACTCGCTACCGGTCACAAATCCAACATTGACTAAACCCTTTTGCGTAAAACACAACTCCATAACATCTTGTAGCATCGCACACTTACAAGCTTCATCTTCCGCATTCACTAACCGTGCTCTAAGATTTAATGTATTACTTGTCGTATCTAAGATCGCAGGTGGCATTAAAACAAATCTCGAATTTACTCAGAAGGACACAAGATTTTTTTTTGAAGGAAATGACAAGCGACAAAGACAGTAATCATAAAAATTTGAAAGAATTAATGAAGTTACAGGTAAACATGGATGCACAAGCAATGAGGAGTGTTGGAAAGGAGTCAATTGGTAACTACAAGGATAACTCTTGAATTAGAAAAATTTCAATAGGATCAATAAGGAGAAAAATAGCGTATTAGTTTGAAACAAATTCAAACTAAGTAAAAAAAAATGAGATCTACAGAAGAAGAATATCCAAAACCAAAGATAAAGCTTATAGAACTCAATAGTATGGTTTAAAAATACTTTCGAATACATTGTTCGTAAAGAATGGAAAACTTAAGAGAAAATCATTTCATGTTCTGTAAGAGAAAATGAGTAACAAACATCCTTCAAAAGATTAATAAGAGTGTAAATATGGCATTATTTCAATATAAATTCAAGTGGAAATAGATTACACAAAGTTTGTAAATGGAAAGATTAATTTGGCTAAGAGTAAAATTGTATTTTCTTTTCTTTTTCAAGCATGCATAAAAACTGCGATCTTGTTGGAAATGAACTTAAGATAAAGTTTTGCTCATAAAAGAAAAGAGGTTACATTACAGTCGAACAAGTTTAAATCACATACAAAAATTTTAGAGTATAAGGTAAAGAAGTGTAGGCTGAATTGAAAGTGATTTTATTAAAACTTCAATCGACGGTTATATCGCATCAAAACAAGTTCAAATCACATCAAAGAGAGGCACTGCTCAAGTAAAGGAATGCAAAGTCAAGGACAACTTTGCATAATAATAAACCAAAACTTGTTTAAAATGGTTTAAAACAAAACTCCAACAATATACTTGAAATCACATCCTTATAAGGATGTTCAATAATATTAAGATGCGCTAAGAAGGAAACCAACTCATTTCAAGAAAGAAACTTAAATTTAAGGATTTCAATTAGGATTCATAAAGCATGTCACTCATAGAAATGAAAAGCTTAAGAAGGAACTTAACAATTAAAAAGTTGATTCAAAACTTAAATTTCTTCAAAAGAATTCAAAACCTTTTAAAAAATGGATCAAAACAAAATTCTAAAAATAAACTTGGAATAACCACCTCGCAAGAATCATTTAAGAAGATTACGATGCGCTTGAAAAGAAATCAGTCCATGGAAGAAAGGATCTTTAAATTAAGGGAATTCAAACAAGAACTCACTAGGCATGGATTATTAAACGGGTTTCCAATTGGTCCAAAGGAATATAAAACGCACCAGGAAGACAACTCAATCAACAGAAAATTCTCAAGAAAGAACCTTTGACTAAAGAAGACAAATAAAAAGACAAATGGTGCTTTAGATGGAAATGAATTCAAGTTGACTCGGATGAGTATGAGATTCACAAGAAATGGAAAACTAAGACTACTGGTGACGTTCAAAAACAAAAAGTAAAAGAGTAATTAAAAATAGAATCAAATATGACATCCACAGAAATGAAAAGCTTAAGAAAGAAATTGGTCCATTCATAAGAATAAAGACATGAGTCCAACATTTTTTTTGTAAGAACAACAATTGCATAAATAATGTGGTATGCTAAACCAAATTCAAATTAAAAATAAATTAGGTGAAGCTTACCAAACAAAAACCAACTGGAAAGAGACAAAAACCTTTCTTTGAAGAATATCTAAATATATAATCAAATAAAGATATTCGTAAAAACTGTAATAAAATTGTTAAAAAATCAAGTTGTATTTAAAGTGAATATATTTCCATAAATCAGTGAGAGAACAAGTGAGGTATTGGAAATAATTAGTTTTAAAATGTATAAGGAACTTTCAAAGTTTATATAAAAAAGTGCATATTAAATCAAAAGAGATTTTGTTAATATTTGAAGAATGGCTGTAATTATCGTCAAATAAGAGGAAAACTAAATCACAATTTATTTACAAAGAACTCGGAATAAGAACTTAAAAAGGTATACTGTGTCAAAACAGGTTCAAATGTATATCGAAGAATACATGACTCAAGAGGGAGTGTCTAAATAAAGAAGGTAAATACACCAAGGGTTTTAAGCAGACATATGCAATTACGATCAAACAAGAGCACACGTGAACAAGAGGGCAGGATTGGAAGATAATCTGGTCACATTCCAAGAAAAGAATCGCAAACAAGAACCTTAGAGCATGCCAAGCAGGAACAAAATACATGATATTCGCAAAGTTCAAGACACTTAACCGAGTAACTTTGAGAAATAATTTCTAACGTTCCCAAAACCCGCGACTCACATTATCTATGACTCGCATATCATCTATGATAGCCCATTGGTGCTTCCATATACATAATTCACTAGTGTTAAGCTGGCCAAACTTAATACCAGGAATTATGCAATGCAAGACTAATGGCATTAATCAATAGACCATCATGTGTATTAAACTCTAATTATCGTTATCTGAACAAGACCTATTACATGACAGACGCTCAGAGTATGCAATTGAAGCATAGTCGGTCCATTCCTCAAGCTCTACAGGAAGGACCGCTCTGATACCATAATATAACACCCTCACTACCAGAATGTCACGCTTCCAGCTGTGCCACTCTGATAGCAAGAAGTATTACGACTAATTTATATACTTAATATTAAAATAGAAGCCTGTGACTCGACACTGCATCGCTGACTTCTTTGAAAACCGGAAATAAAATGAGTTTGAGGAAAAGTTGAATTATGAGTTTGAAGAGATTTGAGAAATAAAAAGTGACTTATGGCTTGAATAATGATTGGTTTGATATGAATTGTTAATGAAATGCGGAAATGATGATGGATGAATGATTATGAATAAATATATGTGGCTTCCGCACTTTTATCTGAGATACGAATTTTCCTGGGTAAAGTACCGTGGCTTGCCACCACGTGTTCTAGGTTGAATCTCGATACTCTGTTGACCTTACGTCGTAAGGGTGACCGGGCACGTATAAATTCCCGGATATAGATAGCCCCCAGTGAGTGATTTGAATGATGTATGAATGTAAAATCTATGCATAGACTCATGGGGATGCGCGACGGGGGACAATCTAAGGTTTTCGAACTTGTCGGGTTGGCTGGATAACCGACAGATGAGCTCATTAGCCATAGGACAGGCATGCATCATATGCATTTGTATGCATTGCTTGGGTTTGAATTTGTTTTGGTTTGCCTAATTGTTAATCTGTTCTTAACTGTTACCTGAACTATTTGCTGTAACTGCTACCTAAATTTGTGCTTTCCTTGTCTGTTTTGCTTGTGTTTGTCCTGGTGTGCTACTTCTGAGAATGAGCTTTGGTGCTGAATTGATGATTGTGTTGATTGATTGCGTAGTTGGTTTCTGATTAAGATTTTCTTATACGAAAAGAAAGGTTTTGGATTTCAAAAAGATTAAATCTTGTTTCTTTGAAAATGTTTTTGAATGATTAGTTATTGGTTTTTAAAAGATTCACAGGGCAATGATAATCACTGAGCTTGAAAACAGTTTTCTTATTAAGTAATCTTCTTATGACAATTCTGAAACTGCGTGGTGAGACCGTGTGGTTAGGTCCTCACCCCCCTACAGCTTTACCTTTTCAGGAACCGGATGAAGAAGCATTAAGAAGAGTTATAATGCGTTTGGTTTATATGTTGTTGTATTAATTAGATTATTTTCTTCCCTCGTCTTTGTTATATATATATATATGTATTATGAATCTATGACTGCTTGTTTTTTTTAGATAAAGTATTTATTTTCGGTTTTCAAAGAAGTCAGCGATACGGTGTCAAGTCACAAGCTTCTATTTTAATATTAAGTATATAAATTAGTCGTAATACTTCTTGCTATCAGAGTGGCACAGCTGGAAGCGTGACATTCTGGTAGTGAGAGTGTTACATGTTTTCATCTAAAACAATTGTGTAGAGATGCATGAACATATATTGATGGTAGAATTTAAATATTAATGCATTCACATATTAAATTAGTAAAATTAGATGCTTCAGATGTTATATATATTCTCATAATTATTGAGAAGATTACTAATTTGGAAGTGCATTAAATATTTGACCATGAATATTGACTTCATTTTACATATTATCAATGAAATAGAATATTATTTAAAGGACAATAAAAAATCAGTTTAAATGGTCTAAAATTATTTTATTTAATATTTTATTAATTATTATTAGAATAATTATATAATTTTAGATATAATAAATATGTAATTATAATTTTTTTATAAAATTATTAAGGTTATGCTATATAAAATAATTATAATAAATTATAAAAAAACATTCTAAACAGCATCTCATAATTATTTTGAAAGACAATGAGACTCTTAATAATAATAATTTTTTTTAATTTTGGATCTTTAATTTTGTGAAATTATTTAGTCATTCTATAAATGATTTTTTTCTGGACTTAACAGAGCATACCTTTTCACTTTTAATTGTTAATAGAGAATATTAATTCATTAACGAAAGGACAAATGCAATTAATTTTAATTTTTTTATAGATTAATTTGATTAAAAAATTATTTGAAAATGAATTCGACGAATAAACTACCTTTTAGTGATTAATTTTACCATTAATCCTATAAATTAAATAAATAACGTGTCAATTGTAAAATGGTTGAAATCTATTCACAAAATACATTTATTACAAATTTATTTCTTCCAGAAGCATAGATAATTTACATTGCATGTTACGAGTATTTTTTTTCCTTATCATTTTAATTTTATTTTTATATTCACTTTTCTTTTAATGTTCAAATCTTTGTCCGATCCAGCCATATGTAATTTTTTTTTATTTTTGATAAAAGGAAAAAAAAATACATCCTTATTAATACTTTGGAATTCTGCATAGTTTAATTTTTGTTTGGAATAAATCTATTTGTCTAACTTTGGAATAAATAGTTGATAGATATAGTTGGATTCGATTATTATCCCCATCGACATATCCCTATTGATTCTTGTGCTATATTTTTTTTTTAGTGTATTTCTTTAATTGATACCCATCATAAGATGTATGTCTAATTATTCACCTAGACATTAGATCTTTTTCTTTATAATAGATTAGACAATTTTGCACAACTTCCAATTTTTGATATTATATGTAAAATTTATTCACGCTATACATTTACGTATACAATATTTAAAGATTTTCATTATTCACTATTTGATATTTATATATAAAAAATAATATTTGGAATATGTTCCAATTTTAAATTTTTTTAGAAAATTTTTATTAGTTTGATCTTTCAGGATGTAATTTTAATAAAAGAGTCTTTGATAATATTTGATAATTTACCTTTAAATTTTAGATCCATTCAAATTTTAAAGTGATCAGTATTTTGAAATTTATAAGAGTAATTAGTACATATTGGATATATGAAGATAGTTTCAAAAAATGATTAGATTATTTTCTTTAGAAAGATATATATTTGTCTCTATATTTGGTTGTATAGGGTTAATGACAATAATATTTTCTCAAAATACAATGAAACAAATAAATTTTTTAATTAGGAATAATAAAAAAAATTTAAATTTCTTGAACAAGAAAATTAAAAGCACACTTTTTATTTTCTTTTGTTGCACACTTCAAAACAATTGGTTAGTATTCATATATTATGGGTAGTAATCAAAGGATTTGGATCCTCTAAAGTTTGAATTTCACTTTAGAGAGTAAAGTGTGATCTCTCACCATTGATTTCATAGGTGGGACCAATAATAAATATGAAAGAGAAACTATTCAAGGGTAGAAGATCACACTTTACTCTCTAAAGTGAAATTCAAACTTTAAATTAAAGGATCCAAATCCGTAATCAAAAGTCACATAATTATTTAATGGTTATTACTTTTTCAACGAATTTCAAATTTAACAAACATGGCTTATCAATGTACATGTTGTTTCATTTATGAAATACACTCAAAAGATATCTTTTTTTCAAACAATACAGTGGTTCAACACATAAAGTATTACTCTTATTATTGATACCATGATAAATGGTTAATAACTGTTAATTACTTTATTATTATTAATAATAATATTATTATAAATTTGTAAATACTCTTTAATCTCCATTATTTACAAAATTTAAATATCATACAAGTATATACATAAAAATGTGTCATTGAGATTAAGTATTATTTTAGTGTAAATTTTAGAATTCTAACGAAATAATAGGTGTCTAATTGATTAAATCTATACTCCATAGTACATGATTATAAGTTAATTAAGTTCAACCAATTTAAAAAAAATTAATTTTGTTATGTCTTTTATTTGATTTAATTATGTATGCAATAAAATGTAAACTGGTCTTTGTGCTTCCATCTATTTCTTTTTGGTTTTCCACGGTATCCCACAACCCGACAGGGCAAGGACTAATCTGTCGCGGTACTGAACTCCATTTAAGGGTTTGCTGCTGGCCAATGGGTTGCTGCATGTACAAGGCGCGATTCGAACCCCCGACACTCCATCTATTTCTTTTATTAATAGTTAGAATAGAAATAATATTCTCACATATTCTCGGACACTTCTCTGTTTAATTTGATGATAAAAAAGTATATGTTAATATCGAAAATAAAAAACATTGTAAAAAATACAAAAATGATAAATTTTGAGACAAAAATCTGTTAAAAATATAAATAATTATGTATCTTCTCTTGTTTATTTAAAGTTTTAGAATAAATGTGATTTTATGATAACACCAAATTTGAAAGAGGCATTCATTATATATAAAAAATACAAGTAGAAAATAGGAAAATTTTCAAATTTAATACACTATTATAACATACATTAGATCTCACTTTTTACTTGTCTATAACTAAAAATATAAAATGATATTTTTCTCAATTTAATACACTATATCATTGTATATACATCAATTGGATCTCATTTGCTAACGTTCAAATAGCACATTAGTTCCGGAAAATTTATATAACCGAAGAACTTCACTTCGAATCAATAAGATGTATCAAAATTAGATCTCATTTATTTTTACTTGAGCTCACTATAACATTTAAGGACAACACAAAATCCTAAAAACTATGGTGGAGCTTGTCAGGAAAAATATTAAAATAATCTCCTGCAATATCATCACCCAACAATGCAGAGGTTTGTTTTCATCACTGCAGTTATGAATTCCCAGAATCAATTATTATTAAAAACATATAGCAGCAATAAAAACAAAAATAATCTAATCCTTTGGTACTTTATTGGCTTGATATGATGATCAATTTAAAGATCATTATAGTTGAAAGTTGTATATGTAGGTAGGGCAGTGAATGACGATAGGAACAAACATTTAACATGGTGATCAATATTTTTTCATATGAACCCTTGATGATGATCCCCTAGAACGGTTTGTATTTATATATGCATTTCATATCAAATATATTGTGTTTTCATCTAAAACAATTGTATAGAGATGCATGAACGTATATTGATGGTAAGATTTAAATATTAATGCATTCACATATTAAATTAATAAAATTAGATGCTTCTGATATTATATATATTCTCATAATTATTGAGAAGATTACTAATTTGGAAGCGCATCAAATATTTGACCATGGATATTGACTTCATTTTACATATTATTATCAATGAAATAGAATATTATTTAAAAGACAATAAAAAATCAATTTAAATAGTCTAAAATTATTTTATTTAATATTTTATTAATTATTATTAGAATGATTGTATAATTTTAGATATAATAAATATGTAATTATAAAATTATTTTTATAAAATTATTAAGGTTATGTTATATAAAATAATTATAATAAATTATTAAAAAAACTCTAAACAGTATCTCATAATTATTTTGAAAGACAATGAGACTCCTAATAATAATAAATTCATTTTTTTAATTTTTTATCTTTAACTCCGTGAGATTGTTTAGTCTTTCTGTAAATGATCTTTTTCTAGGCTTAACAAAGCATACCTATGTGGCATAATAAACTACTGATATGTCTGTTAAGTACCAGTTTAGATTAATAGATTTTTTTGGAATTTTATTATCTTTTGAGATAATTATATCAGTGATATTTAGAATTTTTTATTTTTTATATTTTCATATATATATATATATATATATTGATTAAATTTAGAATTGAAAAATATTACTTATTTTTTAATTTTTTTAATAAATAATAAAAAAATTGACATAAAATTTATCTAAAATTGATATAATAATTAACAATATAAATAATTAATTTATCGTATAATTTCCATTTTCATAAAAGTATAAAACATCAAAAATACTTATGTGATTCTAGAATATATTTTATGTGTGTTGTAAAAGCTTATTTTTATTTAAATTTTAACTATGTGTAAGATTGGTAAAATGTATAATTATTTCATTTGTTAAAAATGTACCATACAGATCTATTGTGCAATAATATATGATAGATAAAAAATTTAGAGTGAATATTCATTATGATTCAGACAATTTTTTCGAAGAATTACTAGAGTTTTAATAAAAAATTAGTTGCTAGTTTGATAGATTTTTTTTATTAAAAGCCTCGTTATCTTTTGAATAATTGACATAGAACGTTTAATTTTTTTTATTTTTTGTTATCCTTTTCATATATTAAATTTGTTGTATAAGAATTAAGAAATATTAGTAATTTTTAAATTTTTTAATTATAAAAATTACATAAAAGAAATATATATTAATGAAAATAATATTATTAGTTGTATCAGTCTTATCTATTTGTTATTAATTATTTTAAAATATTAAACTTTGAATCCTTAATGTTATATATACCTAGTTCCTTGACATATCATTGTCTCTGGATATATTTTCTTACAAACAAGAATTCCATGTTCCTTTTCGATTTGGACCAAAAATATTAGCAGAATACCAACTATTCTGCTTAGATTAGACAAACAACAACAACAACAACAACAACAACAACAACAACAACAAAGCCTTGTCCCACTAAGTGGGGTCGGCTACATGAATCAAACAACGTCATTGTGCTCTGTCATGTATCATGTTAACAGAGAGACCGTTTACATGTAGATCTTGTTTGACTACCTCATGGATGGTTTTCTTAGGTCTTCCTCTGCCTTTCGCCCCTTGTCCATCTTCCATCTCATCCACCCTCCTGACTGGATGTTTTATTGGTCTTCTTCTCACATGTCCAAACCACCTGAGATGCGATTCAACCATCTTTTCCACAATGGGTGCTACTCCAACTCTCTCCCTTATATCTTCGTTCCTTATTTTATCCAATCGCATATGACCACTCATCCATCTCAACATCTTCATCTCTGCCACACTCAGCTTATGCTCATGCTCCCCTTTAGCCGCCCAACACTCCTCACCATAAAGCATAGCCAGTCTTATAGCGGTGCGATAGAATTTACCTTTAAGTTTTAAAGGCACTTTTTTGTCGCATATAAAACCAGATGCACTCCGCCATTTTGACCAACCTGCTTGGATCCTATGATTTACATCCTGTTCAATCTCTCCATTATCCGGTATGATGCACCCAAGATACTTAAAACTTTTAACTTTTCGTAGGATGTTTTCTCCAATCTTCACCTCTATATTAGGGTTTTCCCTTCTCAGACTGAACTTACATTCCATATATTCCGTCTTGCTACGGCTTATGCGCAGACCATACACTTCTAGAGCTTCTCTCCATAACTCTAACTTCTTATTTAGGTCTTCCCTTGACTCTCCCATAAGGACGATATCATTGGCAAAAAGCATGCACCATGGCACAGGCTCTTAGATGTGCTCTGTGAGTACTTCCAAGACTAACGTGAAAAAGTATGGACTTAAGGATGATCCCTGGTGTAATCCTATACCAATAGGAAATTTCTCTGTCACACCACTTTGAGTCTTCACACTAGTTGTGGCCCCATCATACATGTCTTTAATTGCACGAATATATGCGATCCTTACTCTCCTCTTTTCTAAAACCTTCCATAAGACCTCCCTTGGTACTCTATCATACGCTTTTTCCAAATCGATAAACACCATATGTAGATCCCTTTTATTACTATGATACCTCTCTATCATCCTTCTTAATAGGTATATCGCTTCAGTGGTAGATCTGCCTGGCATAAATCCAAATTGGTTCTCTGTTACTTGTGTCTCTTTTCTCAACCTCCGTTCTATCACCCTTTCCCATAACTTCATGGTGTGACTCATAAGCTTGATCCCTCTATAGTTTCCGCAACTTTGTATATCCCCCTTATTCTTGTAGATATGTACCAAAGTGCTCTTTCTCCACTCATCAAGCATCTTCTTTGACCTTAAAATCTCATTAAAAAGCTTGGTTAACCATTTGATTGCTTTATCTCCAAGACCCTTCCAAACTTCAATCGGAATATTATCAGAAGAGTCTTCTGTCCCTCATTAAATAACTCGTAGAAGTAGCTCTTCCACCTTTCATTAATCTTCTCCTCTTTAGCCAACACCTCTCCATCCTTATCCTTTATGCACTTAACCTAATCCAAATCTCTCATTCTTCTTTCACGGCTCTTTGCGATTCTATATATACGTTTTTCTCCTTCTTTCGTGCCCAAAGACTGGTAGAGACCCTCATATGCTCTTGTTCTTGCTTCACTTACAGCCACTTTTGTCTCTTTCTTAGCTGCCTTATATTTTTCCTAGTTATCTGCGTTGCAGCATAAAGACCACTCTTTAAAGCACTCCCTTTTTATCGTTATGTTTTCTTGTACACTTGTAACACCCTAACTACCAAAGCTCATCTCTGAAATTAAGGCTATAAATAACTATATGATTTGAGACTTGATCATAATAAGACTTTTCAAAAGTTCTGGGTCTTACATCCTACCCACTTTATAAAAATTTTCGCCCTCGAAAATTGATACAAAATGAAAGAAATTCCATAACAGTTCACCCTTGAACACATTTAAGGAAGAAGCAAAATATCTCAAAATATAAACATATATACAGTTTTCAAATACTTTGATTGTCATAAGCATAAGGATGTAAAGGTAGGAGTGTGTTTGCAAAGCAAACGTTACAAGGTAGGCTCAATGCAAAAGATAACATGGGTCAATCATGTGATAGCAGGGCAAAGCATCAAAGGCTATAAAACAGGATGGGGTTAAAATGATGTGCTCAATATCCGCACACCAATCCAATAAATCAAAACTTGCCTTAATTATCTTTAATAAAATGATTTCCGAAATTAAGGCTATAAATAACTATATGATTTGAGACTTGATCATAATAAGACTTTTCAAAAGTTCTGGGTCTTACAACACTCGCATTCCACCACCAGGACTCCTTGTCTCTTGGTCCTATTCCTTTAGATTCACCAAAGCTTTCTTTTGCTATTCTTCTAATAACTTCTGCCATCTCCCTCCACATCTCTTCCGCGCTTCCATTCCCATCCCACTTTGCCTCTTCTCCTACCCGTCTTAGAAAGCTTCTTTGTTCCTCACCTTTAATCCGCCACCACCTCGTCCTTGGGTTCTTCGTATGATGTCTTTTCCTCGACTTTTGCTCAACGCAAAAATCCATGACGAACACCCTATGTTGTGTTGTCAAACTCTCTCCCGGGATAATTTTACAATTAATGCAATATTTCCGGTCGACTCTCCTCAACAAGAAGAAGTCGATTTGAGAGCTTGTCATGCCACTCTTATAGGTTATAAGATGTTCGTCTCTCTTTTTAAAACATGTATTTGCGATGAGAAGATCAAAGGTTGAGGAAAATTCTAAAATAGTTTTACCCTCGGCATTGATCACCCTGAAACCCAGTGCCTCCATGAATACTCCCATATCCAGTCACTTCTCTCCCAACATGGCCATTTAAATCTCCTCCTAAGAAAATCTTATCTCCCAAAGGTATGTCTTGAATCAAACTCTCTAGATCCTCCCAAAACCTTATCTTGTGTTGTTCGTCCGAACCCACTTGCGGTGCATATATAGGCGCTAATCACATGGAAAGCACCTCCCTCCACCATAAGTTTGATAGAGATGATCCGATCTTCCACTCTCTTGACATCCACTACGTCCTTCTTCCACTGCTTATCCACAATTATTCCAACCCCATTCCTATTCTTCACTTTTTCTGTATACCAAAGTTTGAAACCAGAAGTATCCAACTCCCTAGCCTTCGCACCAACCCACTTTGTTTCTTGTAGGCACATAATGTTAATCTTCCTCCTTGTCATAGTGTCCACCACCTCCATGGACTTTCCTGTTAGAGTGCCTATGTTCCATATCCCAAATCTCAACCTTCTGTCGCTTCGACCTTCACCTTTTACTTTGTGAACTAGCTTATTTACCCTCGTCCATTCACGAAAACGCGAGAACCCTTGCTCATTTAACACTACATCCGGGCATCAATGCAATGGCTCTTGCTCATTTGACACCGTACTCGAGCCATACAGTGCATTGCTTCCGGGCAACGACCTAACTTTAGCGCAATAATGTCTTTGGTTCATGTCATGGAGATTAGACTATATTTTTATGTTGGTTGTCGAAGACCTAATACAACCCTCCTCCTTTATCCGGGCTTAGGACCGGCTATGTACTGCAAATGTAACATAGGTGGAATTTCTGCTTAGATTAGAATTGGAAAAAATAATGAAAATTGAATAAATAATTTATGATAAGTTGTTCTGGGAATTAAATTATAATAGTGATATATAAATAAATAAGTCGTTATGCATCAAAAACTCTGTACAAAAAATAAAAGGAAAAGCAAACAAACAAAATATAAAGAAAATTAAATCACCAAAGAAAATATAGACAAAATGCTGTATAGTCTAAGCAATTGAAAAAAAAATTGAAATTAACATAGTATTAAACAAGGAAAAAGTATGAAAAAATGCCTTCAACATTTTAAAGAAATTTTTAATTTTGCTCTCAAAACTTTAAACCGTTTTAATTACTTTTGTCTTCGACATTTTCAAACAATTTCAATTTTGCCCATCCTTTTATTAAAACCTTTAATGTTTTAAACAATCATTAGTTGAAACTTCTAACAAACTTGACGTTTTTGTTACCTATATATTTCTACTTTTATTATATATAATGAAGATTTAAAGAGGTTTGCTGTTTGATTTTTTTATCAATTTAATTTTTTAATCTATCTTTTGAAATTTTTTTGTCGTTTTCATCTTTTATAGTTATTTTTATCAGTTCTTTTTGGATAGTTTCTCTAATTTTTTTTTATTTTTTGTGATTTATTCTTTCAAGAATGATATATTTTCAAGCCAAGTTGAGCCAAGTTCCAAAAAAGGCACCGAACCAAAATATGAATATGATTTTTTCTAAAAAGAAACTTTAAACCCTGAGTTTTTGGGTCTACTCAAGTCAATAACCCTCCTAACTATACTCTTGCATGAAATTGATTTCTTAAAAAAAATTATTGTGTAGCTTGATGCTTCAAATTTTTTAAAATGGTCTTGCTAATAAATGTCTTGAAATACTAATTAAGAATATCATTTTTTAAAATACAAAGTAAAAAATAATTTTTAGAGTAAAGTATCGTTTTCGTCCCCAACGTTTGGGGTAAGTCCTATTTGTATCCCTAACGTTTAAATCGTACTATTTGTATCCTTAATGTTTATAAAAGTACTTCAATGTTATCCTACTATCAATTATACTAACAAATCAGATTATATTTTTCAATTATTCTCACTGGGATGTATTCAATCTCAATTAGGTCTCACTTGAACGTGTTCTATTTTAATATTATACCCACTACTTGTGTTTAGATTCAATTATGTCCCTAGAAAAGTGATTTATGTAAATGTTGTAGGAATTAGTTTCAACATTTGATGAGCTATTTTTCGGAGTAGATCATCGATTTTATCCCAGACATTTGTATTCTAACTTCAAGAAGAGATTTTTTAAACTCAAACTAAAGCGCTCATGATGTGTAATTGACAGCAGGATAACATTGAATCACTTTTACAAATGTTAGGGATACAAATAGGACGATTTAAACGTTAGAGACACAAATAGGATTTACCCCAAACGTTGGGGACAAAAACAATACTTTACTCTAATTTTTAAAATTCTTATTCTTAACTAGTGTTCTTCTTTAGCAAAATTCTTTCTTAAAATTGTACTATTGTTGTTGTTTGGAATTGTTAAAAAAGTTAATGAAATGCTTGATTCGTACACTTAAAATTTCTAGAGTAAGGTACCCATTACTAAAAATTAAAAATTAGCGATCGATTTAGTGACTAATCTTTTTTGGTATAAAAAAGATCGATTGATCACTATTAGCAACTGATGTTGTTGGTTGCTAAAATCGGTCTCGTTATTCTAATATTTTTTTGTAATGATCAACATGGTCCCTATCCATTTGTTCGAATGACAACACGATCTTTGACTAAAAAATGATTCACTTTGACCATTGACCTTGTCCTCTGTCTGCCAACGAGGTCTTTTTGTTTTTTTGCTATCAAGGAGTAATGAAATTTGCTAATGTGTCTCGTTAAGCTACTGAGGTAGAATGTTAAGGTAATGAGGTACATGTTAGATGCCCACGTGCATGGCTTGTTAGAAGGGACAAAGACCTATTTGTCCTATTCCACGTGAGCACGAATAATGTCATTTTGTTGCTCCCAGAAGATGTTATTAGATGATTCTAGTCATCTCTCTTCCTTTGTTTCATGTTTGAAACCATAAACCTCCTTGAGCAGTAGCGGAGAGCATGGGAGCAAAAGAAATGGGATGAACGATAAAATAGTATAATTTAATTATGATTCAGATTACGACTTCTAATTGGGGAGCAGACCGTAAAAATGAAATTTCATCCTCTTGTGCTACTAGAGTCCCTTCATTTAGAATTGATTTAGGTAGTTTTTTTTTATTTGCCTACAATTATAAATAACATACAATTCATATATAAACAATGACAAGATTATGAATACAACTTCGAGAGATATAACCATGAACCTACTTACCACCGGATCCATGGTAGTTATTGTAGAATTGGTGTTCTGACTATTTTTCTCTATTCTCTGAACCTGTATAAATAATTATTCAAATATGATCAATTAAACACTTGAATATTTTATTTACAGAGAATTAAATCCCTCATCAAAATATAAAGTGACACTTAAACTCCCAACCTTTTGATATATAGGACAAATGGAACCCAAAAGTGCTTATATCTGTATGGTGTTGGTAGAGCCCATTGATATGTAACATTTTCTTTGCTAGCTCTTCTTTCTTTTTGGTCATAGACTTTTAATTAGGATCTTTATGGGATTTGGAGCAAGTCTTGTAGTAACAGTCTTTTTGGCTATATTTGTTACAGGTGACTTCAAATGTCTTATTGACTTTATTAGAATGCATCTCTCCGTCAACAGTTTTTTACCTCTGGCAAATTTACAGGACGATCAAAATATGTATAAAATTCATCAACACTCTTATTGTTAAAATAATCTGATAGTAATAATGGAAAAGTTCAACAAAATTGACAAACAATTACCATCGAATTTTATCACAGGTAATTTTTACGCCAACTAATTATTTCACACCATTTATTTTCTCATATTATTTCCTCTCTAAATTCAAAGGTAATAACCTAAATTGCCCTAACTAACGTAAATTAGTATAATTAACCTTAACTTAATTCATTTAAAAAATAAAGTCACCTAATTCTCCTAGCTAGTTAACCTAATTTCAAAACTAAAGTAACCGAATCTCTAAATTAATTAAACCGTAACTAACCAATTAAGATAAATTAACTTATTAAACTTAAATTATATTAATTACCCTAAAATTTTTAAAATCCTAAAAATTACATGATCTAAAGTAAACAGAACTTTATCAAATTAAAAAATCATAACCCTAATTTATGTAAAATTATTCTAAACATAAAATAACTATAAAATTACATGTTAACTTAAAATGTAATTAAAAATAAAAAGTAAAATTAAAATTAAAATTAAAATTTAGCCTAACCTAGAGGCTAGTGGGGACAACAATGGAGATAGTTGTAACTATAGAAAGGATTTAGGATTTTCAAAAAAGGAAAGAGAAGAAGGAGAAGGAGGAAGACGACAAATCTAGAAAATGGAAAAGGACAGCGAAATGGTGGTGACGACAGCTTCAATGTGGTAGTGGCAGCCACTCTAAGGAAAGAAAGAGTGCCGAAAGAATGGAGATTAGGGTTGGTATGTAGTGGAGGCAGGCATAATGTGACTTGTTATAGTGCGGTTAGGACATTGAAATACCGAGGGCTCTGCGGTGGCGGCTGGATGAAAGTTGTTGATGGAGGTGGTATATAATAACTCGAGTTTTTGAAAATTAAATAATAAGTTATTCATGATTTATTATTTTATTCAAAAAAAATTATTTTTTTTAAATAATTAAATTAAATTTTATGATACTTTGAGTTTAAAATTTTTTAAGATGTTTAAATAATTTTTATTATAATGAAATATTTTGAAAAAGATAAAAATTATTATTATTATTATTAAGTTTGATAAGGAAATAAGGGAAAGGGATTCATTCATTTGGTTGAAGCCAATATAGAAGCAAAAGAAAGAAACCCCAACGTTGGCTTAATATATATATATAAACATAAACGTGACACATAACTCCTTTTCTAACAAATCAACCATTTCATTATTTAATCTTATCATTCTTCATTTCATTTTATTGTGCCCGAATCATTAAAGAAAAGAAAAGAAAAGAAACGTGGATCAAACTATAACCATGAAACCTCGTTAGTTTCATTTATTAAGTGTCATATAATCAATTAATTATCTTCAGTTGGCTTCATTTTTTTTCTTTCATACGATAAGCGAGAGAGAGAGACCGAACTTGTATAGAGAGAACGGTAACCTCCACCAAAATTCCAGCTTTGATTTATTGAGATCCGTAACTCCAATAAAAAATCTAATTCGATAAAAGTGTTCGTATCTTCCTTCTCTACACGATGACATCACTTTTGTTCAGTAGAAATTGACAGTGACATAGCATCCCTTCTCCTTGAATTCAGTCAATTAGAGTTCTAGGAGACATAGATAATTTTTGACATTTTCTTCTTCAGCAGCTCGGTCAAAAAGTTTCTCCAGAGTTTCCGTTGTTTTGATTTCTGCATGGAGGTAGGATTTAATGATTTTATAATAATTAAATGTGAATCTGATAAGTGAATGTTGGTTTGATTAAGTATTGTTTAAGTTTGATTAAGTTTATGTTGAATTATTGATGAATTATTATTGTTTGCTTGAGAATTATGTATTTTGGGGGGGTGAAAGTTAATTAAAAGAAAGTTTGGAGGTTAAAACAGAGTTTTTAGAAGTTTAGTGATTAAAGTATAATTTCTAAAAATTTTGGGAGTCAAAATAAATTTTTAAAAGCTTTAAGAGTTATATTAGCTTATTTTAAATTATTAAAGAAATAATTTTTGCTGTTGGAATTGGTTGATTTATTGGAAACGATTTGAAACGTGATTTTTCTTGATTTTGGAGTTAAGTTGATATTAAATGAGCTAAGAAAGTGTAGAAGGCTGAGTATGAGATGTACGAGGCTGAAATGATGCCGATTAATTGAAATAATGAATTGCTATTGAAATATGATTGATGATTAAATGATTATGATTAATTGAGGAAATGTAGAAATGTTGCAGGTATACCATATATGCATATGAGTTAATGAATGAATATGATAAATGAGGTATGAATGAGGATGATTAGTGATGAGTATGTGTAAGTTTTCTCTCTATTGTAAAGTATGTCGGGCACTATATCCCATGAGTGTGTCAGGCACTATATCCCAAGAGCGTGGTGGGTGCTATATCCCAAGAGTGTGGGAGCACTTTATCCTGGGAAATATGTCGGGCACTATATCCCATGAGTGTGACGGGTGCTATATCCCAAGAGTGTGGGAAAATTTTATCCCAAGAAATGCGGCGGGTACTATATCCCATGAGTGTAGCGGACACTATATCCCAAGAGTGTGATGGGGCACTATATATCTAGATTAGCTACCAAATGTGTGGGGTTTTGGCAGTTTAATCGATACGTGAGCTCACGGCCATTAGGAAAGGCATGCATCATATGCATTGTTTGTCTTGCTTGTTTATGCAAACTTGTTTGTGATATGTATTTTCTGTGATTGTGTGTGTGTACTTCTTGACTTGTAATTTTCTCTATATCTTTGGTTTATTAAAGTTGTTTGTATTATGAGGTTTGTTGTTATTGGCCATCTATTGAAGATTGGAAGTATTTTGTTCTGGAGATCCTGGATAACAAATAATAAAACAAACTTAACTAACTACCCCGACCCTACTAAGAACTCCCCAGTTTTTACCCCCTATTTTCACCCGTTTCAGCTACAGGTGTGAAGGTTTAGTGTAGAGCTACAAGAGCATAGAAGATTATGTTTACGAGTTAAGTTCTTAGATTTTATTTTCCTCTCGTCATTTATATTGTTTTGGTTTTTAGAGGGGAAAGACTTGTATTTGACGATCTTTGAATAAGTCTATGTATATATTACTATGTGAGTATATATATTTTTGTGATTAAGTGGTTTAAAATAAAGAATATTCATTTTTTTTTATTAAAATTTTGGTTCGTATTCGCAAAGGCTCAATATTAAATAAACATAGTATAAAATAAAAAGGGTTAGAGGTAAGTAACGCATGAACTTTTAGTACGATCATGAGGTGCTAAAAGTTAGGGTGTTACATCGTGCTAGGTGGGGGAGGGGAGAGGTGTTTGGGGGAAGGGTTATTTTCAGAAGTGAAGGAGAGAGGAAGACGAATTCGATTTAAATCAGGTCATTATTCCATAGTAATACGGAACGTTGAAGCATTTTCAAATTGGGATTTTGTCGAATAAAAATTAAGACTTGGTACCAACTTATTTAATTACGTCCACAAGTTTTTGTGGAATTTCCATCTGAATTACTTGTCCGATAGTAAAATTTGGCGAAAAAACCAAAAATCGTCATTTGTGTCGTCTATGACAAAGCTAAATCCGATAGAAATTTCAGTCAAGATAAATTGCAGGGAACAATCAACCAATTAGCATGTATTTTAAATATGTGATTGTTAGATTTTAAATATCTAATATTAAATTCTTGAATGAATAAATTCTTTTTTCGATTAATTATTGACATAGAATTAAATTCTTGAATGAATAAATTCTTTTTTCGATTAATTATTGACATAGATTTTTGTTGTTCCTCTAATAAATTCTTTTTTCGATTAATTATTGACAGAGATTTTCGTTGTCACTCTAACAAAATAATCTAATTACATAACAAACTCAGGAAGACACTTCTTGGATTACATTCTCAACAAAAAAGAAAACGATAATAATAAAATCTTGAATGGCAACCCAAACCTCACAATGAACATTCTTTTGAGCACTCCCACCAACATATGTATGTGAATGCGCTTTAGATGTCCACCAATGAAACATTCAAATTATCCACAATTTGATGTCCCTTTCAATGTAACAATGTAGGTAGTCGCGTTGCCAACACACTCACAAAAAGTATGTTTAACAAATATTATAATATAGTTTTTTGGTACTTTATTGAATTGATATGTAGATTTACAATGATATTTTTTGAAGATATAGTACATATATAAAAGAGGAAAAATGTATACGGAAGACAAGGAGGGCCATATGAGTCATGAGACCTTAAACGATATGGAATAAATATATCTAGCATGAGTAGTAAAGAATCATATGGATTTTGCACTGCATAGAAGGATATTTATACATCCCTTGCATCTCAAACAAATTGCATTATTATACCTAATAATATTGTAACTAGATACATGAACCCATTAATTATAAAGTCAAAAGGGATTCAGATTTTCATTATTATGGCAAAAAATAAACGCTAGAATTATGGAAAAAATTATTATTTAGAATTAAGAGTATTTAAGGAAAAAACAAAGTCTAGAATGTTGTCAGGAATAATTATGAAAAAAAAATTTTGTTGAAAAGTGAATTTAATTTTTTATTATCTAATCATATCAATTTAGTTTATAAAAAAATTAGCCATCAAATTAAGTACTAAATAAATATATTTGTTGTTTAAAATAACTTTTTTAACGGATTACGGTGTAGGTTATAAAAAAATAGATTCCAACTCAGCTAAATTTGGTCCAAAAATTTCTTATCAAACATTTTTTTATGGCACACAAAAAATTTTAAACAAATTAGTAACGAGTTTAAGACAAAAATTAGAATTTGTTTGTATTTCATTTGAACGTGCATAATAACTTCACACTTATTTGAGACTCGTTTTGAAAATTGGTAATTCTATTATAAATTTGTGTATAATTAGCCTCAAATTTTTTGCTATATTAGTTTTAACTACCCTCTAAAATAATCCAAAATATTTCACCCAGATTTATTTGGGATAAAAATAATAATCTATGTAAATTTCGTCTAAATGCGCATCAGTGATTCATACGGATTTTATATGTATGTTAAAAAATTTTAACATTTAATGTAGAAATTTCTTTGGTAAAAGAGAAAGTATAGGTAACCAACTCTATGTATAACCAACATGAACAACTTTTTCAAAATTTTTTAAAAAATTGTATTTGAAATTTCCAAAAATTAGGATTAGGTTTAGAAACACGCGTCATCCAATCTCAACCCCCTATTGTGACCTCCCCCTCCAATTGCTCTCCCCCGCGACGCTGTTACCTCTCTTTGCAATTCCTCCCGTGCGCTGCCGCATTCTCTTCCCAACTCTTTTCTCCGTGGCACTGCGCCCCTCCCTTCCGACCCTGATCGTTGTGACGCTGCGCCTCTCCATGTAACACCTCATCTCGTGATGCGCACACCTTACCCTACAATTTTTCGTGTTGTGATGTGCACCCCCTGCAATTTCTCGTGCCGCAACGCCTTCCCTTGCAATTTGTCATCCTGCATATTCACTAATCAAGATTCATAAAAAAAAAACCAATAATGCTCTAATAATATCTCCATCCCTATGTTAGTTTCTATTTGTGAAACCATGGCTTCAATGACAAAAAAGAGCTTTACGTTCTGTTGGTGGCATTTTTAGCGCACAACAACATCAACCCAATCCCAGGTTTACCAAAAGACTCTTAGCAAGAGGCCTCGACATCACACTTGCTACCCGCGAACTTTCTTCTAAATTTTGAATGATTCTTTTTACAAGTTTTAAATGTTTCTTTTTTCTAGATTTTGTATGTGTTTTTATTATATGTTTTAGATGTTTCTTTTTCTTAAATTTTGGATGTTTCTTCTTTTTAGGTTTTAGATAATTTTTTTAATAGTTTTAGATGTTTCTTTTCTTAGTTCTCGGATGCTCTTTTTTCAATAATTTTGGATGTCTTGTTTTGTTAGGTTTTGAATTTTTTTAAACACTTTTGGATATCTCTCTTTTGTTAGGTTTTGGATGTTTCTATATTCGAAAGTGATGCTTCTTTTTTACTATAATTGAAAAAAATTTCGATAATTTTTTTACAATGATTTTGGATGTTTCTTTTTGTTACAGTTTCGGATGTTTATTTTTATTTTTTGTGGTTGTTTTTTTTTGTTATATATTTTGAATGTATTTTTTCTTTTATTTTAATTTTGATCTTCCTTTTTTTTAGGATTTGAATGATTTTTTTGAATAGCTTTAGATGTTTCTTTTCTTAGTTTTCAGATGTTCTTTTTCCAACAATTTTAGATGTCTCATTTTATTAGGTTTTGGATTTTTTAAAATTATTTTCGATATCTCTTTTATTAGGTTTTGGAGTTTCTATATCCGAAAAGGATGTGTTTTTCTATACCACAAGTGAAAGAGTTTTGGATATTCTTTTACAATAATTATAGATCTTTTTTTGTAATGTTTCAGATGTTTATTTTTGTTTTTTGTGGTTGTTTATTTTACTGTGAATGGGATTGAAAGTGAAATTAAGGTGACTCTGGAGTTGAGGTATTATTTTTTTTTTGTAAATGGGCTTTTTTTCACTTATTAGCTGCACCCTTAATTAGTTATCTAGTAGAATTGATTGTAATATTATTATGATTGTAAAATTATTATGATTCATATTGTCTCCTGATTTGTGTATTTTTGACCAGTCCTATGAAAAATATTTGGAGATCCATAGTAAATACCAAGGTTGCGAGAACCGGACCGGTCAATGAACCGGTAAGGCAACTGGTTCACTGGTTTAATGGTCCGACCGGGGTTCAACCGGGGTTCAACCGGTTTAATTAAATATTAAAAAAAATTATTAAAAATTAATATATGTAATGCTTGATCACTATCTAGTTGTTCTATCTTCAAAAATAAAAATTTCTAATTAGTAACAACTACAATTTACAAACACAAATTTACACAAATTAAATACATTTACAGTCAATGACTAAATATTAATTGTTGAAAAGAAAAGTGAACCTGAACAAAATCACTAAATGAAGTCAATCAAAATACAATGGTTCTCACAATGACAGCAATATTTAGCTGTATTAAAAAATTATATGTTTTAACTAGCACTTCACAATTATTTTAAGGTCACCTTATAGGGGATAGAGTGCAGCATCATTTTCCTCCCCTAATATTTAGCTGTATTAAAAAATTATATGTTTTAACTAGCACTTCACAATTATTTTAAGGTCACCTTATTTTAATTGCACCGAAATCATGCACTTTATATTTTAATAGCACTAATACCAACTTCACAAGATTTCTAACATCAAAATAAACAGAATAAATAAATAAACATACATATTACACCTGCTACGTTTTTAAATAAGCTTGAAGACTAACTGTACAGATTATATCACATGCATGATTGGATCATGGTTATAACTTATAACTTATTAACTTATAAGCCAAAAAAAACTAAAAGTGTGTTAGAAGAAGCACTCTTTCTCAACTACTCTATGAAGTTCTCACAATGGTTCTCAACAAGCAACTAGAGAGGGCTAATTCCATAATTTCTAGCCTTGAAGATGCCCACAGAATTATGTTGTAGTTGCTGATCATTTTGTGGCTGTTCCATCTAAATTCAAAATGACAGCAATCTAGAATCCAGAAAAATATATCAATCCATATAACTCATATGACATTCATTCAACATAATTAACAGAGTAGAATTGAATTTAAATTTTAAACCCCAAAATTCAACAGAGCAGTATTCAACAGAGCAGTATTCAACAGAGCAGAAATAAACAAAACTCAATATAGCCAAATCCAACATAGCAGAATTGAATTTATATACCGAAATTCAAAATAAACAAAATTGAAAAACAAAACAAGAATAATTAACAAAATAAAAAAATTAATTGAAAAACAGAACAAGAACCGATGAAGCTGTCTGAGATTCTTGTCCAGCATTATGTTGTTGTTGTTGATCATTTTCTGACTGTTCCATCTAAATTCAGAATGCCAGCAACCCAGAATCCAGACCAATATATCAATTTATAGTTCAAAGTTCATACAATTTATAATTTTATATGCATTCAATAGAGCAGAATCGACAAAATAAAAAAACTAAACAGAGTAGACTTGAAAAGATTCAAAAAAAAATAAAAATTGAAGAACAGAGCATAACATAATTTTCAATTTCAACATGCATCAATTTTATTCTCAAATCCAACATACAAGTATACAACAAATTCATTCCACATTTGATTAATCATATAAAAAAAATAAAAGAACAGAAGCCAGAAAAAAAATTAAAACAGTATACACTGAACAGACGCCAGAAACCCGATCTTACCTCAAGAGAAGAACGAAGAAAAACCAGAAAACAACACAGCACGAAGCCACGAACAGAAGCCACAAACCCAGAAGCCCTAAACCCAGAAATCCAGAAACCCAGAAGCGGAGAAACCTAGAAGCCAGAAACGGAGAAACCCAGAAACCCAGGTGCGTGAGCGTGGGCGACGGTGCGCGACGGTGCGCGGACGTCGGCGACGGTGCCCGAAGGTGGCCGAACGTCGGGTGTTCTTCACGGCGTCCTCTGATCCGTTGTATGCAGAAGCTGCTTCAATGTTGGAGAGTGGAGAATAGATTGGGAGTGGAGCTGATGGTTGGGAGTGGCGGTGGAGGGTTCTTCAATCTTCAGTTCTTCACTCTTCAGCCTTCACTTCTTCGAAGATTTTGGAGAAGGAGAATAGAGATTAGGGATTTTGGCTTTGGGTTTTCAATTTTGGGAGTGGCAGCCTCAGCAAGTCACGCGTTCTTCATCCCCTTTTTCTTTTTTTTTTTTTTTAAAGAAACGACGCCGTTTGACTAGTAGGGGAAAAAACCGGCACGTATAAAAACCGGCCCGGTTCGCCCGGTTCACCGGTTAACCACCGGTTTGGCCGGTTTTTTCGCCGGTTTTTTGCAGCGCGGTTTTGTTCATGGACCGGACCGGCTACATGACCGGTTTTCGGTTAACCGGGTTGAACCGGCCGGTCCGGTCCGGTTTTCAGAACATTGGTAAATACATAAAGGATCAGTAATTGGGGATTGTGGGTTCTGGAATGGGATAGAGTGGGTTTGGCATTTCTAATGGAGGAGGGAACTACGTCAATGGGAGATAGATACCTTGGACCAGATGCTTCATGTCTTGCAATATGTTAAATTGATAGCAGAAGTGTAAGATAGAGTGGTGTGAAAATTTGACAAGGAAGGCATTTATTCGACTAACTCATTTGTACACGTTTTGCAGGAAGAGACATTTGATGAGGAGCTTCTGAGGTTCAGATCACAAAGGAAATTTGGAGAGGTTTAGTTCCACCTCGAGTCGAGTTGTTCACTTGGTTTGTTTTGGTAGGCCGTGTCAATACAAAGGATCGGCTAAATAAACTGGGAATCTTATCATAGAATGATAATATGTGCGTGTTGTGCAAGAAAGATGTTGAAAACATACAACACTTATTTGTTACTTGTGAGTACTCTTGACAGGTGTGATGTACATGGATCTCAGGATTTGGACAGATGTAGACTGCACCCGGTACTTTGAAAGAATACTTTGAGAGTTGGAGATCAATACCGATGAAAAAAGAGAGGTGCAAGTTTTGGCTAGTTGGGTTCTTCTCAGCTATATGGAACATTTGGTTACGACGGAATGATGTCATATTTCAGAGCAAGACAACAGGAGTCGTAGATTGTGTGGCTCAAACATTTTCAAGTATTACAGAGTGGTGTGGTAAATAATTCATGTTGTTGATGGCTATGCCTGTGATGACATCGGAATTATTTTGTCCTTTTTGCTGTTTTTTGTCTTTCTTTGCTCCACTTAAGTGTTGAGCTCGTTCGTTAAAAAAAAATGCAGAAAACAATTGTTTTTCATCACGATGAAAAATTCAAAAATGATAAAAGAGATCAACAATTTATGGGGGTTGAGAAGATACTCTTGATGTCATTGGTAATTCATTAACGAAAGGAGGAATGCGATTAATTTTAAATTTTTTATGGACTAATTTAATTAAAAAAATTTTGAAAATAAATTCAATGAACAAACTATTTTTTAGTGACTAATTTTATCATTAATTCTATGAATTAAATATATAGCGTGTCAGTTGTAAAAAATTTGAAATTTATTCATAAAATACACTTGTTACAAACTTATTCGTATTAGAAACATAGATGATTTACATTGCATGTTAAGAGTATATCTTTTCGGCCTTATCATTTGAATTCCATTTTTATATTCAAATTTCTTTTAATGTTCAAATCTTTGTCCGATCCATATGTAATTTTTTAAATTTTGAAAAAAAAAATACATCCTTATTAATACTTTGGAATTTTGTACAATTTAAGGTTTGTTTAGAAAATCTATTTATTTGTCTAACTTTGGAATAAATACTTGATAGATATAGTTGGATCCGAATATCTGATTATTATCCCCTTTGACGGATCCCTATTGATCCTTGTGCTATATTTTTATTTTTTTTTAATGTGTTTCTTTAATTGATACTCATCATAAGATGTATGTCCAATTATTCACCTAGACGTTTGATCTTTTATTTTCTTTTTAATAGATTAGACAAGTTTGCACATCTTTCAATTTTTGATATTATAACACGCTAAATTTATTCATATTACACTCTTACGTACACAACATTTAAGGTTTCTCGTTATTCACTATTTGATATTTATAAAAAATAATATTCTTTTGATTATCTTTAATTTATTTTGATTTTAATTCTTGATAAAATTTTTGTTAGTTTGATCTTTCAGGATGTAATTTTAACAAGAAAAAATCTTTTAAATATTTTTGATAATTTATCCTTAAATTTTAGCTAGATCTATTCAATAATATATGATTATAAGTTAAGTTCAACCAATTTAAAGAAAAAAATAATTTTGTCATGTCTTTTATTTAATTTAGTTATCTATGCAAAAAAATGCAACAAAATCTAAATTGGACATTCATCTATTTTTTTTTGTTAATAGTTAGAAAAGAAATAATATTTTCACATATTCTCCGACACTTCTCGTTTGATGATAAAAAAATATATGCTAATATTGGAGATAAAAAAATTGAAAAAAAATAAAAAAATTGTAAATTTTTAAACAAAAATCATTTAAAAATATAATTAATTATATATCTTCTTCTATCAATTTAAACTTTTAAAATAAATGTGATTTTATGACAACACCAAATTCAAAATAGATATTCATTACATATAAAAAGTACAAGTAAAAAATATGAAAAGTTTTAAATTTAATACACCATTGTAACATACATTAGATCTCACTTTTCACCTGACTATAATAAAAATGAAATATCATTGTACATACATCAATTAAATCTTATTTATCAATGTTCAACTGGCACATTGGATTTGGAAGGTTTTTGTAATCAAAGAGCTCCGGTTCAAATCAATAAGATATACTAAAAGTAGATCTCATTTATTTTCACCTGAGTTCACCATAATATTTAAGAATAGCATAAAATCCTGAATGTTATGGTGAAGCTTGCAAGGAAAAATAATCTTTTGCAGTATCATCACCAACAATGCTGAGGTTTGTTTTCATTTTTGCCACCATGAATTCCCAAAATCGGTTATGATTAAAAACATATAGTAGCAATAAAAACAAAAATAATCTAATCCTTTGGTACTTTATTGACTTGATATGATGATCAATTTGAAGTTCATTAATGTTGAAGGTTGTATATGTACGTAGGTCAGTGAATGAGGATAGGAAGAAAAAAATTGTGATAGAAAATGAAAGTGCCATATGAAAATGGAAGAATCAAATAATATGGAATAAATATCTGACATGGTGATCAATATTTTTTCATATGAACCCTTGATGATTCCCCTGGCTGCAACGGTTTGTATTTATATATGCATTTCGTATCAATCATATTGGGTTTTCATCTAGAACAATTGTGTAGAGATGCATGAACGTATATTGATGGTAAGATTTAAATATTAATGCATTCACATTAAATTAATAAAATTAGATGCTTTTGATATTATATATATTCTCATAATTATTGAGAAGATTACTAATTTAAAAGCGCATTAAATATTTGACCATGAATATTGACTTAATTTTACATATTATCAATAAAATAGAATATTATTTGAAAGAAAACTCTAAACAACCCTTCACAATTACTCTGAAAGATAATAAGACTCCTAATAAAAAAAATTTTCTTTCTGATTCTTGATCTTTAATTCTGTGAGACTGTTTAACCCTTCTGTAAATGACCTCTCTCTTCTATGCTTAATAGAGCATACCTATGTGGCATGATAAACTACTGATCTGTCTATTAAGTACCAGCTTGGAATATTAGATTTAATTTGTTTTTGGGATCTTATTGTCTTTTGAGATAATTATCAGTGATCGTTTAAATTTTATTCATTTTTATTTTTTCATATACATTGATGAATTTTATTGTGTAAGAATTGAAAAATATTACTGTTCATACCCTGGATCGAGTTGTCCGACCCGGGCTGAATCGACCGACCTCTTCAGGTCAGAACTACCCGACCTCTTTAAAAGAGTTCGGCCAAGTCACCAGGAAAGCCCAGAAAAGGGCCCAAACAGAGGAACACGACCCAAGTCCAAAGGCAGCTCACGCCTAGAGAGATAAGGGCGGTTCCCACAGAGATAAAGATAACTCCACTCAAAGATAAGATAAGATAACTAAACTATCTTATCTCCAGGAAAAAGATCACTCTACAACATTATAAATACACTGGAGCACCCAGGTATAACTCATACTCTGATTCTACTAAAAACCTGCTTAATACCTTTGCTAACTTAAGCATCGGAGTCCCTTGTAGGTACCACCACCCTCCAATGACGAAGGATCAGCATCACCAACAAGTCCAACAAGTCGGACACATCAGCGCCGACCACCACAGTAGATCTCATCCGAGATCGACCTACAGTTTTAGGTAACCCTCAGAACATTGGCGCCGTTGCCAGGGAACCTGGAAGTCATCCCATCACCATGATGGACAACCTTGACAACGACCACAATTCTAATTTGGAGAACAGAACGCCACATAAGAACGCAGACGTCACACCAGACGACACTACTCAGCCTAACAAAGACAAGAATTCGCCAAGCACAAGAGTCATAGAGGCACTTCAAGATCGCCTCAAACAACTCGAAAAGAGGTCGAATATCAAAGGGAAGCCGAGAGAGACCTACGAAGGGAAGCCAGGTGACGCCGAGAGTTAGAGGACAAGCTCCTAAAGCTTGAAGCCGACCTCAAAGCTAAAACTACCCGATCCAATTATGAAGATAACCCCCGCAAGGATCAAGACCCATTCACCAAAGAGATCATAAAGGCCAAAATCCCAAAAGACTTCAAACCCCCTGACATGACTCCGTACGACGGCACATCAGATCCCAGCTATCATCTCAGTAATTTCAGAAGTAGAATGTATCTCACCGATGCCTCAGATGCAATTCGGTGCAAAGCCTTCCCGACTACCTTGACGAAGACAGCAATTAAATGGTTCGGCAATCTGCCTCTCAGGTCCATCTCAAGCTTTGACGACTGACGTGGTGAAAATTGGCGAGTTAAGAAATTAATATAAGGAATACGTTGCAAGTACAGTTCTTAACCAACCAGGAATCTGCTTATCAATTTAGAAGGTTGTCACAAAATTTAAATTAAAATACTGGGAATATGAGTCCCAGGTCGTCTCCCAATGAGTTGCAGAAAAGTGTGCTATTTTATTAATCAGATGTTTTCAAAAAATGGTTTGAGTTGAATAACAGGAAATTAAATTAGAGAAATTATGTAATTTTAAATAAAAGCCTTGGCTGGGAGTGGATTAGTTGGAAGCCCTATTCTTATTGGAGTACTCTCAAGATTAATTGATAATTGGGGGTTGTTCTGTTTAGTTATCCCTTACTAGGTAAGGGAAAGTCAAGCAAGTTGGAAAGCTATTTCTATTCACAAGTCCCAATCCGCTTACTTGGAAGGATTGGTGTCAATGACTAGAGAGAAATCCAACAATAAACCCAATTACAATTTTTCTTTTAAGCATCCCAACTCAAGGTCTTCTTTTCAATCAACTCCCATCCAAGTTATGGAACTACTCGCTCATTGTGAATGTAGAATTCATAACATGAAAAGGGAATTAAAGAAAGACATGATAAATAATAATCAAAGGGATCGATTAAAAATAAAAATAATTCTTGTATTAATAAATCCTAAAACTAATCCAATAGTAACTCTGAGTAAATAAAGGACATGGAAGAGTAAGAGACAGGTAAAGAAAACAAACTAGAATGACGAAGTCTTGCTGAGGTAATAAATCTTCTCAATATCCCAATGCAAAAAGCAATAGAAATAAAATCCTAAGAACTATGAATGTGTAGAGAGAAAACTTAGAAGAGGAGTAAAAACTAGATCTAAAACTGAGAATTGTCTGTAATGAATTGTTGTTTTCGTTTCTGCATATTCCTTGGCTCTAGTCTGCTCTTCTGGGCCGAAAATTGGGTCAAAACAGGGCCCAAAATCGCCCCCAGCGAATTCTGCAGATTCTGCAGATCGGGCATGTCACGCGATCGTGTCATTCATGCGGACGCGTCATTCGGCGTTTTGCCTTGCCACGCATGCGCGTCGTCCACACCTCCGCGTCACTTGTGCAGTTCCAATCCGCGTGGTCGCGTGAGCCATGCGTTCGCGTCACTACGATTTCCTCTATGTCACGCGGTCGCGTGAGCCATGCGTCCGCGTCACTTCTCGCTGGTCATCTCCTCAATTTCTTGTGTTCCTTCCATTTTTGCAAGCTTCCTTTCCAATCTCCAAGTCATTCATGCCCTATAAAGCCTGAAACACTTAACACACAGATCACGGCATCGAATGGAATAAAGGAGAATTAAAATACATAATTAAAAGTCTTTAGGAAGCAAATATTCAATCATGTACTAATTTTAGGAAGGAAATATAAATGCATGCCAATTATATGAATTAAGTGGGTAAAGAATTGATGAAACCATATAATTAAGCACAATATAAACCATAAAATAGTGGTTTATCAACCTCCCCACACTTAAACATTAGCATGTCCTTATGCTTAGTTGAAGGAGATAAAATAAATGAGTAGGAACATGTAGAACTCATGTAATGCAATGCAACCTATATATATGAATGCAACTATATGATTCTTGTCCACTTGATCAAAGTAAATAGGCTCTTCAAGACAATCACAATTCAAACTCCACTAATTCAATTCTTATACAGTAAGAATAGATAAAAAATGCAAGAAGGCAGTTCATGAAAGCAGGGAACATAGAAATTTAAGCATTGAACCCTCACTGATGATGTATGTACACTCTAATCTCTCTAGTGTATAGGGCAATCACTCGATCCTTCTCTAATCATGCTTTCTAATTTTTTGTCCCCTTATTTAATTATTGAATATTTTTTGGATTTTTTTTACATAACATAAAAATAAACATAGCTTATCAATGCACATAGATTTTTAATTCTTATAGTTTCACATGAGTAGGTACCCAAATTCCCATTGTATTATCATGACACATTCCCTTATTATCTTGTGTTTCCACAATTTCCCATATTTAATTAACACACACAATTCTATCTTAAGCTAACCAAAGATTCAATTGGGGTATAAAGTTGTTTTTCCGCCTAAGGCTAGTAATGTGGTAAAATACAGAACAAATGGGATTTAAAGGCTCAAAGTGGTTAACAAAGGTAATTGAGAGGGTAGGCTTAATTTGGATAAGTGAGTTTAAACAAATAATGGCCTCAATCATATGCAAACGTATAAATATATTAAACATTGGACATATAGGATGAAACAAAATATAGATTACAATCATAGAGAAGTAAACACACAAGAATAAAATAATTATGGTTAAATAATGTAACCATGTATTTGGGCTCATATCTCACAGGTTGTGTGTTCTTTGGCTCAAAAATCATGTTCCAAATACAACTTCAAGCAGTTTTAACATAAGAGTTTTGGTTAAAATTAGTGAAATTTTGTTCTAAAGATAGGGTCTTAGAAGAAACTTATTGTCTTTTCAATCAAGTAGAACATGTATGCAACTAACCTATTACTATGCAATTTATCCTATTCTACAAAAGAAAAACTAACTAAATATCCTAATTTATTGGTGTTAGGGAAGAGAAATTACCTCCGGAAGTCAGGTACTGACCGACCTCCCCACACTTAAGGCTTTGCACCGTCCTCGGTGCCATCTGTTAGGAACAAGGGTGGGCTGGTAGCAGTATCTCCACAGTCGAGACCATCATGGCTCCCTGTGCTGGTAAAAGAAATGGAGTCCAGGGTGTCTGAGTCCTTGAATTTTCCCATAATCAGCTCCTTAAGGTTTGTGAATCGGCGCTTGTTATGGCGCTCTCTTAGCTTAGCTTTCTGTTCCTGCCGATCTAACTTTTCAAGTATCTGATAGAGCAGTTGGGTTGTTGTAAGTGCTTGTGGTGCTGAAGGGGGGAATGTCCTCAGCCGGTTCAGTAGGCTGGCTAGTAGTGGCTGCTGAAAGTCTAATATACTTCCCGTTAGGGACGTACTGATCATCCCATGGAAGCATGGCTTTTGTGTCCCCAGCTCTGTAGGAGACTCCGGCTGCCGAGACGAGATCTGAGACCAAGGCAGGGAAAGGTAAATTACCCGCAATCTGTACATATTCCATGGCATTCCGGATGTGTCTTGGTAGATTTAGAGGCTGGTCTGTAAGGATGCACCATAGTAGAACGGCCATGTCTGTAGTGAAGGAGGATTCGTGAGTGCTCGGAAAGACGTAGTGGGACATGATCTGTGCCCATACGCGAGCCTCCAAGGTAAGTGCAGAAGCCGATATTCCCTTAGGACGGGAACGGTGGTATCCGTAGATCCATCTGCTGTCAGGTAGTGCGATAACTCTGAGAACGGCGTCCCAGTCAAATTGGTACATCCGGTGCTTGAGTGAGGCTTCTTGAAAGGCGTCCAATCCTTCTGGAGCAGGGGGAAGATCTAGAGCTTGCTGAATGGCCTCTTCTATAATGGGGACTTGCTTCTGATGGACATAGACAGACTGCAGGGTCGGCAGGTGTAAATTAGAGTAGAACTCAACTACCCAAGAAAGATTAACTTGCCTTGGCTGTCTCTGGAGGAAACCCCATTGTCTTCGTTCAATTTGCGGCTCAACAAAGGTAGCAATATTGGGCGGGAGGATAAGAAGGTATTCGTTGTTGTAGCTCCGTTCTGCCAGGATAGGGAACATCTGCTCACAGTAGCGATTGGGAAATCGCGCAGTGTCCTTTGCTGGGAAGGCTCTCTCTTTTTCATCAACCTTTATAATCCTCTTAATTCTTTTTGTTGAGGTCTTGACTGCAGTTGAAGAAAGCTCTGCCACTAATGCTCTTTTTGTTCCTCTTCTTGTTGGTGGTTTGGGAGTGGCTTTCTCTTTTCCTTTCTTGGTGGCCATTCTGAAAAGGGGAAAAGAAAGTAACATGAATTCAAAGGAACAGAGCAAGGAAGAGGATGTAATACCCGGTCTAACCAAAATTAATTAAATAATAAGTTAAATAGGAGCGAATACGGTTGGAAGATTTGGCAATTGGAATTTGATGATTTAAATATGATATTTGGATTCAGTGAATTTTTCCGAGTCGGAAGACATAGTTTTCTGCGTAAAAGCGCGCAGTAGAATTTTGACTGGCAGTACCGGCAGAGACCTGTCTGGTACTACAGCTGAGAAAACTGATTATGAGTAAATAGGATTAAGAAATGAGGAATTATAATTAGGGGAGGTAGAAATATTTGAAGTGCGATTTAGAGCGCTAATCTTAAAGGTTTTGGTCCAAAATTGGGCCAACGGACAAAAATAAGTGAACCGGGCCTAAGTGGGCCCAAGACCCAACATATATAAACATTAGTTATGAGCATTTCAGCTCATTTTGCCCTCAAGAAGGAGTGTTGGGCGCTGAAATTGGGAAGAGAGAAGAGAAGAGAGAAAACCTAACTCTCTTTGATCTTCAAATCACCATAACTTGAGCTACAGAGCTCCGATTGACGAGCCGTTTGGGGCCACGCATCGCTCTTCTCATCCTCTACAATTCTATCTAAATCTTGTGGTGAGTATTCTATGTTTGGTGTATTGAGAATTTGATGTACTGGGTGATGAGTGTTGATTTGTGTTTTATGCATTTAAATTGTGAAATTGGGCCGGAGGCCGTGAATTTTGGGCCGGAGGCCGGAAAGAGGTAAGAAAGGTAAGTCGATGTGTGCATTGTATGATGGCACAAGTGATTGGATGATTTTTAGATAATGAATATATGAATGATTAGGTTGGTTATTGAATAATAAAGTTTGAGAAGTTGAAGTGTGGAATTTGGTATTTTGGGTGAAATTATGTAGATGAGGTATGCTTGGTTCGGTTGAGATATATTATGTGATCATATATGTGATTATGATTATTGATGCCTTGATGGTATGATGATGCATTAGAGATATGTATGTTGTGATATATGCTTGGGGAATGATTAAGGTTGATTTGTGGGTGAAACCACGTGATAGTGAGTATGATATTAATTGTGTAAAATGATGGTTGATTGGAAATGGTATTATTGGAAATTGGGATGAGGAAGGATGTATGCCATGATATTGTGTTTGTCCTTTAGCCATTTGATTAAGAAGTGTTAAAATGGTTGGATGTGGTTTGGGAATTTTGGTAAAGTGTCAATGTGTGAGTTGAGGATGGCTTGATGTTGATTTTGGTACACTTTGATTGATTTCAAAAATGGTTGAAATTGGCATGTTTTGGTTGAGTTGGAAAATAGTTGAAAATGGATTGTTTTGAAAATGGCACCTTGTGGTTTTGTATGAAAATATGGTTTTTGGGAATAATTTGACGGGACATAACTTAGACTACGGATCTCTGTTTTGTGCCAAATTTGTTTAAAAATGAAATTGGATCCGGGATGTCCGTGCTGTTCAAAGAACGGGTGAAAAAAGATTTAAAATGGGAGAGTTATGTCCGTCGGAAGATTGGGGATTGAATCTGTAAATTCTGCAGCTTTTAACTTAGAAAATTTTTAGCAGAACGACCCTCCGCGCGTACGCGCCGTTCCTTTAAGAAAGCACCATTCACGCGTGCGCGTGGTGTGCGCGGGCGCGTCGATGCGCTGCACGAAATGCCCAGCCATTTTCCCGAGAGTTGTGCCAGTTTTGTGCCTGGGGCACAAATGTATCCGCGCGTACGCGTGGCTGACGCGTGCGCGTCGTTTAGCTATTTTTCAACCCGCGCGTCCGCACGTATGACGCTTGCGTGTCGATGAGTTTTGTGGCCATCCACGCGTGCGCGTGGAGTGCGCGTACGCGTGGCCCTGTTTTCATGCCAAAGTTGATTTTTGAGTTTTTAAAGCCAAATCTCATACTTCTAAGCCTCCGATCTCACCCCTTTTGTATTAAATCATTATGATATGCCTAGCAATGAGAAAGGAGCTAGGAGATGTTGTAACTTGCGAGTGAAGCAAGGGGAAAAGTTATGATCAATGATGATCAAAGATGATTATATGAGATATGGAGGATGACGGTGGAAGTACCGTGTATGCCATGAGCCGAAGGGCTATATTTATTGATAAATGGCTGGTTCTTGATTGAACCATGAGCCAGATGGCTGAGTTATTGCCGGGTTATGGCAAAGCCATTATTGGTTATGGCTGAGTATAAAAGCATATATAATTAATGAATGAATGTGTTAAATGAATAATAATGGAGAATGTTGAAATGTGATGTGTGACCCTGGGAAGTAGGCAGTGGCGTTATCCACTTGCTCCGGGTATGAGACGGAAAAGGATGATTATGATAAATGAGTTAAATTATGGATTTTTGAATAAATGAGTATTTGTGATACCTGTGTAGTAGTAAAGGTTGTGGTTCGTCCCACTTGCTCCAGGTTAATGTTTGAAATTTGATAACAATGAGGATTTATAATATGAATTGAGATTGAATGAATATATGTTTGAGATACCTGGGCAGTAGCAAGGGTTGTGGTTCGTCCCACTTGCTCCAGGTCAGAGATTGTGACGCCTGGGTAGTAGCCGCAGTAGTGGTTACTCCACTGGCTCTGGGTTGAGCGGGTAGTAGCAAGTGGGTTGTAGCTCAAACCTACTTGCTCCGCAAGGAGTGTTTCGGTCCAATGGTTAGCTACCAGGACATGTCGGGGTGGCTATATAACCGACAGATGATATCATCAGCCATAGGGCAGGCATACATCATTTGCATATGTTTGAATTGTTTGGGGTTGCCTATTTGTTTTGGATTTCTACTTCATATATGCTATGTTACCTGATTATGTGCTACTTGTTCTACTTGTACCTTATTTGAGTATTACTTGCCTGTATTGCTTGTGTTTGTACAACTGAGAGGCCCTCATGCTGGTGTCGGTGGATGTTGGGGGCTGTTCTTGATAAGGTGATTTGATGATACGATTGCATGATGATGATGATCATCGAATGAGATAATTTGAGCTCCCTGGGAAGACGCAGTGATGTGGTTTCACTAGCTCCAGGTGAGAGTATGATGTATTGATACAAAATTGCTGAGGTAGAACAACTGGTGATAGTTTTGTTTATGATTTTGAGTCTGATTCGTGGAAGAGTCAGCGAGTTGGGAAAGATGTGTAACAGGAACTAGATTTAGTATCCCCTTACGACAGTTGCCTATTCATGGATTAGTGAGAATCTAGGCTGGATATTTGGTGAAGAAGTTTAGGATGCTTAGTGAGTTTTTTTATTGCAGTGCATTGTACTTATTTGGCACTTTTACCATACTGGGAACCCATGGGCCCGGGGTTCTCATTCCGTATATATCTCTTGTTTTTCAGATACAGGTCCAGGTGCTCAGAAGTGAGCTGTGGTTCGTCTAAGAGAGACGGCAAAGATATTTATTTTCTCTACTTTGTGTTTTGCTTAGAATCTCCTGAGGGATGGAACTGCTTATGCTTCAATGCATACTCTGAGTCTGTGCCTGTGCTAGTTAGGGTATCTAACTGATACATCTAGCATGAAGTCCATGAGTGTACCTTTGGTACTTTGAAGTACTATACTTTTGATATTGAGACTGATCAACTTGATATCGATTGTTTGGTGTGTATAGGAACCAGATGGCACCTCGTGGACCCAGTCGGAGACGTGAGAGAGATCGTACTAGCACGCAGGAACCGGAAGTCAACCCGAATAACCCGGTAAACCTTATGGCAGCGTTGGAGAATATGGCTGCTGCTATGCAAGCCACTGCGGAGGCTCTTGGGCAACAGATAAACAATAATGGCAATGGCAGAAGGGAAGTTCAGGGCCCGATGACACTGGCAACTTTCTTAAAGGTTAATCCACCTAAGTTCAAGGGAACCACCAATCCGACTGAAGCTGATACTTGGTTTCAGGCCATGGAGCGAGCACTGCAAGCGCAGTTGGTGCCTAAAGAGCAGCGTGTTGAATTTGCTACCTATCTGTTCACGGGGGAAGCATCACATTGGTGGCAAGGGGCTCGACGTGTCCTGCAACAGGGGAATGATCCTATCACTTGGGATGCCTTCCAGGTGGAATTCTATAAGAAGTACTTTCCAAATTTCGCCAGAACAACCAAGGAATTGGAGTTACTGCAGCTGAAGCAAGGTACTATGTCCGTATCTGAGTATACAGACAAATTTGAGGAGCTATTCAGGTTTTCCCGCATGTGTCAGGGAGCTCCGGGAGACTTCGAGGAATGGAAGTGTGTTAAGTATGAGGGAGGACTTCGAAGTGAAATCCTGAGCTCCGTTGGACCGATGGAGATTAGGGTCTCCTCCGAACTTGTGAACAAGAGCCGTATTGCTGAAAAATGTGTGAGGAAGGCTGTTGAGGCGAAGAATGACCGTCGGGAGTCCCACCGCAGGGAGCACAATCAAGAATACCCAACAAGGGGTCAAGAGTTTAATGGGAGAGGATACATACAACACTTTACCCAAGGACGGAATAACTTTGCGAAGAGTGAGGAGTCCCAAAGAAACGGTAAGGGAAAAAGGGGCAGCGGCTGCTTCTGATGTTTCGAGCTGTCAGAGATGTGGAAGTCATCACCCATATAGGCCGTGCCGATTGGGGTTAGGTGTATGTTACAAGTACGGGTTACCAGGGCATGTATCAAGAAATTGCCAACAAGGAGAGAGTCAGGATGCGGGCCGATTGCGACAGTAAGATTGAGGTAATTGCAATAATCAGGCTTAAAGGACAGTGCGTGATTTTATAATACCGCCTGTACAGTAAAACTGGGAATGTCAAGCTTAATATTAGACTGAGAAGCAAACCGGATGGTCCGAGTAAGGATTTGCCTTAATACAAATGGATAAATGCCTGAGATGTAAATGATTTTCTGTTGAGAATGATGTGTTGTGTTTGTTATGTAGTTGGTTGATTTCTGGATTTTTGGTGAAACGGATTGAACCCGTGACTTTTAGTTCCTTTGATTTAAATAGATAAGGAATGGTCCTAAATGATGGATTTGGAAATGTTGATTTGAAATTCCAGTCATGCTAAGTTGTGGTTGAGTACTTGAGGAAATAAGTGATGGAACTAATACTTGACGAGAAATCAAAGTGGCATAGCGGAAGCTTGCTAAAGCATTAGCATAGTATGGTAATAATAAGGAAAAGTGGGGTATGATTAGAAATGCTTTATGCTTTGAATACTTAAAAATTTAGTGAGCTTATGCATATAATGATTCTAGATAATTGGAATTAATTGTGACTGTGAGCCTTGATGGTTCTGAAACGGATGAGAAAATTATCATTGATGCGTAATCTGATTTAGATGATGAGAGAGTGCAAGTTGTCGTGTTTGAGAGATGAGTACTATGATGTTTAGTCATAGTGACCTTGGATTTAGTTTGGGATTTATAATGATTAGTTTTGAAAGACGAATGTGAAAACCATTAAATTGAAATGTTGATGCAGTACTGAGATTGGCTTGAGGGAACCCGTGACGGGTGGTAAACTCCAATTTTTTAGGGAGGTGCTGCTGAAAAATTTTCCCAAGAATTTGAAGGAGTGTTGGTTATCTTTTTGGAAATGATTTTTGATATGAGTAACTTTAACAAAAGAGATGTGTCTCGAAAGCTTTTATAGATTATTAAAGGAAAGCGGATTCTTAAGGGTTTGTCAGCTTGTTAGTCCAAACTCATTGAATTCTAAAAACGAAGAAAGCTTTGATTGATTATAGTGATGTGGGATAATGGCTATGATTAACGATGATGGCAATCTTATTGATGACATGATTCGAGATTTAATAAGGTGTGAGTTGATGAGACGGTAAAAGTAAGGAACGAGGCTGTTGGTCGGCGTTGAACGAACGACCGAGAACCTCAGGGATAGAGAAATCAGAGCGCGACAACGGAAGCGTGCAGAGTAAAAAGACCTTGGAACTGTTATGCGTTGGATATAAAGGCACACTACGTGCGCGTACTCGTAGAGATGGATGGAATTTTCGAGGGCGAAAATTTCTGTTAGGAGGGTAGAATGTAATACCCGGTCTAACCGAAATTAATTAAATAATAAGTTAAATAGGAGCGAATACGGTTGGAAGATTTGGCAATTGGAATTTGATGATTTAAATATGATATTTGGATTCAGTGAATTTTTCCGAGTCGGAAGACATAGTTTTCTGCGTAAAAGCGCGCAGTAGAATTTTGACCGGCAATATCGGCTGAGACCTGTCTGGTACTGCAGCTGAGAAAACTGATTATGAGTAAATAGAATTAAGAAATGAGGAATTATAATTAGGGGAGGTAGAAATATTTGAAGTGCGATTTAGAGCGCTAATCTTAAAGGTTTTGGTCCAAAATTGGGCCAACGGACAAAAATAAGTGAACCGGGCCTAAGTGGGCCCAAGACCCAACATATATAAACATTAGTTATGAGCATTTCAGCTCATTTTGCCCTCAAGAAGGAGTGTTGGGCGCTGAAATTGGGAAGAGAGAAGAGAAGAGAGAAAACCTAACTCTCTTTGATCTTCAAATCACCATAACTTGAGCTACGGAGCTCCGATTGACGAGCCGTTTGCGGCCACGCATCGCTCTTCTCATCCTCTACAATTCTATCTACGTCTTGTGGTGAGTATTCCATTCATCTCTGCCCAGTTTTCGAAATTCCCCACTGTTACACGTTTTTGGGTAGTTAGTGTTGAAATCTTGTGATTTTGGGTGTTTAGGGATACTCTAACATGGATTCCAAGTGGGTTCTATCCCTACTTCGTATGGGCTGAGGTAAGAAGTACTCAAACCCTTGGGATGAGGAAGGATGTATGATATGATATTGTGTTTGTCCTTTAGCCATTTGATTGAGAAGTGTTAAAATGTGGTTGGATGTGGTTTGGGAATTTTGGTAAAGTGTCAATGTGTGAGTTGAGGATGGCTTGATGTTGATTTTGGTACACTTTGATTGATTTCAAAAATGGTTGAAATTGGCATGTTTTGGTTGAGTTGGAAAATAGTTGAAAATGGCTTGTTTTGAAAATGGCACCTTGTGGTTTTGTATGAAAATATGGTTTTCGGGCATATTTTGACGGGACATAACTTGGACTACGGATCTCTGTTTTGTGCTAAATTTGTTTAAAAATGAAATTGGATCCGGGATGTCCGTGCTGTTCGAAGAACGGGTGAAAAACGATTTAAAATGGGAGAGTTATGTCCGTCGGAAGATTGGGGGTTGAATCTGTAAATTCTGCAGCTTTTAACTTAGAAAATTTTTAGCAGAACGACCCTCCGCGCGTAGGCGCACTTAGCGCGTACGCGCCGTTCCTTTAAGAAAGCCCCATTCACGCGTGCGCGTGGTGTGCGCGGGCGCGTCGATGCGCTGCACCAAATGCCCAGCCATTTTCCCGAGAGTTGTGCCAGTTTTGTGCCTGGGGCACAAATGTATCCGTGCGTACGCGTGGCTGACGCGTGCGCGTCGTTTAGCTATTTTTCAACCCGCGCGTCCGCGCGTATGACGCTTGCGCGTCGATGAGTTTTGTGGCCATCTACGCGTGCGCGTGGAGTGCGCGTACGCGTGGCCCTGTTTTCATGCCAAAGTTGATTTTTGAGTTTTTAAAGCCAAATCTCATACTTCTAAGCCTCCGATCTAATCCCTTTTGTATTAAATCATTATGATATGCCTAGCAATGAGAAAGGAGCTAGGAGATGTGGTAACTTGCGAGTGAAGCAAGGGGAAAAGTTATGATCAATGATGATCAAAGATGATTATATGAGATATGGAGGATGACGGTGGAAGTACCGTGTATGCCATGAGCCGAAGGGCTATATTTATTGATAAATGGCTGGTTCTTGATTAAACCATGAGCCAGATGGCTGAGTTATTGCCGGGTTATGGCAAAGCCATTATTGGTTATGGCTGCGTATAAAAGCATATATAATTAATGAATGAATATGATATGATTGCATGATAATGATGATCATCGAATGAGATAATTTGAGCTCCCTGGGAAGACGTAGTGATGTGGTTTCACTAGCTCCAGGTGAGAGTATGATGTATTGATACAAAATTGCTGAGGTAGAACAACTGGTGATGGTTTTGTTTATGATTTTGAGTCTGATTCGTGGAAGAGTCAGCGAGTTGGGAAACATGTGTAACAGGAACTAGATTTAGTATCCCCTTACGACAGTTGCCTATTCATGGATTAGTGAGAATCTAGGCTGGATATTTGGTGAAGAAGTTTAGGATGCTTAGTGAGTTTTTTTATTGCAGTGCATTGTACTTATTTGGCACTTTTACCGTACTGGAAACCCATGGGCCCGGGGTTCTCATTCCGTATATATCTCTTGTTTTTCAGCTCCTTTCGAAAATTTCCTATATTTATATATTAAAAATCCACCTGAGAGTCGTACCACCGTAATATCATTGACTTATGACTCGAGCATAAGGATTTGAATATTAGGGTGTTACAGAGGATGGTATAAGTGATAATCAATGCACAGTAAAGAGGATGTCGTTAACACATGGTCATGACTACATGTGAAAAGTTCACCAATGGAAATATAGAAAGTGCATTTAATGACAATTAAATACAATGTGTTTATTGGCATGCAGGCAAAGGCATGAGTAGCATAGATCAAGCATTTAATTTGTTAAATATGTTATCACTCGTAACGAACCATCACATTTGTATTGACAATTAAATTAAATTAAAAAAAATAGTAAAGGGGATTTATGAAAAGCAAGCATTGAATAGTAGAATCGAATAATGTAGAAAATGCATAATGCCATATGGGCTTTTTCACAAACACGTAGCATGCATGATGAATAAAGTAATGAAAATAATAATTTGAACATGCAAGCAACCCTTTAAAAAGTAATATATAATTGCCAAACAATTTTGCAACAATCCACAAGCATATAATGAGAAATAATGACTCAATTAAATTTCTAACACCAATTAAAAGAAAAGAAAAAGAAAATATGGATAATGAAAGTAAAAAGAAAAGAAAAGAAGAAAACACAAAAATAAGAAAGATAATGGAAAAGTAAGGAAGGAAGAAGAAAAACCTTGTTAAAGGTGATGAGAAAGTAGAAAGTGAGAAAGAAGGAAGAAGGAAGAAGGAAGAAATAAGGAAGGAAAAGAGAAAATAGGATTTGGGGAAAAAAGGATAAGATATTTGGCAAATCAGGGTAAGCTGTGCGGCGCAATCGACGCGGACGCGTGGGTGACGCGTTCGCGCGACTTGCGCTTAGATGGATTGACGTGGTCGCGTCGGTCACGCGATCGCGTGACACAGTTTATGCTACTGGCGCGAGGGCAGCCTCGCGCTCGCACAACTCTCTGTTCGAAATCTTAAATTTGCCAAATTTTGGGTGACGCGATCGCGTGGGTCATGCGATCGCGTGAGTGGCCAATATTGGGATATGACGTGGATGCGTGGGGCACGCGTTCGCGTGGTAGGGACTGTGTGTCTAGCACTAGTCCAGCACCACTCCAGCATAACTTTCGGCTGTGCACCCTTTTCACGTCGATTCTCAGGTCACGCAGCCGCGTGGGTGACGCGGTCGCGTGGGAGGCCAATGTTCCCACCCGACGCGGACGCGTGGGTGACGCGAGCACGTGGGGTGATTTGCGCCAGGGGCACGCCTCCAGCCACGCGCTCGCGTGACTCTCTGTTCGTTTATTATTCTCCCTAAGCCACCTTCGACGTGGATGCGTCAATGATGCGGTCGCGTAAATTTTTTTTTAAAATAAAAATATGCAAATGCAGATGCAAAGCTAAATGTACGAATAAGGAGAAAAGTTATTGGAAAAGAAAACTGCGAATAAAGAAAAGAACGATCATACCATGGTGGGTTGCCTCCCACCTAGCACTTTGCTTTAACGTCCGTAAGTTGGACGCTCCACTAGCTCAGTCTTCGACTATGTGTGGATCTTCCAAGAGGAAGATCTCAAGCTCCTTTTTTTTCTTCAACTTCTCGCCATGGTACAGCTTTAAACGATGTCCATTAACTTTGATGAGTTCAGAGCTTGAAGGATGACTTAGGTGAAAAACTCCGTACGGTTAATCCTTTTCTACTCTGTATGGACCTTCCCATCTTGATCTCAACTTGCCTGGCATGAGCCTCAATCAAGATTTATAAAGGAGGACTAAGTCCCCAGGTTGGAACTCTCTCCTCTTGATGTGCTTATCATGTACAGCCTTCATCTTTTCCTTGTATAGCCTTGAGTTCTCATAAGTTTCCAGGCGAAGGCTTTCTAATTCTTGCGGTTGCAATTTCCTTTCAGCTCCGGCTGTTTCAAATCCCATGGTGCACTCTTTTACTACCCAAAAGGCTTTGTGCTCTACTTCAACTGGGAGATGACAGGCTTTTCCATAAACTAAGCGGAAAGGACTCATCCCAATGGGTGTCTTGTATGCTGTTCTGTATGTCTAAAGTGCATCTTGTAGCCTGGTGCTCCAGTCTCTCCTATGAGGTTTGACTATCTTCTGCAAGATACGTTTTATCTCTCTGTTTGACACCTCGGCTTGTCCATTAATCTGAGGATGGTAGGCGGTTGCAATTTTATGAATTATCCCATGCTTCTTCATTAATCCTGTTAGTCTCCTGTTACAAAAATGGGTGCCTTGATCGCTCACGATTGCTCGTGGGGATCCAAAGCGACATATAATGTGGTTTCTCTCAAAGGAAACAACAGTGTCAGCATCATCAGTGCGGTTAGGAATTGCTTCCACCCATTTGGAAACATAATCAACAGCTAACAATATATAAAAATAACCAATAGAATTTGGAAATGGACCCATGAAGTCAATGTCCTAAACATCAAAAACTTCACAGAAAAGCATAATTTGTTGAGGCATCTCATCCCTCTTGGATATATTACCAAATTTCAAGCATGGGAAACAAGATTTACAAAATTCAGCAGCGTCTCTAAAAGGAGTAGGCCACCAGAATCTACAGTCTAAGATTTTTCTAGCTGTTCTTTGAGGGCCAAAATATCCTCCACTCTCAGATGAGTGGTAGGCCTCTAAGATGGACTGATATTCTGATTGAGGTACACACCGTCTAATTACCTGGTCAGCGCCACATCTCCATAAATATGGGTCATCCCATATATAATATTTAGACTCGCTTTTCAGCTTGTCTCTTTGATGCTTAGTAAAGTTTGGAGGAAAAGTGCGGCTAACGAGATAATTAGCTACAGGTGCATACCAAGGGACTACCTCAGATACTGCTTGCAGGTTATCAACTGGGAAATTATCAGCTATATGAGTGGAGTCATCTTTAATTTGCTCAAGGCGACTCAAGTGGTCTGCCACTAGATTCTGGTTACCACTCCTATCCTTAATTTCTAAATCAAATTCTTGTAGTAGGAGTATCCAACGTATAAGCCTTGGTTTGGATTCCTTTTTAGCTAATAGATACTTTAGAGCTGCGTGATCTGAGTACACTACTACTTTTGTACCAAGTAAATAGGCTCGGAATTTATCCAGAGCAAAAACAATAGCAAGAAGCTCTTTCTCAGTAGTAGTATAATTAGACTGAGCAGCATCTAAAGTTTTAGACGCATAAGCAATTACAAAGGGGTCCTTACCTTCACGCTGAGCCAGTGCTGCACCTACTGCATGGTTGGAAGCATCGCACATTATTTCAAATGGATGGCTCCAGTCTGGTCCTCTCACAATTGGAGCTTGGGTCAGGACGGTCTTCAGCTTATCAAACGCTTGTTTGCAATCCTCACTGAACTCGAACTCAATATCTTTCTGCAGTAGTCTGGATAAGGGAAGTGCTACCTTACTAAAGTCCTTCATGAATCTCCTGTAAAAACCTGCATGACCAAGAAACGAATGGACTTCCCTCACAGAAGAGGGGTAAGGTAAACTAGAAATAACATCCACCTTTGCTGGATCTACAGAGATACCAGTATTAGACACAACATGTCCTAGTACAATCCCTTGTTTAACCATAAAGTGGCATTTTTCAAAATTCAATACAAGGTTTGTACTGACACATCTATTTAATACTCTAGATAAATTATCCAAACAAAGAGTAAAGGAGTCACCATATACACTAAAATCATCCATAAAAACCTCCATACAGTCCTCAAGGAGATCAGAGAAAAGACTCATCATGCACCTTTGGAAAGTAGCAGGTGCATTGCACAAGCCAAAGGGCATTCTCTTATAAGAATAAGTCCCAAAAGGACATGTAAAAGTGGTCTTTTCCTGATCTTCAGGAGCTATATGAATCTGGAAGTAGCTTGTGTAACCATCTAAGAAACAATAATGTGATTTACTTGACAGGCGATCCAGCATTTGATCAATGAATGGAAGAGGATAGTGATCCTTACGAGTGGCCTGGTTTAGGCGTCTGTAGTCAATGCAGACCCTCCAGGCGTTCTGAACTCTGGTTGCCATGAGCTCTCCATGCTCATTCTTCACTGTAGTGACTCCATACTTCTTTGGCACCACTTGTACTGGGCTTACCCATTCACTGTCTGAGATGGGGTAAATGATATCTGCCTCCAGTAGTCTGGTCACTTCCTTCTTGACAACCTCTAAGATAGTGGGGTTTCAATCTTCTCTGGGGTTGACGGACAGGCTTTGCTCCCTCTTCTAAGAATATTCTGTGCTCACAAACTCGAGGGTTGATGCCTACTATGTCTGCCAAACTCCAACCAATTGCCTTCTTGTGCCTCCTCAGCACACTAAGTAGCTGCTCCTCTTGTTGAGAAGTGAGTTCCCTTGCAATGATAACTAGAAACTTCTGCTTGTCCTCAAGGTAAGCATATTTGAGGTGTGGAGGGAGGGGTTTCAATTCTAACTTCTGCTCATGGTCAAGCTCTGGGTTGTCTGGAGCTGATAACAATGGTAAAGCACTGTCATTGTCCTCAGAAAGTGTCCCCACACTCGGACCTTGTCCTATGTACTTCTCTTCAAATTTCTCCTGGTGAATTTCAGCCACAGTTTCATCTATGATGTCACACTAGAGGATAGGATGATCCTCTGGAGGATGCTTCATAGCTCCATTCAGATTGAAGGTTACTACTCGGCCATCTATTTCAAAAGAGTATGTTCCTGAAAAAGCATCCAATTTGAACTTTGAGGTTTTCAGGAATGGTCTTCCGAGTAGGATTGACGATGGTTTCTTTGAGTCATTTTGGGGCATCTCCAGGATATAAAAATCAATGGGAAAGGTGAGTCCCTTAATGCTCATTAATACATCTTCAGCAACTCCAACCACTGTAATAATGCTTTTATCTGCTAACACAAAACGAGCTGCCGACCTTTTTAAGGGAGGAAGCCTCAAATTATCATATATAGACAAAGGCATTATACTAACACATGCTCCTAAATCACACATGCAGTCAGAAAATATCACACCACCAATAATACAATTAGCCATACATGGACCTGGATCACTACACTTTTCAGGTATACCTCCTATTAAAGCAGATATAGAACTACCTAAAGGAATAGTTTCTAATTCATTAATTTTGTCTTTATGTATACATAAATCTTTTAGAAACTTTGCATATTTAGGTACCTGTTGAATAACATCAAAGAGGGGAACAGTTATCTCAACCTTTTTGAATATTTCTACCATTTTGGGATCAGGTTCCAACTGCTTCCTGGGCTTCCTTGCAAGTTGTGGAAATGGAATGGGAATGGTGTCTTTTGCAGTGTCTGTGCCCTTTGGTGCTTCTTCCTGTGATTGGGCTTCTTCTTCTTCAGCCATGTCCTGTATGTCCTCTTCCTCTTCAACATCTTCTATTTCCACTACCTCTTCAGCTGAGGCGTGTTCTGGTGGGCTTGGCTCCTCCTGATTCCTCTTCTGCAGTGTGGTTCCAGACCTTAGGGTGATGGCATTGATGCCACCCTTTGGATTGGGTAATGGTTGAGAGGGGATTCCACTGGAGCTCAAAGGCTGGTTATTGGAGTTATTCATTGATCCAATCTGTGAGACAAGATCTTACAAGGTAGAGTTCAGACCATTTAGTGTAGCATAAAGGTTATTTTCCATGGCCTGTTGTCTCCGATTAATAGATTGTAGTAACTCATCATTAGCAGATGAAGAAGGATAAGTAATTTGAGAGGTCTGCTGTTGGGTATTCTGTGGTCCTTGGGATTACCTCAGGTGAGGTGCTCTGTAAGGTTGGTTCTGGTTCTGTTGTCTGTTGTTGTTATTATTCCACCTCTGATTTTCTTGATTGTCTCTGCCTCCTCTGTTATTGTTGTCCCTCCAATTCTGGTTAAAATTATCTCTCCAATTCTGGTTAGAATTGTCCTGCCATCCATGGCTGTAACTGCCACCTTGATTGTACCCTTGGTTGGGGCGGTCATAAAAGTTATGAGTGGCTGCCACGGTGTTATCTTCCTGCTGGAGCTGCGGACATTCATCAGTATAATGGCTATAATCAGCACAGATTCCACAAACTCTATGTGGGACTAACTGTTGGCTTTGCTGTGGTGAAGAAGGTTGAGCTTGCTGAACTTGTTGTTGATTCAATTGCATCTGCTTCAGTAGGTTGGTCATTTCATAGATACTCTGAGTTAGAGCAGCAGTCTCTCTGTTAGAGGATACTTCTGCAATAGCCTTTGAACGGCCTTATTTCTGCCTGTGATTCTGAGTAGATTCAGCTAAGTTGCTGATCAATTGCCATGCCTCATCAGTGGTCTTGTACTTTTTCATAGACCCATTGCTAGCACTTTCCAATGTGGTCTTATCTTGGGGCCTCATACCCTGAGTGACGTAGCCGAGCAACACTATCTTTTCAATCATATGGTGGGGGCATGCTTCCAGAAGGTTGTTGAAGCGTTCCCAGTATTCATAGAGAGTCTCGGATTCATCCTGAACAATCATGGAAATGTCTTTCCTCAGTTTATCAGTAACTTCAGCTGGAAAGAATTTTTCCAAAAATTCTCTTTTAAGTGTATTCCAGTTGGATACAGTTGCTGCGGGTTGAGTGTAGTACCACTCTCTCGCCTTTCCCTCAAGAGAGAATGGGAAAGCCTTTAACAAAATTGAAGTTTCATCTGCACCATCACGCCTGACAGTAGAACAGGCTGCTTGGAAGTCTCTAAGGTGCTTGATAGGCTCTTGAGCAGGTAAGCCATGAAACTTGGGCATCAAATTGAGCAGTGCAGTCTTTATTTCAAAATCTGTAGCCACCGCTGGATGATGCGCTTGAAACGGTTGCATTGAAAAATCAGGGGCTCCAGCCTCTTGGATAGTAATTCTCCTAGGTGCTGCCATGTCACCTGCGCATAAATCAACTGAATCAGCAGAAAGGGAGCCTGTTTCTTCCTCAAGTGACGTTTCAGATCCGCCCTCAGAGAGGACTAACCGACGCCGACCTTGCCTTATTCGTGAAATAGTTCTTTCAATCTCAGGATCGAATACTGGCAAGCTTGGATCAGGAAGTGAACGCGTCATCTAACGAAAGGAACATGAAGCTCATAGTAGCAAAATAAAATAAAATGCAAATAAATAAATTCCAATTAATAACTTTAGCACTCTATTGCAACTCCCCGGCAACGGCGCCAAAAATTGACGTGGCGGAAATTAGCGAGTTAAGAAATTAATATAAGGAATACGTTGCAAGTACAGTTCTTAACCAACCAGGAATCCGCTTATCAATTTAGAAGGTTGTCACAAAATTTAAAATACTGGGAATATGAGTCCCAGGTCGTCTCCCAACGAGTTGCAGAAAAGTGTGCTATTTTATTAATCAGATGTTTTCAAAAAATGGTTTGAGTTGAATAACAGGAAATTAAATTAGAGAAATTATGTAATTTTAAATAAAAGCCTTGGCTGGGAGTGGATTAGTTGGAAGCCCTATTCTTGTTGGAGTACTCTCAAGATTAATTGATAATTGGGGGTTGTTCTGTTTAGTTATCCCTTACTAGGTAAGGGAAAGTCAAGCAAGTTGGAAAGCTATTTCTATTCACAAGTCCCAATCCACTTACTTGGAAGGATTGGTGTCAATGACTAGAGAGCAATCCAACAATAAACCCAATTATAATTTTTCTTTTAAGCATCCCAACTCAAGGTCTTCTTTTCAATCAACTCCCATCCAAGTTATGGAACTACTCGCTCATTGTGAATGTAGAATTCATAACATAGAAAAGGGAATTAAAGAAAGACATGATAAATAATAATCAAAGGGATCGATTAAAAATAAAAATAATTCTTGTATTAATAAATCCTAAAAATAATCCAATAGTAACTCTGAGTAAATAAAGGACATGGAAGAGTAAGAGACAGGTAAAGAAAACAAACTAGAATGATGAAGTCTTGCTGAGGTAATAACTCTTCTCAATATCCCAATGCAAAAAGCAATAGAAATAAAATCCTAAGAACTATGAATGTGTAGAGAAAAACTTAGAGGAGGAGTAAAAACTAGATCTAAAACTGAGAATTGTCTGTAATGAATTGTTGTTTTCATTTCTGCATATTCCTTGGCTCTAGTCTGCTCTTCTGGGCCGAAAATTGGGTCAAAACAGGGCCCAAAATCGCCCCCAGCAAATTCTGCAGATTCTGCAGATCGCGCATGTCACGCGATCGCGTCATTCATGCGGACACGTCATTCGGCGTTTTGCCTTGCCACGCGTGCGCGTCGTCCACGCCTCCTCGTCACTTGTGCAGTTCCAATCCGTGCGGTCGCGTGAGCCATGCGTCCGCGTCACTATGATTTCCTCTATGTTGCGCGGTCGCGTGAGCCATGCGTCCGCATCACTTCTCGCTGGTCATCTCCTCAATTTCTTGTGTTCCTTCAATTTTTGCAAGCTTCCTTTCCAATCTCCAAGTCATTCATGCCCTATAAAGCCTGAAACACTTAACACACAGATCACGGCATCAAATGGAATAAAGGAGAATTAAAATACATAATTAAAAGTCTTTAGGAAGCAAATATTCAATCATGTACTAATTTTAGGAAGGAAATATAAATGCATGCCAATTATATGAATTAAGTGGGTAAAGAATTGATGAAACCATACAATTAAGCATAATATAAACCATAAAATAGTGGTTTATCAATGACTTAGCCAAAAAATTTCTAGCCAGATTCTCTATTCAGAAGGACAAAACTAAACACGCCCTAAGCCTACTAGGGATCAAGCAAGGAGATCGTGAAAGTCTTCATAGCTACATGGAAAGATTCAACAAAGCATGTCTAGACATACAAAGTTTACCAATAGAAGCAGCCATTATGGGTCTCATCAATGGCTTGCGAGAGGGACCTTTTAGTCACTCCATATCGAAAAAACATCCCACATCTCTAAATGAAGTGCAAGAAAGAGCAGAGAAGTACATCAACATGGAGGAAAACTCCCGACTAGGAGAGACCTCAAAGTCTGGATTCTCCTACTACTCCTGAGATAAGGATAAAGAGTCCAAGAAAAAAGAAGAACAGCATGGAGAAAAGATCAAGAAATACCAAAATTACACCCCTCTTCGGGTGTCTCTTGTAGATGTTTATCGAGAAGTATGCCATACTGAAAAGATACCCCCACCTTGCCCACTCAAAAGCAAGAAAGGAGGAAGAAATCGGACAGAATACTGTGAATACCATCGAATCTATGGACATCCCACCAACGAGTGCTTCGATTTGAAAAATGTCATAGAAAAATTAGCAAGAGAGGGAAGACTAGATCGGTACTTAGCCAGCAAAACATATGAGCCAAGAAAAAGAAGAAGGGACGAAGAGGTCGGACGAACTGAACGACTGCCTCGTACCCCGGAGAGACACGTCCACATGATACACAGAGAATTTGCGGGAGGAGGAATCTCCAAATCATCTCGTAAAAGACATCTGAAAGAAGTATATCATGTTGAGGGAGGAGGAGGAGCACCCGACCTCCCCACTATCAGCTTCACCAAAGAGGACGCAGCTAGCGTCATCTCGGGACATGACGATCCCATGGTCATCACTATCATATTGGCCAACGCCAATCTCTACCGTACATTAGTGGACCAGGGAAGCTCGGCTGACATCCTGTTTAAAACCGCCTTCGACAAACTCGGCCTAGAGGAAAAAGAACTCAGAGCATATCCGAATAGCTTATTCGGGCTAGGAGACACTTCAATCTAACCACTTGGATACATCTCACTGCACACAACCTTTGGGAAAGGAAACCAGTCAAAGACACTCAATATAGACTACATCGTGGTCGACATGAGTTCAGTCTACAATGTCCTGATAGGTCAGACAATGCTAAATCAGCTTAGCGCAGTAGTCTCGACTCCACATCTGTGCATGAAATTCCCAACCACAGAAGGGATCGCTACGATAAAAGCAGACCAGAAAATAGCGCACCGTTGTTACAACGAAAGTCTGAACCTCAGAGGCAAAGGAGAAGAAATCCATACCATCGAACTCGGGGGAGTTCGAGGGCGGGAGGAACTTCGTCCACAACCTGAAGGCGAGATAGAAAAAGTCCAGATCGGAGATGACTCAGATAAAACAACCAATATTGGCACAATTCTAAAAGGAGACACAAAGAAGTCCCTCATACAGTTCTTAAGAGATAATGTCGACCTCTTCGCATGGAAGGCTGCAGACATGCCAGGTATAGACCCCACGCTAATGTGCCACAAGTTGGCAGTATACCCAGGATCTCGGCCAGTACAGCAGAGACGTAGAAAGCTCGGACCAGAACGATCCCAAGCTGTGAAAGAACAGGTACAAGCTCTACTAGAGGCAGGATTCATAAGAGAAGTTAAGTACCCACTATGGCTAGCCAACATCGTCTTGGTGAAAAAATCAAATGGGAAGTGGCGAATGTGCACCGATTACACCGATCTCAACAAAGCCTGTCCAAAAGATCCTTATCCACTCCCAAGTATCGACGCTCTGGTGGATGCCTCCTCCGGATACAAATACCTCTCGTTTATGGACGCCTATTCAGGATACAATCAAATCCCAATGTACCCACCTGATCAAGAAAAAACCTCATTCTTGACCTCAAAAGCAAACTACTGCTACATTGTCATGCCATTCAGACTCAAAAACACAGGAGCCACCTATCAAAGATTAATGAATAAAGTCTTCACAGACCATGTCGAAAAAATCATGGAGGTATATGTGGATGACATGTTAGTAAAGACATAAAACGAGGAGTCATTACTGTCCAACCTCACCCAAGTATTCGACACTATAAGAAGGCATGGCATGTGACTTAACCCTGCAAAATGCACCTTCGCAGTAGAAGCTGGTAAATTCTTGGATTTCATGCTCACACAAAGAGGAATCGAGGCAAATCCGGATAAATGTCGGGCTATACTCAACATGAAGAGTCCGACCTGTGCCAAAGAGGTACAACAACTCAATGGAAGATTGGCAGCCTTGTCCAGATTTCTAGCCGGATCAGCAATAAGATCTCTCCCCTTCTACGCCACTCTAAGGAAGAGAAAGAGGTTTAAATGGACAACGGAGTGAGAGCAAGCTTTCCAGGATTTCAAAAAGTTCCTGGGACAACCACCTATCCTAACTCGGCCACGAGAAAGAGAACCGCTTGTATTCTATCTCGCAGTAAGATATCGGGCAATAGTCTCAGCACTGGTCAGAGAAGACGAAAGCAGACAATAACCTATATACTTCATCAGCAAAGCACTACAAGGATCCGAACTGAACTACCAGAAAATAGAAAAATTCGCCTATGCTCTCATCCTAACGTCTCGACGACTTCGTCCATATTTCCAAGCTCACATCATCAAGGTTCGAACCAATCAGCCCATAAAAGGCATTTTGCAAAAAAACAGATTTAGCAGGAAGAATCTTACAGTGGGCAGTCGAGTTATCCAAATTCGACCTTCAATATGAAGCTCGGACAACCATCAAATTATAGTATCTGGCTGACTTCATTGCAGAGTTTACTGACACACCAAAAATCACTACAGAATGGAATCTCTACGTAGACAGCTCCTCGAATAAAACAGGGAGTGGCACAGGTGTGATAATGGAAAGCAACCAGGGAACCCAAATCAAACTTTCCCTCAAATTTGGGTTCCCTGCTTCAAACAACCAAGCCGAATATGAGGCATTACTGGCTAGTTTGAAGCTGGCTAAGGAGGTCAGAGCTCAAAAACTTATCATCTTCAGCAACTCACAAGTAGTCACCTCACAAATAGCGGGGAGCTACCAAGCCAAAGATCCCACCATGAAAAAGTACTTGGATAAAACCAGAGAACAGCTCGGACAACTCGGGGAATATGAGGTCCGCCACATTCCTCAGGAACAGAATGCTCGAGCTGATGCACTCTCAAAACTAGCCAGCACCAAACCAGGAGAAACAATAGAAGCCTCATCCAGGAGATACTACAGATCCCGTTAATCTCGGAAGAAGAAAAGGTCCTAACCATAACAGGCCTGGATCAAGGATGGATGACTCCTATAATTAACTACCTCAAAACAGAAACACTCCCCACAGATAAAAAGGAGGCAAAGAGGTTAAAACGGGAGGCACAATACTACACCATCATAAACAATACTCTATACAAGAAAGGAATCTCAACACCCCTATTAAAATTTGTACCGACCTCCAACACAAAAGAGGTCATGGAATAAATACACAGTGGCATATGTGGCAATCATCTGGGAGCACGAGCTCTCTCCAAGAAATTACTCCGAGCCGAATTCTTTTGGCCAACTTTGGTAAAAGAAGCGACTGAGTTCGTCAAGACATGCCCACCATGTCAGAAACATGCCAACTTTCATATCGCCCCACCAAAAGAGCTCATCAGTATAACCTCACCTTGGCCATTCACAAAATGGGGACTCAACCTCCTGGGACCTTTTCCCCAAGGATCAGGACAAGTAAAATTCCTCATTGTAGGGGTCGACTACTTCACAAAATGGATTGAGGCAGAACCCCTAGCTAATGCCACTGCTCAAAGAAGTCGAAAATTCCTATATAGAAACATTGTCACAAGGTTTGGGGTTCCATACTCCATTACCACAGACAATGGCACTCAATTCACAAACACAGGCTTCAGAAAATTAGTGGCCGACCTGAAAATAAAGCACCAATTCACGTCCGTAGAACACCCCCAGGCCAATGGACAGTCAGAAGCCGCCAATAAAGTTATATTAGCCGGGCTAAAACGGAGATTACAGGATGCAAAGGGAGCCTGGGCCGAAGAGCTCCCACAAGTCCACACTCCACGACAGGGGAGTCACCCTTCCGACTAGCTTATGGAATGGAGGCAATGATCCCAGTAGAGGTTGAAGAAAGGTCCCCCAGAATGATCTTCTACAGCGAAGAGGCCAACTCCCAACTTCAATGAGAAGAGCTCGACTTACTTTCAGAAATACGGGAAAGAGCTCGGATCAAGGAGGAGGCGCTAAAACGTCGAATGGCCTCAAGGTACAATCAAAAAGTAGTACAGCAAAGTTTTGCCAACAACGACCTCGTCCTAATCTGAAATGATATCGGAACAAGTCGACCTGGAGAAGGAAAGCTGGCGACGAACTGGAAAGGATCCTACCGAGTCATAGAAGTACTCAGAAAGGGCTACTACAGGCTGTCCGAACTCAAAGGGCGAGAGCTGCCAAGGTCATGGCACGCCTGCAACCTAAGAAGGTATTACAGTTAGGAGGTAATAAAGATCTTAGGATAAGGTGCACTCTTTTTCCTAAAAAAGTTTTTTAACGAGGCGCCAAGCCAAGATCTATGAACTGCCTGACTTAGAGGGGTAAAGCACCCACATGTATGTATTTGCATATTTTCTATTTTGAATAAAGTTTTTTCAGATTTTCTACAAATCCTCTTTATCAAGACGCATTAGTCTGAAACGCAAAAAATTCATCGCCCGATTATAAAGCTACAGATCGACAAAAAGTGAAAACTAAATTCACTGCTCGATCACGATAAAGATCAACAAAGATGAAAACCGAATTCATCAAAGGTCGACCAAGCGAGGATCAAACTCAATTTCTATAAAATCGGCAAGATAAAAAGCGACAAAAACAGAATAATGCAAGAAGTTATCAAAAAGTAGTCTATAGGAAGAGACCTGACGAGGCCTCAACAAAAATGGATTGCTAGAAATAACTTAAAGACGGACCGACATAAAGAAGTCGGACCAGTCGACTACAACAACAAAAGTTATAAAAAGTAATCCTTAGAAAGAGGCCTGGCCAGCCCTAAAAAAGAGGATTACTAGAAATAACTTAGAAGGGACCGACATGATGAAGTCGACCCAACAAAACCACAAAAGTTATAAAAAGTAATCCATAAAAGAGACCTGACAAAGGTCCAAATAATATGGATTACTGAAAATAACTTAGAAGGGACCGACATGATGATGTCGGCCCAACAAAACCACAAAAGTTATAAAAAGTAATCCATAAAAGAGACCTGACAAAGGTCCAAATAATATGGATTACTGAAAATAACTTAGAAAGGACCGACATAATGAAGTCGGCCTGAAAAAGCTACAAAAAGTTATAAATAGTAATCCATAAAAAGAGACCTGACAAGGTCCAAATAAAATGGATTACTAGAAACAACTTCAAACAGACCGAGATGAAGAAGTTGGCCTAAGCCAAATCAAAGCGACAGAGTTATAAAAAGTAAATCCCAAGGGATTACTACAAAGACTACACGAAAGAAGTCGGCCGACAGAAGGCATGCGCTATAAGGGACTCACGTCGGACCCAGAAAGCCATAAAATCAATCTACAAGTATTCTATCAAAGAATGCGAAGAAGAATAGTTAAACAAAGCTAGCTTCGACTAAAGCAGGAAATAAAGCACAAAGGCAATCAAAAGAGGTCGGATAGCAAAACTCCAACACTCTCAAGATTCCAGAAAGTGTAAAAAAGATGCAGACAAACATATCACAAAAGAAACAAGGTTGCTATAATAACAGACTCAAGATGCTGCTTGAAGTCGACCCCAAGAGCCTAAGAAACTACTTTGTTTTTTCTAAATAAAGTTGCTAAAAGAAAAGCAACTAAAATATCCAAGGTCAAATAAACCACCAACAACAAACAAGAGTTCAAAAAGCCCACAAACCGGGCTGTACAAAACATCAAATAAAATTTATCAAAGATCCAGGTTCTCATCAGGAGCAGCACCCTGAGTCGACGAAGAGTAGATGATCTTTGTAGGAATTACATCTACAGTCCCATCATCCCGGTTCAAGATCTGGACATCAGGGTCAGACTCGGGTTGGACGACTTCAGTATTAGGAATCGAAGAAGCCGGGGCAGCAGAGACTTTTGCAGATGGCATAGGAGGAGGGTCTACATCTACATCATCATCATCCGAGCCATCAGGAACAATCTTACCATCTACTACAATGTTGTCCAAGCTGAATAGGGTGAGGTCGAGCTCAGGCACAAGAACTCGAACCTGAGCCTTCAAATTCTCATAAGCAGCATTCACGCTACCTACAAGATGACCCTGGAGCTCGGTGTAGTCGGCCTGAGCAGACTCCAACCTCTGCCTGAGCTCTATCATCTCCCCATAAGTAAAGGACATAGCTCTCCTTATGCTTCAATGCCATCTCCTCAGCCAAGTTCGCAGAAGCCACCACAACAGTAGCCCAAGTCTTCTCACCCTCCAACTCTTTTTCCAGCTTTGCCACCTTCACCTCAAGCTCCTCCTTCAAACCCTTGATTCTGTTGAACTCTGATTTAGCCTCCTCCAAAAAAGCCTTTGTTGCATGAATGGGAAGATCCTAGGTAGTTCGGTATAAAGCTGCTCCCATTTGTGCCATCTTAATACTACTCCGAATAATAAAGTCCAAATGACGAAGAAGAGAGACATCGTCAGTAGGAACAACACCGTAAGGAGCAATCTGTTGATCAACAAACCCAACGGCATCAAAGTCAGGGGCATCCAAATTGAAGGGCTCAACATTCCTCTGTCTTTTTGGAGGAGGGCCAATAGAAGTAGCAGCAGAAGTCGGGGGAGGATCAACCAAATGGACCTGAGGAGTTGGAATCATCCTCCTCGGCGCAGTAGAGCTCAAGATCGGCCCCTTAGGAGGAACTTGAGAAGATCCCTCCCCTGCAGCTTTAGCCAAGATGTTCTGGGCGGCGGTGGCCTTCCTCGCCTTCTTAAAGGCTTTCATGGAATCATTGGTCTTTGCCATCTCTGAAAAAAAGTCGACCAAAAAATAGGTTACAAACTGGAAGGAAAAGAAGCAAAAGCAAATAAAACAGAGTAAGAGAAGTCGGTTACTACCCAGCTCAGCTCGGATAAGAGAGGGATCCCCCAAAATCTCTTTGTATCGAGATGGGGAGGTTGCCCCCAAATATCTTCCAACACAGTCACAAAAGCCTGCTCGACCTCGTCAAGCATCTCCCACGAGTATCGAGACACCACAACATTCTTTTGCCAACACAAGGGGAAGGCAGGTTCATTATTCGACTCTAAGAAAAATGGTCGAGCTCCCTCAACAGCTCGGACCTTAAAAAAGTAATTCTTAAAGTCCCTAAAGGACTCGTCATACATATCAAGCATCTCCCACGAGTATCGAGACACCACAACATTCTTTTGCCAACACAAGGGGAAGGCAGGTTCATTATTCGACTCTAAGAAAAATGGTCGAGCTCCCTCGGACCTTAGGACCTTAAAAAAGTAATTCTTAAAGTCCCTAAAGGACTCGTCATACATAGCAAACACTTTATGTCCTTGAGCAGACCGAAAGGAAATCCAAGAAGCTTTCTTTTTTGAAGAGATCCTAGTCTTAGTCAAAATAAAAAGATAAAGAAAGAGAGTTTGAGAAGGTTTGACATCTAACTCTTGGCAAAGCAACTGAAAGATCTTGATAAAGCCCCAGGAATTTGGATGGAGCTACATTACACGACCACAACAAGTCGATCTCAAAGGAGGTAAAAGGAAGGGTGATGTTCATTTGGCTAAAAAAGTAGTCGTAAGCATAAAAGAAAGGGCGTTCCCCCTGGGTCAGAGCAGGAAAGCAAACCCTTTCATCGAAGTCAGGCGCTACCAATTCATAGTTTTTCTCCTGATCCCTACTACTACAGATTCGGTGATGTTTTCTAAGCTCCGTGCAGAACTCAGAATTAACTACGGAAACACACATCAGGACGAGGGAGTCCAACCAGTCAGACATACCCTCAGGGACCTTGGAAGATGTCTCAACAATATTTTTGTGAGAAGACATGGTCAACTAGTCCTACAGCAAAGAAAAAGAGAGAGGGATTACTAAATAAACAACTCGGGCATAACAAAAACAGCTCGGATGAAAACAGATACAATAGCAAAAGGAAACCCCGGGACACAACCCAAGGTCCAGGGGCATCCTTTGGAGGTAGTAACAGAGCGAGGACTCAGGAAAATCTACAAGGTCATCTCAGTAAGAAAAATAACCTTCTTTCAAACAAAAGGCACAATATTTTTCAGAATCAAGCAGTTCATAAGCCACAAAAGGTACGGTCAGAAGCAGTGACAACATGCAAAACCCTAAAAGCATCAAATTATCAGGGAATACACCAAGGAGCATATATAAGTCGAAGAAAAACATGCATCACGGCAATAATCAAGCACGACGATACGAAAAGGTTCAAGCTTTCCAATGTAAATTCAAGCAAAATCAAAACTTTGCCAAAAATAGAACAATGCAAGCACGAAGAAGAACGGTGAAAGAGGTAAAAGAAAGAAACAGAAAGAAAACCTACCTGCAAAAGGGAGGAGACGATGAACACTGAGAAGTTGAAGACGGGAAACGAGACCAAAGATCACCTTTCAAACAAGCGAAGCACCAACAACCACCAATGGCGCCACAGAGAGAAGCGTGAAAATGTGAAAACAAAAATCCCAGGCGAGCCAAAAAAACGGAAGGGAAAGGATGGAGTTATAGTAAGCAAATGGAAGAAGAAATGGAAGCAAAATCTTTTGGAAGTCCAATTCAAAATGAAAAAGAGGGAAAACGGCAAAAAAGAAGAGTTAAGGGGTTATTAAAAACCCTCGCACATTCCCAAGGCGAAGAAACGCACGTTTCCAAAGGATAAAGGAAAAGAAAAAATGTTCCATATTCAAAGAGAAACTCTACAAAGAAGAAATCGACAATGCTCGAGCTCGGCTTCTCCAAGAAAAGGATTAAAATCCTAAGCCAGGATTCGACCTCAAAAGGAAGATCACGCTCGAGCAGGGAAACTGTTCATACCCTGGGTCGAGCTGTCCGACTCGGGCTGAATCGACCGACCTCTTCAGGTCAGAACTACCCGACCTCTTTAAAAGAGTTCAGCCAAGTCACCAAGAAAGCCCAGAAAAGGGCCCAAACAGAGGAACACGACCCAAGTCCAAAGGCAGCTCAAGCCTAGAGAGATAAGGGCGGTTCCCACAGAGATAAAGATAACTCCACTCGAAGATAAGATAAGATAACTAAACTATCTTATCTCCAGGAAAAAGATCACTCTACAACATTATAAATACACTGGAGCACCCAGGTATAACTCATACTCTGATTCTACTAAAAACCTGCTTAATACCCTTGCTAACTTAAGCATCAGAGTCCCTTGCAGGTACCACCACGCTCCGGTGACGAAGGATCAGCATCACCAGCAAGTCCAACAAGTCGGACACATCAGCGCCGACCACCACAGCAGATCTCATCCGAGATCGACCTACAGTTTCAGGTAACCCTCAGAACAATTACTATTTTTTAATTTCTTTATTTATACAAATTGAACTAAAGATATAGCATTTTAATCTTTTCACTCTGACTTAGAAAAATTATTAACATATTATATTTTTAGAATTATGTTAAATCTTAGGTGTGTTCAATTTAAATTGAACATCATAATTCATATAAAACTCATTTATTATTAACTATTGACTGAATTATTAGAACAAGTGCATATTCTATTTTATAATAGATAATAAAAAAATTGACATAAAATTTATCTAAAATTAATACAATAAATAAGAATATTTATATATCACTAGCTATTATAATTTAATCTCCAGAACAACTTATCGTAAATTATTTATTCAATTTTCCTTTTTTTTTTTTACAATTCTAATCTAAGCAGAATGGTTAGTATTCTGTAACATCCTTACTATTATTAACTAGAATATCACGCTTTTGGCTGCACCACTCTGATAGCGAGGAATATTATGACGACTTCTATATAGTTAACAATAAAATAGGAGTCTTTAACTCTAAAAACCGTATCGCTGTTTTCTTTGAAAAATCGTAAGATCTTTTTCACCTTTTACAAATATGCATATATAAACAAAACTTCTTACACAAAATACATACAAATGTTATATAAATACATATCGTTACAAACACGACTCCTATTCCTCTTAAAAGAACATAATGATAAGGCGAGGAAAAACTATAATTAATATATATACAAACAGAAATAGCACAACTAAGGACTTAGTAAAAACTTCTTCAGTGAGATAGAGCGCCAGTGGTGACAACAACTTCAATGCGGCAGTAGCAGTCACTTTAAGGACAGAGAAAGCGCCAAAAGAAAGGAGATTAGGGTGCGGTATGTGGTGGAGGCAGGCACAATGTGACTTGTTAAGGTGCGGTTAGGACATTAAAAAGACGAGTACCGAGGGCTCTGCAATGGCGGCTGGATGAAGGTTGTTGATGGAGGTGGTATCTAGGTGGGGAGGGAAGAGGGGTTTGGGGGAAGGGTTATTTTCAGAAGTGAAGGAGAGAGGACGACAAATTCGATTTAAATAAGGTCATTATCGTTGGTATTACCATCAAATTTATTCTATGATAATAGGAAACGTTGAAGCGTTTTCAAATTGGGATTTTTGTCGAATAAAAATTAAGACTTAGAGCAAACTTTTTTAATTACACCCATAATTTTTTGTGGAATTTTCATCTGAATTACTTGTCCGATAGTAACATTTGGCGGAGAAAAACCAAAATTCGTCATTTGTGTCATCTGTGGCGACGCTAAATCCGATAGAAATTTTAGTCAGAATTTTTTCCAATAGTAAATCCATCGATACTAGGTGTGTTTCTAGTAATGAAAGAGTTATAAAGTACATTTAATTAAGTTTTTTCACAATTAGTTCAGTAAGCAATTAAATTGGTTCTTAAGAAATTTTAAAACAAAATTTTATTACTTTAAAAAGTTTCGAGAATGACTACAAGACAAACTTTTTATTTTTTGAAAAGTGATTAATTTATCTTATCATGACATATTTTTTACAACTTAATTATCCTGTAATAAAATTATTTAAGAATCTAATTGTTCTACACATATTAAAAATTTTAATAAAAGCAAAAGAAAAACCAAAATCTATCAAAGTGAAATAATTCTCAATAACCTTTAAATAAAAATTGTTGGAGATCAAATTATTTAATATAAAATTTACTAAGAATCCATTTAAATTATTATTCTTTAAATAAAGCATTTGATTCTCAATAAAAAAAATAAAAACATACATCATTTGCGTACACACCAAAGTAAAATGATAAATACAATTATATTATGACTTATATATTATACACTTGGATAAATTACAGGGAACAATCAACCAATTTGCATGTATTTTAAATATGTGATTGTTAGATTTTAGATATCTAACATTAAATTCTTGAATGAATAAATTCTTTTTCCGATTAATTATTGACATAGATTTTTGTTGTTCCTCTTATAAATTCTTTTTCCGATTAATTATTGACAGAAATTTTCGTTGTCACTCTAACAAAATAATATAATTACATAACTAACTCAGGAAGACACTTCCTGAATTACATTCTCAACAAAAAAGAAAACGATAATAGTAAAATCTTCAATGGCAACCCAAACCTCATAATGAACATTCTTTTGAGCATTCCCACCAACATATGTATTTGAATGCGCCTTAGATGAATGTGTTCCAATGAAACATTCAAATTATTCACAATTTGATGTCCCTTTCAATGTAGCAATGTAGGTAGTGGCGTTGCTAACACACTTACAAAAAGTATGTTTAACAAATATTATAATATAATTTTTTGGTACTTTATTGAGTTGATATGTAGATCTACAATTATCTTTTTTAAAGACATAATACATATATAAAACAGGAAAACTGTATAACGAAGACAAGGAGGGCCATATGAGCCATGAGACCTTAAACGATATAGAACAAATATATCTAGCATGAGTAGTAAAGAATCATATGAATTTTGCACCGCATAGAAGGATATTTATACATCCATTGCATCTCAAACAAATTGCATTAATTATACCTAATAAAATTGTAACTAGATACATGAACGCATTAATTATAAAGTCAAAAGGGATTCAAATTTTCATTATTATGGGAAAAATAAAGGCAAGAATTATGGAAAAAATTATTATTTAGAATTAAGAGTATTTAAGGGAAAAAAATAAAGTCTAGAATGTTGTTCGGAATAATTATGAAAAAAAATTATTGTTGAAAAGTGAATTTAATTTATTATTGTCTAATCATATCAATTTAGTTTATAAAAAAATTAGCCATAAAATTAAGTACCAAATAAATACATTTGTTGTTTAAAAATAACTTTTTTAACGGATTTCGGTGTAGGTTATAAAAAAATAGATTCAAACTCAGCTAAATTTGGTCCGAAAATTTCTTTTCAAACATTTTTTTATGGCACAAAAGTTTTTTTAAAGAAATTAGTAACGAGTATAAGATAAAAATTAGAATTCGGTTGTATTTCATTTGAACGTGCATAATAACTCTACACTTAATTGAGACTCATTTTGAAAAATGTTAAAATTCTATTATAAATTTATGTGTAATCAGCCTCAAATTTTTTGATATTAGTTTTAACTTCCCTCTAAAATAATCCAAAATATTTCACCCAGATTTATTTGGGACAAAAATAATATTCTATGTAAATTTCGTCTAAATGCACAATAGTAATTCATATGGATTTTAAATGTATGTTAAAAAATTTTAACATTTAATGCTGAAAGATGTTTTTCTTTGATAAAAGAGAAAGTATAGGTAACCAACTCTATGTATAACCAACATGAACAACTTTTCAAAATTTTTTAACAAATTGTATTTTGTTCCCAAAAATTAGGATTAGGTTCAGAAACACGCGCCATCCAATCTCAACCCCCTATTGTCTGCTCGCGTGCTGCTGCATTTTCTTTCCAACTCTTCTCTCCGCGGCGCCGCACCCCTCCCCTCCAACCCTGATCGCTGTGATGCTGCGTCTCTCCATGCAACACCTCGTCTCGTGATGTGCACACCTTACCCTACAATTTCTCGTGTCATGATGTGCACCCACCCTGCAATTTCTCGTGCCGCAATGCCTTCCATTGCAATTTGCCATCCTACACATTCACTAATCAAGATTCATAAAAAAATATCACTTTAATAATATCTCCATCCCTAATTTGGTTTCTATTTGTAAAAGCATGGCTTCGACGACAAAAAAGAGCTTCACGTTCTGTTCGTGGCATTTTTAGCGCACAACAACATCAACCCAATCCCAGGTTCACCAAAAGGCTCTTAGCAAGAGGCCTCAAATGTGTTGGATGATTCTTTTTACAAGTTTTAGATGTTTCTTTCTCCTAGATTTCGGATGTGTTTTTATATCTGTTTTGAATGTTTCTTTTACTTATATTTTGGATATTTTTTCTTTTTAGGTTTTGGATAAATTTTTTTAATAGTTTTAGATGTTTCTTTTCTTAGTTCTCGAATGCTCTTTTTTCAACAATTTTGGATGTCTTGCTTTGTTAGGTTTAGATTTTTTTTTTAAAATACTTTTGAATATATCTCTTGTTAGATTTTGGATGTGTTCTGTATTCAAAAGTATTGCGTTCTGTTTTACTATAATTGAAAAACTTTTCGATAATATTTTACAATGATTTTGGATGTTTTTTTTGTTACAGTTTCGGATGTTTTTTTTTTGTGGTTGATTATTTTTTATATATTTTGAATGTATTTTTTCTTTTGTTTTAATTTTGATATTTTTTTTAGGATTTGAATTATTTTTTTGAATAGTTTTAAATGTTTCTTTTCTTAGTTTTCAAATGTTCTTTTTTCAACAATTTTAGATGTCTCATTTTATTAGGTTTTGGATTTTTTAAATTATTTTGGATATCTCTTTTGTTAGGTTTTGGATGTTTCTATATCCGAAAATGATGCATTCTTCTTTACCATAAGTGAAAGAGTTTTGGATAATCTTTTACAATAATTTTAGATATTTTCTTGTTATGCTTCGGATGTTTATTTTTGTTTTTTTTTTGTGGTTGTTTATTTTATTGTGAATGGGATTGAAAGTGAAATTAAGTTGACTCTAGAATCGGGGTTCTATTTTTTTCGTAAATGGACACCTTTTTTCACTAGTTAACTGCACTCCTAGTCAGTTATCTAGCAGAATTGTTTGTAAAATTATTATGATTCATATTGTCTCCTGATTTATGTAGTTTTGACATAGTCCTATGAAAAATATTTAGAGATTCATAGCAAATGCAGAAAACAATTGTTTTTCACCATGATGAAAAATTCAAAAATGATGAAAGGAGATCAACAATTTATGGGGGTTGAGAAGATACTCTTGATGTCATTGGTAATTGTTAACGGAGAATATTAATCCATTAACGAAAGGAGAAATGAAATTAATTTTAAATTTTTTATGGACTAATTTAATTGAAAAAATTTTGATAATAAATTCAACGAACAAACTATCTTTTAGTGACTAATTTTACCATTAATTCTATGAATTAAATAGGTAGTGTGTCAATTGTAAAAAGTTTGTAATTTATTCACAAAATACACTTGTTACAGACTTATTCGTTCTAGAAACATAGATGAATTACATTGCATGTTAAGAGTATATCTTTTTGCCCTAATAATTTGAATTCCATTTTTATATTCAAATTTATTTTAATGTTCAAATCTTTTTTCCGATCTATATGTAATTTTTTAAATTTTGAAAAAAATAAAAAAATACATCCTTATCAATACAACATTGTAACATACATTAGATCTCACTTTTCACCTGACTATAATAAAAAAAAATATGAAATATCATTGTACGTACATAAATTAAATCTTATTTGTCAATGTTCAACTGACGCATTAGATCTGGAAGGTTTTCGTAATCAAAGAGCTTCGGTTCGAATCAATAAGATGTACCTGTAAGACCCATAATTTTCAAAAAAAAAATATTATGAGTTAATTTCAATTTATTTATTCATTAAAGATTTTATTTTAGAAATTATTTTATTAGAAGTAATTAAATCAAGTTTTGACAATTAAATTAGAAATTTTACTTAATCTTATAATTATTGAATAATTTTATATATTTAAATTATACAACTTAACAGTTGGAAAAGAATAAGAATTCCATACGATTTAGTAAAATAATTGAGATTTTTGAATTTAATACCGTAATTTTTATAGACAGAGAAAATTAATTATATTATTTCTAATCTTAAATTAAAATACCTAATTAAATGTTAATTAGTAAATTGATAATTAAATAATATTTCTAAATTAGTTTTAATGATTAAATTAGATTTGAAATTAATAAAACAAATCCTAATTTGATTAAAATTATTAAAGACAAATTTTCCTAAATTAAATCCAAACCCTAACTTTAACCAAATTAACCCTAACTCCCTAAATTAACCCTAGCCGCCACACCTATTTTCTTTCCTTCAGTAAACATATCAAAAGAAAGAAAGAAAGAGAAAAAAAGCAAAAGCAGAAGAACGAAGAAAAGAAAGAAGGAAAGGGGAGGAAGAAGAGGGAGGAGATCTGAGAGAGAAGGAGAGTACCGCAAGGGAGCCGCCGCGCAGCTCAGGACCGCCGTCGCGTCGCGTGGCCGTTGGTGCCAGCGCCGAGGAGACCATGCAAGGAGGAGAGACGCGCGAGGGAGAGAGAGCGGGATCTAAAGCCGAGCTGAGGTCCAACCACCATGTCGGAACTGTAACACCCTACCATACAGAGACTTATGCTTAAGTCATAATTCAGAGATGGCAAGGTATTACGACCTCTAAAACAAAAATTTAGTACGTATAGTAGTATGAATAATTGATTATAACTAGGAGCCTTTGTAGAAAAAGGGGTAAACAAAAACCGTAACTCGAACGCGCAACACTCCGATCGATAACGTAACGAGCAAAGGATAAGCTAACGCAAGATCATATATATAAAGAGTGTCAAAAACGGGAATATCAAGACTCAAAATCCGGCTGCGAAGATAACCGGTCCGAGCATAATAATATATACATATAATAAAATAAGGAAACCCCAAAGGAAACCCAAAGGGATACAAATACAGAAAACCTATTCTCCAAAAATCCCCTCTAGAAGGAGTCATCACAGTGTATTATTCAATGGAGATAAAAGTATCTAAAAAAGATACATAAATCAAAATAGAGTCCCGAGAACAAAGGATCTTCGCTAAATCCAGAAGTCTCCAACATGCCTCAACGAGAAGCCTCGCGTCCTGCATCTGAAAACCACAAAATCCGCATGGGTGAGAACCAGAGGTCCCCAGTACGGTAACAGCTTCCACATATATAATACATAATAATAGAGGAAAGCCAAAGGCAATCCTAGAACTTCCTCCAGATAATATCAAAGCTTATAAACAAGCTAAACCATATAAGGGTATCTGACTAAAGATTCTTCAGTCTAACTAATACTTCCCTTTCCAATTCCTTCAGACCTCCCAACCACCAGCAGGAGTATAATATAGCAAACACAGTTATATCAGA
>NC_029788.2:122043969-122052315 GCF_000816755.2 Arachis ipaensis
TTGTATGGGTTTTGTAGAGCTCTCCGCGGTGAACGCGTGGCCGCAAACGGAGCGGCAATCGGAGCTCTAGATCAAAAGTTATGGTGGTTTGAAGATCAAGTGAGAGAAAGAACTTGAGAGAGTGTTCTTCCTCCCCTCTCTTCAATTTCAGCGTGTTTGAGTGTGTTGTGAGGAGAGAGAGTGCTGAAAACTAGGGTTTTGGTTTAGTTATGTTGGGCCAAGGGCCCACTTTGGGTCCGGTTGGCCCGGTTTGGCCCGTTCGGTCCAATCTTGGTCCGAATTCTATAAAATTGGTACCGAAATTCTCGTCTCAATTTCCTCTATCATATTAAGCCATAAAAATATCATTTTTGGCTTTCTAGAATAAATTCTCATATATGGGTTAATTAGCCGTTAATTAACCGGGTCTTACAGGAACCCTTTTCGCGTTGCCAGCGTTGCTCTCACCGTGAAGCCGTCGCCGCCGCTACTGTACCCGCGTCGTCATCGTCCTCGTCATGGAGTCAGTTGCGGCCACTTATGGAGGAGCCAGAAAGAGCAAGAGAGAGCGAGCTCAGGAGCAAAGGAGAGAAAAGAGAGACCCGCGCCAGCCACCGCCGCTTCTGCCGCTCGAAATCCTGCTGCCGCCGCCGGAGAACACACTGTCGGTAAGGGTTTTAAAGTTTGGTTTCTGTTCTTTTGGATTCCGGGAACCTTTATCGTCACTGCATGCTTATTTCAGTCACCTGCCCCTGCTGCTTGTTGTTCTGAACTGCTGCACCGTCGTTGCCGCCGTTCTGGTCACCGGGTGTGGCGTGGGTGATCACCGGAACCACCATCGGAGTTACCGTTATTTCAGTTCATCCGTTCGTCCTTGTTTGGGTAAGCCATGCATTCCAAAACCTTTATATTGGTATTTCTGTTTTAAGTTGTTTGAGGATTTGAGGTCTTGGTGTCATAGGATCGAGTTACGGGTCTTGATTGTTGAGTTCTATGGCTGCTGCATACAGCATCAAGGTGCTGCGTCGTCACCGGAGCTGTTGTTGCTCCGTTTTCTTTATTATTCGTAAGCCCAGTAAGTCGTTCCTTGTTCCAAACTCTTTTAGTTGCTGTTATGTTATAGATTATTGAGTTTTACGCGACATTAATATTTTAGGATTGAGCTAAGACTGTGTTTAGAGGCTGTGGCTGCTGCGGGGACGGTCGGTATTAATGTTGTTGCTGTAGGATAAGAATAGAAATGTGGTTTGTCGCGTAGTTGAATCGCGAACGAGGTAGGAGTTTTTTCTTGAAATCTAATTTATATTACAGAGTTGTGATAAATAGATATTAAAGTGAGAGAACATATGCCTGTGATTATAATTGTCTTCTAAATGTGGTTGTTTGCTGGACTGAATGACTGATTGCTTGATTGCTTGAGTAGTTTGTGTTGCTGAAAAGAAATTAGTTTGAAAGGTTATTTAGTTGATTATTATGAAAAATGGCTTTTCTTGGTTTTAAAGCTATTTTTGATGATGTAAAGGAATTGGCTTTGGAAATGGTTTAATTTTGAGTTAGTGACTTTATAAATGACTTTATAAATGATTTAGTATTTGAGCTGGTATGATTTTAAAAAGAGATTTATTATGGGCACTGATTCGCTTTGAAAATAATTTGATATTGGAACTAGCTGAATCTTGGAAAATTATTGAGGTTTGGAAAAGGTTTGAGAAATGTTTGGATGGGACCCGAAAAGGGTGGCAGAATCCGAGTTTCAGAGGAGATGCTGCCGAAATTTTATAAAATTAGAAGTTTCATTTGAAGTAGTTATTTTAAAAGGTTTAATTTTAAGCATTATATGATTTAAGATTACTTTATTTATCAAAGGAAAAGTTATGTTTTGGATTGAGAATTGTTAGTGAACGGAATGGAAAGAAAGATGTTGAGGATTTCTTTGAAATATGGTTTTTGAATGAATTTGGAAATGAGATTTGGATTAATGAATGATTATGATGTTGAGAATGTTGAGATATGATCTTTGAATTATTCATTTGGCTTATGAATTTGAAATATCTGAGATACGAGGTTCCCTGGATTAAGTGGTGTGGCTGCCACCACGTGTACCAGGTTGAGAACTCGATACGCTGTTGACCCTACGACGTAAGTGTGACCGGGCACTATATAAATTCCCGGGAATGTTACCCCCATTGAGAAATATTGATTATTTGAGAAAAAGCTATGCATAGACTCTTGGGGATGCACGTCGGGGGACAATCTAAGGATAATTCAAACTTGTCAGGTTGGCTGGATAACCGACAGATGAGCCTCATCAGCCATAGGACAGGCATGAATCATATGCATTTGTATGCTTTGCTTGGGTTTGAACTTGTTTTGGTTTGCCTAATTGCTAAACTGTTCTTAACTGCTACTTGAACTATTTGGTGTAATTGCTACCTACTTGTGCTTTCCTTGTCTGTCTTGCCTGTGTTTGTCCTGGCGTGCTACATTTAAGAATGCACTTTGGTGCTGGATTAATGATTGTGTTGTTTGATTGCGTGGTTGGTTTCTGATTGAGATTTTCTTATAAGAAAAGAAAGGTTTCGGATTTCTGAAAGATTAAATATTGTTTCTTCGAAAAGGTTTTGAATGATGACCTATTGGTTTTAAAAACAAAATTCATAAGGCAATGATAATCACTGAGCTTGAAAACAGTTTTCTTATTAAATATCTTCTTATGACAACTTTGAAATTCAGTGGTGAGACCGTGTGGTTAGGTTCTCACCCCCTACAGCTTTACCTTTTCAGGAACCGGAAGAAGCATTATGAAGAGTTACACTGCGTTTGGCTTAGATGTTGTTGTATTCATTAGATTATTTTCTTCCCTCGTCTTTGTTATTACAAGTTTGTAAGAGGGATAGGAATTGTATGTTTTATATGTATAATATATTGAGTTATTATGTAAGGAGTCTTGTATATGAATCTATGCTTGCTTGTATTTTTCTTAAGATAAAATATTTATTTCTAGTTTTCGAAGAAATCAGCAATACAATGTCGAGTCACAGGCTCTTATTTTATTATTTAGTATGTAAAGTAGTCATAATACTTCTTGCTATCAGAGTGGTGCAGCCGGAAGCGTGACTACTGATAGTGAGGGTGTTACAGTACCAAAATTAGATCTCATTTATTTTCACCTGAGTTCACCGTAATATTTAAAAACAACTTAAAATCCTAAAAGTTGTGGTGAAGCTTGCAAGGAAAAATAATCTTCTGTACTATCATCACCAATAATGCAGAGGTTTGTTTTCATTATTGCCACCATGAATTCCCAAATTTTGGTTATGATTAAAAACATATAGCAGCAATAAAAACAAAAATAATCTAATCCTTTGGTACTTTATTGATTAGATATGATGATTAATTTGAAGATCATTAAGGTTGAAGCTTGTATATGTTGGTAGGTTAGTGAATGAGGATAGGAAAAAATTGATAGAAAATGAAAGTGCCGAATGAAAATGGAAGAATCAAATAATACGGAACAAATATTTAACATGGTGATCAATATTTTTTTATATGAACCCTTGATGATCCCGTGGAATGATTTACATTTATATATGCATTTCGTATCAAACGTATTTTGTTTTCATCTAAAACAATTGTGTAGAGATGCATGAATGTATATTGATGGTAAGATTTAAATATTAATGCATTCACATATTAAATTAATAAAATTAGATGTTTTGATATTTTATATATTCTCATAATTATTGAGAAGATTACTAATTTGGAAGCACTTTAAATATTTGACCATATATATTGACTTTATTTTACATATTATCAATAAAATGGAATATTATTTGAGAAACAATAAAATATCAGTCTAAACGGTCTAAAATTATCTTATTATTTAATATTTTCTTAATTATTACTAGAATATGTAACACCCTAACTATCAAAATGTCATGCTTCCGGCTGCGCCACGCTGATAGTTTAGGTATTACGACGATTCTTAAAATATTTAATACTAAAATATGAGCCTGTTTAAAACTTAAACTATATTTTTCAAACGACCGTTTAAAACAAAACATAAATCCATACTTACAACCATATACATACATATACATAGTATTAACTTACAAGCATTTCATAAAACAAATCATATCCCTCTTACAAATTGTGAAAGATAAACACGAGGGAATAATAAATAATAACTAAAGCAATACAAAACATTGCCAAAACAACAACTAAGTAAACTCTTCATGACTTCAGCGTCCATATCCTGAAAGGAAAAGTTCTGTAAGGGAGTGAGAATATCATACTCGAAAGGGTTCTCAGTAGAGGGTTTTGAGAACTGTTACAAGAAGATATTTTTAACGAAAATTGTTTTAAAGCTCAGTACTTATCGTTATCTTATGAATCTATTCAAACTTCAACATGTAATTAAATCCGAAATCCCGACACCCATATCTTAATTTCGTAAAAGTTCCATTCTTTATAAATATACATAATATTCAATGTAAATACCAAGGAATCAATCAAACCAAACTCACCCATCACGGCCTCCGCCCCAAAATACAATTAAATCTCGGCCTCCGGCCCAACAAAACTCATCACCGCTATCATCAATCCACCACCAATACTTAAAACAGAAATTAGTCACAAGCACAAATAAATACAAGGCAAACACACTTAAAGAACAGTTACAGCAAATATCACAATTACCAGTTAAGCAGAACTTATCAGATAGGCAAACCAAAACAATTTAAGCACACCCAAACAATGGCAAACAAATGCAATATGATGATGCATGCCTGTCCTACTGGCCGTGAGCTCACGTGTCGGTTACTTTGTCAGAACCTGACACATCCGATAGCTAACCTGGATATCATCCTCTTGAAAACCGGTGGGTGGTACACCACCAAGAACCCCACCATTGCAAGCGGTACACCACCACAAACCTCGCAAGATCTTCAATTGGAAAACAACACACACATGTAGGCGGTAAACTACCACGAACCCCACACAACATCCTCTTCTAGAAACATGTAGGCGGTACACAACCACGAACCCCACATACATCTCGACACTGGGCAAGCAGTAAACCACCACAAACCTTGCTAGGTCAAAGCTCAAAACAATTTCATTTTTATTTGAAAACCAACATCACTCCTTAAAATCTTTTCCAAAACCCCCAAAACCACCTTATAAAAAAAAGTTCTTCTTTCATACAAAACCCAATTCTTACTTAACCAAGATTTTTTTTTCCAAACCAACTTTAAGACTATTTCAGCCCAATTCTTACTTAACCAAGATTTTTTTTCCAAACCAACTTCAAGACTATTTCGGATTAAAACCTCTTTCAAAATACTAAACGAGTCATCTATTAATTAAACCTCACGGCAGGGTCTCGAGACTTTAGGGAGGATGATAACTAATCTCGTTCTTTAAAATTATTAAACTTTTTGAATCATAATTCCTTAAAATGTAGTTCTTTCATCAAACTCAAAATGTAAAACTTTTCTTAATAAATCAAACTCAAAAAATAAAGCCTTTCTTAATAAGTCAAAACTCAAATTATAATCCTTTCTTAATAAATCACATTCAAAACATAAAGTTGTTCTTAATAATTCAAACCCAAACATAAATCTTTTCTTACTAAATCAAATCTATGGTATAACCCTTTTTATTAATAGTTCAAACTCAAAACATAAATCTTTTCTCAATAAAGCTCGAAACATCATTCTTTCATTAATAAATCAAACTTAAAGCATAGTTCTTTCTGTAAGACCCAAAAATTTTAGAATAATCTTATTAAGAGCTAATTTTGATTTATTTAGTCATTAAGTACTTTAATCTCATAAATTATTTTATTAAAGATAATTAAAGCAAATTTTGATTAATTGAGTTTAAAGTAATTTAAGGTTTTATCTAATTTTATAATTAACGAATCATTTTCTATATTTAAATTATAAATTTTAGTAAATGTAAAATAATAAGAATTTTACATGATTTGGTTTAAATAATTAAGATTTTGTAATTTAATACTTTAATCCTTATAAACAAATAAAATTAATTATATTATTTTATATTTTAAATTAGAATATTTAATTAAAAGTTAATTTAATATAATATCTCTTAATTTTATTAAAATTTAACGAAATTTCAATTTGCCCAAAAATCCCTAATTTTACATTTGTCCCAAATCAAATCCTAATTCTACCCTAACCCCTAACCACCACCGCCACACCCCCTTTTCTTTAAAGAAACACAGCTTCAGAATAAACAAAAAGAAAAAGAGAAGGGAAATGGAAACAGGGAAAGCAGGGAAGAGAGAGTGAAATCCGAGAAAACAGAGAGAAAGAGAGGGAAGAGTGCCGGTGGAAGGGGAAAGACGCACCAGAGCTAGTGGGCTGTTCCGCCGCTCTTCGTCGTGGCTGAGGCTATTGCCACCGCAGATGCGTCCGTGCCGTTGTGTGTTGCCATTAGAGGAAGAGGAGCGCGAACCAGAGCCATGCAAGGGAGGAGCAGAGCGCGCGCAGGGGAGAAGCCACCGTTGCCGTCGCATCTTGCCGCCACTGCCACTGCTGAGGTCACCATCGTCGTCCTCACCGCAAGCAGAGTCACCGCCATCCATGGTGGAGCCGAGGACAGAGAGTGCCCGAAGAGAGGAGACTGATGGAGGAGGAGTGCGACGTGAGGAAGGAGACGATGTTTACGTCACTGCCGCCAAATCTCACCACTGCTGCTGGAGCCTCTGGCCGTCGGGACCGCCTTTCTTACCACCGCTGATGAAGCTCATCGGAGTTGCTCAAAGGTTACTATCGCTCTACTTGGTTCTGTTGGAAGCTACGTTGCTGCGGGTGTGGTTGCCGAAAACTGCCGCCGGAACCCATGTCTTCTGGATTGGTCGGTTAGATGGTATGCAGCAATCGTGTAAGCCTTTGGTTGTTCAAGCTGGAACCTTTTCCAAACAAGTGAGAATAAACAACACTAAGAGGAGTTTGCAAGCTGCCCCTAGTATTTCTTATTCGTCAATTTAATGATGATGGTGGATACGGGTTCTGTGTCAAGAAGTGTTGGTTTCCCTGTGAATATGATGCCAGAAAAAGATGATGATGGCCGGTTTGCAAGTGGAGGGTGGAAAAGTGAGGATGGAAGGCTTAGCCGTGGGTATTCAAGCTTCAGATGGAAGAGAGTAACGATGGAGAATTTTTATGATATTAAAATATTGAAGATTGGTGGTCATTCAATATGCTTATTTGGAATATTTGATGGTCATGGTAGTTCTGGTGCTGTAGAGTATTTGAAAGAGCATCTCTTTGATAATCTCATGAAGCATCCAAATTTTCTTTACTGGTGCCAAATTGGCTATAAGTGAAACGTATCAAGGGACTGATTCTCAATTTCTGGATTCTGAAAAAGACACTTTCTGGGATGATGGCTCTACTGCTTCAACTGCTGTTTTGGTTGATAACCATCTCTATGTTGCTAATGTTGGAGATTCTGGGACTATAATATTAGCTGGTAAAGCAATTGCTCTCTCAGGATCATAAACCAAACAGAAGTGATGAACGGAAGAGGAATTGATGCGTTTAACTATTGAGCTTTGACTAAATTGAGGTAGGGTTTTTCTTAATATCTATTTTACATTACAGAGTTGTTATAAATAGATATTAATGTGAGAAACATATGTCTGTGATTATGATTGTCTTATAAATGTGGTTGTTTGCTGGACTGAATGACTGGCTGCATGATTGCTTGAGTAGTTTGTGATGGCTAAAAAGAAATTAGTTTGAAAGGTTATTTAGTTGATTATTATGAAAAATGGTTTTCTTGGTTTTGAAGCTATTTTTGATAATGTAAATGAATCAGCTTTGGAAATGATTTGGAATATGAAACTGAATTAATTTTGGAAACGGTTTAATTTTGAGTTAGTCTGACTTTATAAATGATTTAGTATTTGAGCTGGTTTGATTTTAAAAAGAGATTTATTATTGGCACTGATTCGCTTTGAAAACAATTTGATATTGGAACTGGTTGAATTTTGAAAAATGAATGAGATTTGGAAATGGTTGAGAAAAAAGTTTGAGAAATGTTTGGATGGGACCCGAAAAGGGTGGCAAAACCCGAGTTTTAAAGGAGGTGTTACCGAAATTTTATAAAATTAGAAGTTTCATTTAAAGTAGTTATTTTAAAAGGGTTTTAAGTATTATATGATTTAAAATTACCTCATTTATCAAACGAAGAGTTATGTTTTGGATTGGGAATTGTTAGTGAACGGAATGGAAAGAAGGACGATGAGAATTTTCTTTGAAATATAGTTTTTAAATGAATTTGGAAATGAGATTTGGATTGACGAATGATTATGATGTTGAGAATGTTGAGATATGA
>NC_029788.2:122052685-122055815 GCF_000816755.2 Arachis ipaensis
AATCAAAAATCAAATCCTAATTCTACCCTAACCCCTAACCACCACCGCCATACCTCCTTTTCTGTAAAGAAACACAGCTTCAAAATAAACAAAAAGAAAAAGAGAAGGGAAATGAAAACAGGGAAAGCAGGGAAAAGAATCCGAGAAACCTAATTTTACATTTGTCCCAAATCAAATCCTAATTCTACCCTAACCCCTAACCACCACCGCCATACCTCCTTTTCTGTAAAGAAACACAGCTTCAAAATAAACAAAAAGAAAAAGAGAAGGGAAATGAAAACAGGGAAAGCAGGGAAAAGAGAGTGAAATCCGAGAAAACAGAGAGAAAGAGAGGGAAGAGCACCGGTGGAAGGGGAAGACGCACCAAAGCTGGTGAGCTGTTCCGCCGCTCTTCATCGCGGTTGAGGCTGTCACCGCCGCAGATGCATCTATGCCGTTGTGTGTCACCATTAGAGGAAGAGGAGCGCGAACCAGAGCCATGCAAGGGAGGAGCAGAGCGCGCGCAGGGGAGAAGCCACCACTGTCGTCGCATCTTGCCGCCGCTGCCACTGCTGAGGTCACCATCGTCGTCCTCACCGCAAGCAGAGTCACCGCCATCCATGGTGGAGCCGAGGAGAGAGAGTGCCCGAAGAGAGGAGACTTGTGGAGGAGGAGTGCGACGCGAGGAAGGAGACGATGTTTACGTCACTGCCACCAAATCTCACCACCGCTGCTGGAGCCTCTGGCCGTCGGGACCGCCTTTCTTACCACCGCTGATGAAGCTCATCAAAGTTGCTCGAAGGTTACCGTCGCTCTATTTGGTTCTGTTGGAAGCTGCGCTGCTGTGGGTGTGGTTGCCGAAAACTGCCGCCGGAACCCCTATCTTCTTGATTGGTCGGTTAGATGGTATGCAGCAATCGTGTAAGTCTTTGGTTGTTCAAGCTGGAACCTTTTCCAATCAAGTGAGAATAAACAACACTAAGAGGAGTTTGCAAGCTGCCCCTAGTATTTCTTATTCGTCAATTTAATGATGATGGTGGATACGGGTTCTGTGTCAAGAAGTGTTGGTTCCCTTGTGAATATGATGCCAGAAAAAGATGATGATGGCCGGTTTGCAAGTAGAGGGTGGAAAAGTGAGGATGGAAGGCTTAGCCGTGGGTATTCAAGCTTCAGATGGAAGAGAGTAACGATGGAGGATTTTTATGATATTAAAATATTGAAGATTGGTGGTCATTCAGTATGCTTATTTGGAATATTTGATGGTCATGGTAGTTCTCGTGCTGCAGAGTATTTGAAAGAGCATCTCTTTGATAATCTCATGAAGCATCCAAATTTTCTTTACTGGTGCCAAATTGGCTATAAGTGAAACGTATCAATTTCTGGATTCTGAAAAAGACACTTTTTGGGATGATGGCTCTACTGCTTCAACTGCTGTTTTGGTTGATAACCATTTCTATGTTGCTAATGTTGGAAATTCTGGGACTATAATATTGGCTGGTAAAGCAATTGCTCTCTCAGGATCATAAACCAAACAGAAGTGATGAACGGAAGAGGAATTGATGCGTTTAACTACTGAGCTTTGACTAAATTGAGGTAGGGGTTTTTCTTAAAATCTATTTTACATTACCGAGTTGTTATAAATAGATATTAATGTGAGAAACATATGTCTGTGATTATGATTGTCTTATAACTGTGGTTGTTTGCTGGACTGAATGACTGGCTGCATGATTGCTTGAGTAGTTTGTGATGGCTAAAAAGAAATTAGTTTGAAAGGTTATTTAGTTGATTATTATGAAAAATGGTTTTCTTGGTTTTGAAGCTATTTTTGATAATGTAAATGAATCGGCTTTGTAAATGATTTGGAATATGAAACTGAATTAATTTTGGAAACGGTTTAATTTTGAGTTAGTCTAACTTTATAAATGATTTAGTATTTGAGCTGGTTTGATTTTAAAAAGAGATTTATTATTGGCACTGATTTGCTTTGAAAACAATTTTATATTGGAACTGGTTGAATTTTGGAAAATGAATGAGATTTGGAAATGGTTGAGAAAAAAGTTTGAGAAATGTTTGGACGGGACCCAAAAAGGGTGGCAGAACCCGAGTTTTAGAGGAGATGCTGCCGAAATTTTATAAAATTAGAAGTTTCATTTAAAGTAGTTATTTTAAAAGGGTTTTAAGTATTATATGATTTAAAATTACCTCATTTATTAAAGAAAGAGTTATGTTTTGGATTGGGAATTGTTAGTGAACGGAATGGAAAGAAGGACAATGAGAATTTTCTTTGAAATATGGTTTTTGAATGAATTTGGAAATGAGATTTAGATTGACGAATGATTATGATGTTGAGAATGTTGAGATATGATCTTTGAATTATTCATATGGCTTATGATTTTGAATTATCTGAGATACGAGGTTTCCTGGATAAAATACCATGGCTTGCCACCACATGTACCAGGTTGAAAACTCGATACTCTGTTGACCCTACGACGTAAGTGTGACCGGGCACCATATAAATTTCCTGGAATGTTACACCCATTGAGCAATATTGATTATTTGAGAAAAAGCTATGCATAGACTCTTGGGGATGCACGTCGGGGGACAGTCTAAGGACAATTCAGACTTGTCGGGTTGGCTGGATAACCGACAGATGAGCCTTATCAGCTATAAGACAGGCATGCATAATGTGCATTTGTATGCTTTGCTTGGGTTTGAACTTATTTTGGTTTGCCTAATTGCTAAACTGTTCTTAACTGCTACTTGAACTATTTGCTGTAACTGCTACCTAAACTTATACTTTCCTTGTCTGTCTTGCCTGTGTTTGTCCTGGCGTGTTACATTTGAGAATGAACTTTGGTGCTGAATTAATGATTGTGTTGTTTGATTGCGTGGTTAGTTTCTGATTGAGATTTTCTTATAAGAAAGGAAAGGTTTCGGATTTAAATTAGATTAAACATTATTTCTTTGAAAATTTTTGAACGATTACCTACTGGTTTAAAAAAGGATTCATAAGGCGATGATAATCACTGAGTGGTGCGCAGAAATTGTGATTACATTTTGATTATGTAAAATTCATCGCTCTTTCTTTCCCTGGTAATGGCGCCAAAAACATGATGCCAATACCATGGTTCACAACTTCGCACAACTAACC
>NC_029788.2:122056006-122057267 GCF_000816755.2 Arachis ipaensis
AATGAATATCTTAGAAGCGAAATAAGATGAATTGAATAGAAAATAGTAGTACTTTGCATTAATCTTTGAGGAACAGCAGAGCTCCACACCTTAATCTATGGTGTGTAGAAACTTTACCATTGAAAAATACATAAGTCAAAGGTTCAGGCATGGCCGAATGGCCAGCCCCCTGATCTAAGAACTAAACGTCCCCAGATTGTCTAATACAATAGTAAAATGTCTTATATATACTAGACTAGCTACTAGGATTTACAAAAGTAAGTAATTGATGTAGAAATCCACTTCCGGGGCCCATTTGGTGTGTGCTTGGGCTGAGCTTGAATGTTATACGTGCAGAGGTCATTTGTGGAGTTGAACGCCAGGTTTTGATCCATTTCTGGCGTTCAACTCTGGTTCTTGATCCATTTCTGGCGCTGAACTCCAGAATTGGGCAGAGAGCTGGCGTTGAACGCCAGTTTACGTCGTCTATTCTCAAGCAAAGTATGGACTATTATATATTTCTGGAAAGCCCTGGATGTCTACTTTCCAACGCAATTAGAAGCGCGCCATTTTGAGTTCTGTAGCTCCAGAAAATCCATTTTGAGTGCAGGGAGGTCAGAATCCAACAGCATCAGCAGTCCTTCTTCAACCTCTGAATCTGATTTTTGCTCAAGTCCTTCAATTTCAGCCAGAAAATACCTGAAATCACAGAAAAACACACAAACTCATAGTAAAGTCCAGAAATGTGATTTTAACATAAAAACTAATGAAAATATCCCTAAAAGTAACTAGATCCTACTAGGGTGGGTTTGGGTGGGAAATTGATTTGAATTTTGAAGGTAGGTGGAGTTTATGAGGTAGGTTTATTGGGAAGAGTGGGTGGATGTGAGTGGTGAAGGTTTAATAGGGAAGAGTGTTTATGGGATTGTGTGAAAGAGGGGTGAGAAGAAGTGAGTGGAGGTAGGTGGGGATCCTGTGGGGTCCACAGATCCTGATATGATCCTGTGGGGTCCACAGATCCTGAGATGATCCTGTGGGGTCCACAGATCCTGAGGTGTTCAAGGATTTACAACCTTGCACCAAATTAGGCATGTAAAATGCCCTTGCACACAACTCTGGGCGTTCAGCGCCAGGTTGGTGCCCATTTTGGGCGTTCAATGCCCATTTGTTGCCATTTCTGGCGTTGAACGCCAGAACCATGCTTGTTCTGGGCGTTCAGCGCCAGGATGCTGCCCATTTTGGGCGTTCAGCGCCAGAACCATGCTCTGTTCTGGCGTTGAAC
>NC_029788.2:122061155-122061546 GCF_000816755.2 Arachis ipaensis
AAAGGGACCTCAGGGATCACCTTCTTCTTGGCCACACCATCATAGAAGTGGTCTTGATGGGCTTTGGAGATGAACCTTTCCATCTCCCATGACTCGGAGGTTGAAGCTTTTGTCTTCCCTTTCCCCTTTCTAGAGGATTCTCCGGTCTTAGGTGCCATCAATGGTAATGGAAAAACAAAAAGCTTATGCTTTTACCACACCAAACTTAGAATTTGGCTCGCCCTCGAGCAATAAAAGAAAGAATAGATGAAGAAGAAGAAGAAATGAAAGAGAGGGAGATTGGGAAGTGTTTCGGCCAAGAAGAGTGTAGAGGGGTGTGTTGTGTGAATTTGATGAAGAATGGAGGGCTTTATATAGGGAAGGGAGGGGGGGTTAAGGTTCGGCCATATGG
>NC_029788.2:122062329-122063209 GCF_000816755.2 Arachis ipaensis
GAGGTAGGTGGGGATCCTGTGGGGTCCACAGATCCTGATATGATCCTGTGGGGTCCACAGATCCTGAGGTGATCCTGTGGGGTCCTGTGGGGTCCACAGATCCTGAGGTGATCCTGTGGGGTCCTGTGGGGTCCACAGATCCTGAGGTGATCCTGTGGGGTCCTGTGGGGTCCACAGATCCTGAGGTGTTCAAGGAATTACAATCTTGCACCAAATTAGGCATGTAAAATGCCCTTGCACACAACTCTGGGTGTTCAGCGCCAGGTTGGTGCCCATTTTGGGCGTTCAACGCCCATTTGTTGCCCATTTCTGGCGTTGAACGCCAGAACCATGCTTGTTCTGGGCGTTCAGCGCCAGGATGCTGCCCATTTTGGGCGTTCAGCGCCAGAACCATGCTCTGTTCTGGCGTTGAACGCCGGGCAGGTGCTTCCTCCAGGGTGTGATTTTTCTTCTGCTGTTTTTGATTCCGTTTTCAATTTTTATATTTATTTTGTGACTCCACATGATCATGAACCTATAAAGACATATAACTAAGAAAAATATTGTTAGATAAATAAAAATTGGGTTGCCTCCCAACAAGCGCTTCTTTAATGTCAATAACTTGACAGTGGGCTCTCATGGAGCCTCACAGATGTTCAGAGCATTGTTGAGACTCTCCAACACCAAACTTAGAGTTTGACTGTGGGAGCTTTGTTTGACTCTGCTTTGAGAGAAGCTTTTTCTGCTTCCTCTCCATGGATGCAGAGAGAGATCCTTGAGTTGTAAACACAAGGTTGTCCTCATTCAATTGAAGGATCAACTCTCCTCTGTCCACATCAATCACAACTCTTGCTGTGGCTAGGAAAGGTCTTCCTAGGATGATGGATTCATCCTCTTCCTT
>NC_029788.2:122063605-122064035 GCF_000816755.2 Arachis ipaensis
AGCTGGCCCACTTGTGCTTCCAAATTTCTAATGGAAGACCTTGTTTCATTCATGAAACTTACAGTGGCCTTGGATAGATCAGAGACTAAGTTTGCTAAGCTAGATGGATTCTGCTCAGAATTCTTTGTCTGTTGCTGATTGGATGATGGAAAAGGCTTGCTATTGCTAAACCTGTTTCTTCCACCATTATTAAAGCCTTGTTGAGGCTTTTGATCCTTCCATGAGAAATTTGGGTGATTTCTCCATGATGGATTATAGGTGTTTCCATAAGGTTCTCCCAAGTAATTCACCTCTGCTATTGCAGGGTTTTCAAGATCATAAGCTTCTTCTTCATAAGAAGCCTCTTGAGTACTGTTGGATGCAGCTTGCATTCCATTCAGACTCTGAGAAATCATATTGACTTGCTGAGTCAATATTTTGTTCTTAGCCG
>NC_029788.2:122070750-122093108 GCF_000816755.2 Arachis ipaensis
ATGAGCCTGTAGACTTCAGGATCCACTCCATTAGTCTTAACAGTATCACAGATCTGCAAGAATTCAGTTAAGAACTGAAAAAGATCTTCAGATGAAAGTCCATGAAACTCTATGTTAGTAGATAAATAAATAGAAGGAGATGAGGAAGAAGGTGAATTTTTGAAAATTATTTTTGAAAAAGAGTTAGTAATTTTTGAAAATGGTTTTTGAAAAATGTTAGTAATTTTCGAAAATTAAAATAAGAATTTAAAATAATTAGTTAATTAAAAAGAAATTTTGAAAAAGGGGGAAGATATTTTCAAAAATTAGAGAGAGAAAGTTAGTTAGGTAGTTTTGAAAAAGATAGGAAACAAACAAAGAGTTAGTTAGTTAGTTGAAACAAATTTTGAAAAGATAAGAAGTTAGGAAGTTAGAAAAGATATTTTGAAATCAAATTTTTAAAAAAAGATAAGAAGATATTTTTGAAAAGATATGATTGAAATTAATTTTGAAAAAGATTCGATTTTTTAAAATCACAATTAATGACTTGATTCACAAGAAATCACAAGATATGATTCTAGAACTCAAAGTTTGAACCTTTCTTAACAAGCAAGTAATAAACTTGAAATTTTTGAATCAAAACATTAATTGTTATTGTTATTTTCAAAAATATGATGTAAAATTAAGAAAAAGATTTTTGAAAAATATTTTTGAAATTTTCGAAAATAACTAAGAAAAATGAAAAAGATTTGATTTTTGAAAAAGATTTTGAAAAAGATAAGATTTTTAAATTGAAAATTTGATTTGACTCATAAGAAACAACTTGATTTTAAAAATTTTTGAAAAAGTCAACTCAAATTTTCGAATTTGATGAGAGAGAAGGGAAAGATATTTTTTTATTTTTGAATTTTTATGATGAGAGAGAAAAACAAGAAAAATGATGCAATGCATGAAAGTTATGGATCAAAACAATGAATGCATGCAAGAATGCTATGAATGTCAAGATGAACACCAAGAACACTATGAATGTCAAGATGAACATCAACAACACATTTTTGAAAAATTTTTAATGCAAAGAAAACATGCAAGACACCAAACTTAGAATTCTTCAAAGCTTCAGTCCAGGAATTAGACATGGCTCACTAGCCAGCCAAGCTTTCAATGAAAGCTCTGGTCCAAAACACTAGACATGGCCAATGGCCAGCCAAGCTTTAGCATGTAAATCAGGAACAGTAGCAGGTGGATTAACAACAACTAGCTTGCTCTTGATAACAAATTGCAAGCCTCAGTCCAAATGAATTTAGACATGGCTTTACAGCCAGGCAGGCTTAGCATGCTTCATGAAACACTAGAATTCATTCTTAAAAATTCTGAAGAAAAATATATTTTTGAAAACATTTTTTTTTTCGAAAACAAAGGAGAAAATTTTGAAAGATTTTTGAAAATTTTTTGAAATTAAAACAAAAAGAAAATTACCTAATCTGAGCAACAAGATGAACCGTCAGTTGTCCAAACTCGAACAATCCCTGGCAACGGCGCAAAAAACTTGGTGCGTAGAAATTGTGATTACATTTTGATTATGTAAAATTCATCGCTCTTTCTTTCCCTGGTAATGGCGCCAAAAACATGATGCCAATACCATGGTTCACAACTTCGCACAACTAACCAGCAAGTGCACTGGGTCGTCCAAATAATACCTTACGTGAGTAAGGGTCGAATCCCACGGAGATTGTTGGTATGAATCAAGCTATGGTCACCTTGCAAATCTCAGTCAGGTAGGGTTAAATGTGATTGGATTAGATAATTAAAAGATGAATAATAAAGGATAGAAATACTTATGTAATTCATTGGTGAGAATTTCAGATAAGCATATGGAGATGCAATCGTTCCTCTGAACCTCTGCTTTCCTGCTATCTTCATCCAATCAGTCTTACTCCCTTCCATGGCTGGCTTTATGTGATACATCACCACTGTCAATGGCTACTTTCGGTCTTCTCTCGGGAAAATGATCCAAATGCCCTGTCACGGCACGGCTAATCGTCTGGAGGCATCACCCTTGTCAATGGTTTCATCCTATCCTCTCAGTGAAAATGGTCAACGCACCCTGTCACGGCACGGTTATTCATCTGTCGGTTCTCGATCATGCTGGAACAGGATTTACTATCCTCTTGCATCTGGCAGTACGCCCGGCAATCGCGAGTTTGAAGCTCGTCACAGTCATTCAATCATTGAATCCTACTTGGAATACCACAGACAAGGTTTAGACTTTCCGGATTCTCTTGAATGCCACCATCATTCTAGCTTACACCACGAAGATTCCGATTAAGAGATCTAAGAGATACTCATTCAATTCTAATGTAGAATGGAAGTGGTTGTCAGGCACGCGTTCATAGGGAATGATGATGATTGTCACGTTCATCACATTCAGGTTGAAGTGCGAATGAATATCTTAGAAGCGAAATAAGAAGAATTGAATAGAAAACAGTAGTACTTTGCATTAATCTTTGAGGAACAGCAGAGCTCCACACCTTAATCTATGGAGTGTAGAAACTCTACCGTTAAAAATACATAAGTGATAATGGAGTTCATTGGTCTCGGCCCCAGAGGGGAACCGGAGTAACCAAGACTGTGAATACAATGATAAAAAGTCCTATTTATAATAAACTAATCACTAGGGTTTACAGATGTAAGTAATTGATGCATAAATCCACTTCCGGGGCCCACTTGGTGTGTGCTTGGGCTGAGCTTTAACTTTCCACGTGCAGAGGCCATTTGTGGAGTTGAACGCCAGGTTTTGATCCATTTCTGGCGTTCAACTCTGGTTCTTGATCCATTTCTGGCGCTGAACTCCAGAATTGGGCAGAGAGCTGGCGTTGAACGCCAGTTTACGTCATCTATCCTCGAGCAAAGTATGGACTATTATATATTGCTGGAAAGCCCTGGATGTCTACTTTCCAACGCAATTGGAAGCGCGCCATTTTGAGTGCAGGAAGGTCAGAATCCAACAGCATCAGCAGTCCTTCTTCAACCTCTGAATCTGATTTTTGCTCAAGTCCTCAATTTCAGCCAGAAAATACCTGAAATCACAGAAAAACACACAAACTCATATTAAAGTCCAGAAATGTGAATTTAACATAAAAACTAATGAAAATATCCCTAAAAGTAACTAGATCCTACTAGAAACATACTAAAAACAATGTCAAAAAGCGTATAAATTATCCGCTCATCACTGAGCTTGGAAACAATTTTCTTGTTAAATATCTCCTTATGACAACTTTGAAACTCTGTGGTGAGACCATGTGGTTAGGTTCTCACCCCCTACAGCTTTACCTTTTCAGGAACCGGATGAAGAAGCATTAAGAAGAGTTAAACTGCGTTTGGTTTCATATGTTGTTGTATGAATTATATTATTTTCTTCCCTCGTCTTTGTTATCACGAGTTTGTAAGAGGGATAGGAGTTGTATGTTTTATATGTATATTATATTATAAGATATTATGTAAGGAGTCTTGTATATGAATCTATGCCTGCTTGTATTTTTCTTAAGATAAAGTATTTATTTTTCGCTTTTTAAAGAACGCAGTGATACAGTGTCGAGTCACAGGCTCCTATTTAAGTATTTAGTATGTAAAGTAGTCATAATACTTCTTGCTATCAGAGTGGCGCAGCCGGAAGCGTGACATTTTGGTAGTGAGGGTGTTACATTATGGTATCAGAGCGGTCTTTCCTGTAGAGCCTTGGGAATGGATTGATTATGCTTCAATTGCATACTCTGAGCATTTGTCATGTAATAGGTCTCGTTCAAATAACGAGAATTAGAGCTTTATGCACATGACGGTCTATTGATTAATGCCATTAGTCTTGCATTGCATAATTCCTAGTATTAAGTTTGGCCGGCTTAACACCAGTGAATTGTGTATGGAAGCACTAATGGGTTATCATAGACGATATGCGAGTCATAGATAACGCGAGTCGCGGGTTTTGGGAACGTTAGAAACTATTTCTCGAAGTTACTCGATTAGGTGTCTTAAAATCTGTGAATGTCATGTGACTTGTTCTCTCATAAGTTTATCTTGGAATCCTCGATTGCTATTTCTTTTGGAAAAGTGAATTGATGTTTTCCCAACCCTATTCTTCTGTTCATATGCTTCCTCGTTTGATTCTAACTGCATAAGTCTGCTTAACGTCCTTGGTGTGCTTGCCTTTCTTTGTTTAAATTCTTTTCTTGATCCATATATTCTTTGGTACAATTTTGAACATGTTTTGATGCAGTGTATTCCTTTAAACTCCTATTTCGAATTCTTTTTAAAGTTGTGATATAATTTTTCTCTTATTTGATTATATTTACAACTATTATTCTTGAAGCCCTTATAAAATCGTTTTTGATTCGATATAACTTTCTTTATATGAAGTTTTGAAAATTCTTTATGCAGTTTAAAAAACTATTTACTCCCAATACCTCACATGTTCTTTTACTAGTTTACAGAATTATACCTACTCTAAATACAACTTGATTTTTGTAATAGCTTTACTATAGTTCTCATGCATATCTTTATTTGATTATGTACTTAGGTATTTTTCAAATTTTTGAAAAGAAAGGATTTTTGCCCTTATTCTAGTTGACTTTCATTTGATAAGTTCACCTAAATTATTTAATTTGAATTTGGTTTAGCATAATACATTATTTATATAACTGTTGTTCTTTTGGAGAGTATTGGACTTTTCTTTCCTTTTAAGACAAGACCAATTACCTCTTAAGCTTTTCATTTCATGGATGTCATACTTGGTTCTGTTTTTAATTATTCTTTTATTTTTATTTTTATAAACATCACCATTAGTCTTAGTTTTCCATTTCTTGTGAATCTCATACTCATCCGAGTCAACTTGAATTCGTTTTCATCTAATACACCATTTGTCCTTTTATTTATCTTTCTTTAGTCAAAGGTTCTTTCTTGAGAATTTTCTATTGATTGAGTTGTCTTTCTGGCGCGTTTTGTATTCCTTTGGACCAATTGGAAACTCGTTTGATAATCCATGCGGGCATGAGTTCTTGTTTGAATTTCCTTGATTTAAAGATCCTTTCTTCCATGGGCTGATTTTCTTTTAAGCGCATCATAATCTTCTTAAATGATTCTTGCGAGGTGGTTATTTCAAGTATACTTTCAGAATTTTGTTTTGAACCATTTTGGGAAAAAAAAAGTTTTGAGTTCTTTTGAAGAAATTTAAGTTTTGAATCAACTTTTTTTAGTTGTTGAGTTCCTTCTTAAGCTCTTCGTTTCTATGAGTGACATGCTTTATGAACCCTAATTGAAATCCTTTAATTTAAGTTTCTTTCTTGAAATGAGTTGGTTTCCTTCTTAGCGCATTTTAATACTATTGAACATCCTTATAAGGTTGTGATTTCAAGTATATTATTGGAGTTTTGTTTTAAACATTTTTAAACAAGTTTTGATTTATTATTATGTAAAATTGTCCTTGACCTCGTACTTCTTTACTTGAGCGGTGTCTCTCTTTGACATGATTTGAACTTGTTTTGGTGCGATATGACTGTTTATTGAAGTTTTAATAAAATCACTTTCAATTCAGCCTATACTCCTTTACCTTATATTCAAAAAAAATTTCTGTATGTGATTTAAACCTGTTCAATTGCAATGCATCGTTTTTTCCTTTATGAGCAAAACTTTATCTCAGGTTTCCTTCCAACAAGATCATAGTATTCATGCATGCTTGAAAAAGAAGAGAAAATACAATTTTGCTCTTAGCCAAATTAATCTTTCCATTTACAAATTGTGTAATCTATTTCCGCTTGAATTTATATTGAAATAATGCCACATTTACATTTTTATTAATCTTTTGAAGGATGTTTGTTACTCATTTTCTCTTTTAGAACATAAAATGATTTTTTCTTCAAGTTTTTCATTCCTTATGAGCAATGCATTCGAGAGTATCTTTAAATCATACTCTTGGGTTCTATGAATTTTGTCTTTGGTTTTGGATATTCTTCTTTTGTAAACCTCATATTTATTTGACTCAGTTTGAATTCGTTTCAAAACACTGTATTATTTTTCATCTTATTGGTCCTATCGAATCCCTTCAATTTAAAGAATTACCCTTAAAGTTGTCAGTTGATTCTCTTTCTAGCATTTTTTATTGCTTGTCCATCCTTGTCTACTTGTGATTTCAACAACTCTGTCAAATTCTCACGAGCACGATCCTTATTACTTTTCTTTCTTTTCTATGGTCTATTATCCTTCTGAGTATACTCGGGATTAGTTCTGGTATCTTGTGCGACCGTTAAACTTAGTAAACGACACATTAGCTCTTTAGGACACGTTTGGTGAACACAAGGTGAAGATTTGTAAATGTATGACGTTGCAGGGAGTTGTGGAACTTTATTTCATGTGAAAGAATTTTGTTAATGTTGGGTTTGTGACCATTAAGATTTGCGAAGCGTTGAAGTCTCAGAGTTTCATAAAATTTCGGCAGCACTTCTCCTAAAACTCAGACTTTGGCCACCCTTCAAGGGTCACAACCAAATCAAACCAAACGCCTGTCAATCAGTCAAATCACTTTCAAATTCTCAGAATCTTTTCCAATAGATCAACAAAACCCATTCCCAATATCTCAAATCATTTCAAATGCCAATTCATTTTCAACATCAAATTAAACCCCAAACCAAGAAAAATCATTTTACATAGTATTTAATCAAACTAACTTTCTAACTCAATAATCAGAAACAGCCACAGTCCAATCATCATAATAACCTTAATCCAAGTATAAAACCTGACTAAACATCTTCAATTAATCAATAAATCATTCAAACTCGCGTCTACATTCATTCAAGGCAACTCAGTTAAATTCATAAGACTTACGAAATCATAAAAACATATTTTTCATATTAATATCAACTTAAAACACTTCTCGATAGTAAATTAAGTTTAGAAAATTTCCCCTACCTCAACTCGTCGAAACCATAACCCAACCGCGTCAACGAAACTTTTTCTCTCAACCCGAAACCAACGGCAACCGAAACCTCAGTCTCTGATTACTTTCGCAACAATCACAGCAACTTAAAAGCGACATGCAACACTCAGAACATGAACCTACGTTACCAAATCTCAGAGTTTATAACCAAACATAACAGAATACTAACGTAGGGATTTTCGAAACATAAACACTTACTGTAGTAACAAAACAAAGAAACCGAAACCCCGAATCAACACGGCAGCAGCTCCGGCAATAACCTCAAGCGACAGCGGCGAGCAAGACCCCTGGTGGCGGCGACTGTAACAATCACGCAGCGTTAGCAATCCTCTCGGAATCCAAAAGAACAAAAACCAAACTTAAAACCCTTACCAGCAGTGGTCATCGGCGACGGCAGCGGGGTTCTCCGGCGTAAGAGCTTGGTGGTGCACCCCCATTAGCGGCAACGAGGCTCACGACAGCAGCTAGGCACAGCGGCAGGGACAGCTTCGAGATGGTTCTTCTCCTCCGACGTGGCTCTCTCTCCTTCTCGTGACAACGCCAGCGACGTTGGCGGCGTGCAGACCGGCGACGACTCCTCACGGACGGTGACTGCGTGGTGCGACTCCTTCCCTATCGCGGTTGACGGAGTAAGGCGTAAGTCGGCTAATTAAGAAATCAAATTAGAAATTACGTTGCGAGTATAGCTCTTAACTAGCTAAAATCTGCCTCATCAATTTAGAAAGGTTGTCACAAAATTTAGAATAAAAATACTGGGAGTATGAGTCCCAGGTCGTCTCCCAACTAGTTGCTAGAAAGGGTGCTAAGTTATTAATCAGGAGTTTTCCGAGAATTTTGAGAGTTGAATAACAAAAATTAAACAATTGTAATTTAGTGCAATGAAAATTAAAAGGAATTTATATTATTCAAAATAAAAAGCCTTGACTGGGGGAATGATTAATTGGAAGTTCTGTCCTTGTTGGAATTCTCTCAAGTGTCTTATAAAGAGGTTGTTATTTTCACTTAGTTAACCCTTACTAAATAAAGGAAAGTCAAGTGATTGAGCTAACTCTTATTCACAAATCCTAGTCCTCTCCCTTGGGAAGGTCTAGCGTTAGTAAATACAGAATTAGCCAACAACTTCCAATTTAACTAACCACTTGAGCATTCCAACTCAAGTGTCTCCTCTTAATCAACCCCCATGTCAAGTAGGGAATCTACTCTATTGACATGGATACCATCTTCGTTATTGGGAGTTTGGAATAGAATAATAGGGATTCAAAATTAATTAAAAGTAAAAGTAATCCTTTGCATTAACAATCCATGAAAATAATCCAATTACCACTCTAAACAAGAATTAAGAATATGGAATAAATAAAAGAGCAAGTAAGGAAACAAACTAGAATAGTATCTTCAACGGAGGTGATGACTCTTCAATATCCAAAGCAAAAGCATAAAACTAATAAACTATGAATGTAAAGAAAACCTAGAGGAAGAGTAGTGCTCTCTAGATTCAGATCTAAAAACCTAAAATTATCCTAATGAGAATGTGTTGAGTCTCTGCATGTTCCATGGCTTTAATCTATGTTTCTGGGCCGAAACCTGGGTCAAAACGCGGCCTGAAATTGCCCCCAGCATTTTCTGTTATTTCTGCAGATCGTGCAGGTCACGCGTACGCGTCGGTCACGCGTGCGCGTCATTCAGCAAATTTCCTTGTCACGCGTATGCGTCATCCACGCGTGTGCGTCTTTTGTGCAGACTCCAATCCGTGGGTACGCGTCAGGCACGCGCACGCATCGCTGCAATTTTCTACATGTCGCGCGCACGCGTGAGCCATGCATGCGCGTCGATGCTCGCTGGTCATCTCCTTAGTTTCTTGTGTTCCTTCCATTTTTGCAAGCCTCCTCTCCATTTTCTAAGCCATTCCTGCCCTATAAAGCCTGAAACACTTAACACACAGATCATGGCATCGAATGGTATAAAAGAGAATTAAAATACACAAATTAAAGATCTCTAGGAGGCAAGTTTTCAACCATAGAATAAAACTAGGAAGGAAAATGTAAAACCATGCAAATCATATGAATAAGTGGGTGAAGACTTGATGAAACCACTCAATTAAACACAAGATAAACCATAAAATAGTGGTTTATCAGCGGTTCTCTCTCTCACCTCAGATATGTTCCACGATGATGATGGCTTCACTGACAGCAGCAGCGATGACGACACAATGGCGACGACGCAAGGATGGCGGTGCGACTCCCTCTCCTCGTAGCTCTCTCCGCGAATGCTCTCTCCGCAAAAGCTCGCTCTCTCTCTCTCTCTCTCTTCCCTCCTCCTCTCTCCTTCCTTCCCGTTCCCACGGCTCCCCTTTTCTTTCTTCCATTTCTTTCTTTCTTTTCTGTTTCAGCTGCTACTGTGTGTGTGTGTGTGTGTGTGTGTGTGTGTGTGTGTTGTTGTTGGTGTGTGTGTGTGTGTTGTTGGTGTGTGTGTGTGTGTGTTGTTGGTGTGCGTGTGTGTGAGCCGTGGGTGAGAAGGGGTGGGGTAGCTAGGGTTAGGGTTAGATCAAATTAGGATTAGGTTTAGATGAAAAATAGGGTTTGATTTGGGGATTTTTGGGTTTAATTACAGTAGGAAAATTTGAATAAAATTGAGTCATAGGATATTAATTTAAACTCTAATAAATTTTTAAAAACATGATAAACTATTGAACTGTCTGTCAAGTACCAGCTTGGATTAATAATTTTTTTTTGGGAGGGGGGGATCTTATTGTCTTTTAGGATAATTATCAGTGACTGTTTAAGATTTTTTATTTTTCATATACATTGATTAAATTTATTGCATAAGAATTGAAAAATATTACTAATTTTTTTATTTTGTTTTTACTTATAAAAATTGAATAGATGTTTTAATCTTTTCACTCTGACTTAGAAAAATTATTAACATATTGTATTATTAGGATTATGTTAAGTCTTAGGTATATTCAATTTAAATTGAACATCATAATTCATATAAAACTCATTTATTATTAACTATTGATTGAATTATTAGAACAAGTGCATATTCTATTTTATAACAAATAATAAAAAAATGAAATAAAATTTATCTAAAATTGATACAATAAATAAGAATATTTATATATCATTATTATAATTTAATCTCCAGAACAACTTACCATAAATTATTTATTCAATTTTCATTATTTTTTATAATTCTAATCTAAGCAGAATGATTAGTATTCTGTAACATTCTTACTATTAATTAGAATATCACGTTTTTTGCTGCACCACTCTGATAGCAAGGAATATTATCTATACACTTAATAATAAAATATGATTCTTTAACTCCTTTAAAAATCGTATCACTGTTTTCTTTGGGAAACCGTAAGATATTTTTCACCTTTTACAAATATGCATATATAAACAAAACTTCTTATACAAGAAACATGCAAATATTATATACATACATTATTACAATCATGACTCCTATCCTTCTTATAAGAACATAATGATAAAGTGAGGAAAAACTATAACTAATATATATACAAACAGAAACAGCACGACTAAGGACTCAGTAAAAACTTCATCCGTGAGAGAGAGCGCTAGTGGTGACAATAGCTTCAATGCGATAGTGGCAGTCACTTTAAGGACAGAGAGAGCACCGAAAAAATGGAGATTAGGGTGCAATATATTGTGGAGGCAGGCACAATGTGACTTGTTAGGGTGCGGTTAGGACATTGAAATGATGAGTACCAAGAGCTATGCGGTGGCGGCTGGATGAAGGTTGTTGATGGAAGTGGTAGCTAGGTGGGGAGGGGAGAAGGGTTTGGGGGAAGGGTTATTTTCAGAAGTGAAGGAGAGAGGACGACAAATTTGATTTAAATAAGGTCATTATCGTTGGTGTTACCATCGAATGTATTCTACAGTAATATGGAACGTTGAAGCATTTTTAAATTGGGATTTTCGTCGAATAAAAATTAAGACTTGGTGCCAACTTATTTAATTACGCCCATAATGTTTTTGTGGAATTTCCATCTAAATTACTTGTCCAATAGTAACTTTTGGCGAAATTCCAAAATTCATCATTTGTGTCGTCTGTGGCGATTCTAAATCTGACAGAAATTTAATTCAGAATTTTTTCCAATAGTAAATCCATCGGTACTAAGTGTGTTTCTAGTAATGAAAGAGTTCTAAAGTACATTCAATTAAGTTTTTTCACAATTAGTTCAATAAGCAATTAAATTGGTTCTTAAGAAATTTTAGAACAAAATTTATTACTTTAAAAAGTTTCGAGAATGACTACAAGACAAATTATTTGGTTTTTGAAGAGTGATTAATTTGTCTTATCATGGCATATTTTTTAGAACTTAATTATCTTGTAATAAAATTTATTTAAGAATCTAATTATTCTACACATATTAAAAATTTTAATAAAAGCAAAAGAAAAACCGAAATCTATCTAAGCGAAATAATTCTCATTAACTTTTAAATAGAAATTGTTGGAGATCAAATTATTTAATATAAAATTTACTAAAGATCCATTTAAATTATTATTCTTTAAATAAAGTGTTTGATTTTCAATAAGAGAAATAAAAACATACATCATTTGTACACACCAAAGCAAAATAATAAATACAATTATATTATGACTTATATATACACTTGGATAAATCGCAGAGAACAATCAACCAATTAGCATATATTTTAAATATGTGATTGTTAGATTTTAAATATGTAATATTAAATTCTTGAATAAATAAATTCTTTTTTTGATTAATTATTGACAGAGATTTCTGTTGTCACTCTAACAAAATAATCTAATTACATAGCAAACTCAAGAAGACATTTCCAGATTTACATTCTCAACAAAAAAGAAAATGATAATAGTAAAACCTTGAATGACAACCCAAACCTCATAATAATGAACATTCTCTTGTTCTCATTCTTTTGTGCACTCCCACCAACATATGTATCTGCATGCGCCTTAGATGAATGTGTTCCGATGAAACATTCAAATTATGCACAATTTGATGTCCCTTTCAATGGGGCAATGTAGGTAGTGGCGTTGCCAAAATACTCACAAAAAGTATGTTTAACAATATTATAATATAATTTTTTGGTATTTTATTAAGTTGAGATGTAGATCTACAATGATCTTTTTTAAAGACATAGTACATATATAAAACAAGAAAAATGTATAACAAAGAGAAGGAGGGCCATATGAGTCATGAGACCTTAAACAATATGCCAATATGGAATAAATATATCTAGCATGAGTAGTAAAGAATCATGGCCAACACTATCATGATGAAAGAGATATTTTTTCTTAGCTGCTGAAGAAACGTGGAGAAACAAGCTACTAAACACGTGTTATCTTTTTTTCCGAAGGACGACATGTCCTGACTGGAAGAAGCAATTGCAGACTGTGACGCATGAGGGGAAATTATCTTTTTTCATGGGTGACAGTAGCTTCTTCTTCCAGTCAGGACGTGTCGTCCTTCAGAGAACAAGATAACACGTGTTCAGCAGCCTGTGTCTTTACGTCTCTTTAGCAGTTAAAAAAAATATTTCTTTAATCACCAGAGCACTACCCAAGAATCATATGGATTTTGCACCGCATAGAAGGATATTTATACATCCATTGCATCTCAAAAAAATTGCATTATACCTAATAAAATTGTAACTAGATACATGAACAAATTAATTATAAAGTCAAAAGGGATTCAGATTTTCATTATTATGGAAAAAAATAAAGGCTAGAATTATAGAAAAAAAATTATTATTTAAAATTAAGAGTATTTAAGGAAAAAAAATAAAGTCTAGAATATTGTTCGGAAGGATTATGAAAAAAATTATTATTGAAAATTGAATTATTTAATTTATTATTCTAATAATATTAATTTAGTTTATAAAAAAATTAGCCATCAAATTAAGTACCAGAATAAATATATTTGTTGTTTAAAAATAACTTTTTTATCGGATTTCAGTGTAGGTTATAAAAAAATAGATTCAAAGTCAGCTAAATTTAATCCAAAAATTTCTTGTCAAACATTTTTTTATGGCACAAAATTTTTTTTAAACAAAATAGTAACGAGTTTAAGACAAAAATTAGAATTCGTTTGGATTTCATTTGAACGTGCATAATAACTTCACACTTATTTGAGACTCGTTTTGAAAAATATTAATTCTATTATAAATTTGTGTATAATCAGCCTCAAATTTTTTTGCTATATTAATTTTAACTACCCTCTAAAATAATCCAAAATATTTCACCCAGATTTATTTGGGATGAAAATAATAATCTATGTAAATTTCGTCTAAATGTGCATCAGTGATTCATACGGATCATAGTTGTCGGAACCGAACCGATGATCGAACCGATCAGGTTACTGGGTCACTGGGTTACTGGTTCAACCGGTGAGTCACTGGTTGAACCGTTTAACCCGGTCCTATATAATAAAAAATAACTAAAAATTTAAAATACATATTTTCACTAATATTTTAAGAATATTAAACTATTTTAAAATAATATGGAACAGAAATAATAAGTATTTTGTTATTTTTATTCTATCATAAATATTTTTATTTTGTTTTTGTATTAAAATAACTATTATTTTTAAATTTTAACTAAAATTAAAATAAATTAATAAAAGTAAGTTATTTGATAAAATATATTTTTATATATTATAATTTGCATATAAATGAATTAGAAACATAATAGCCTAGCGTCTCTGTTAGTATTTTAGTTCTCTGAGGACAGGGATTCGAACCCTCCCTCTAACATTTTGAACAAATTTGCATTTTCAATCGGTTCGGTCGGACCGGTCTTGACCGAGTTTGATCGATTTTTAACGGTTCATTCTGGGTCTGACCGGTTCGTACCAGTTCCCTTCTTTACACGGTCTAACTATCGGACTGGACTGGTATAGGGTCCGGTTCACCAGTTTTCCAGTTAAATCGGCCGGTCCGGTCCGGTTTTTACAACTATGATACGAATTTTATGTTAAAAATTTTTAACATTTAATGTAAAAAGATGTTTTTCTTTGGTAAAAGAAAAATTATAAGTAACCAAATCTATGTATAACCAACATGAACAACTTTTCAAAAATTTTCAAAAAATTGTATTTTGAAATTCCCAAAAATTTAGGATTAGGTTCAGAAACACGCGCCATCCAATCTCAACCCTCCAATTGCTTTTCCCCTCGACGTTGTTACCTCTCTTTTCAATTCCTTCCGAGAGCCTTCAAGGTCCATTGCTGCTCCCCTCCCCTCCGACCTTGATCGCCGTGACACTGCGCCTCTCCATGCAACACCTCGTCTCATGATCCGCACACCTTACCCTACAATTTCACGTGTCGTGATGTGCACCCCATGCAATTTCTTGTCCTGCTGCAATGCGCTCCCTTGTAATTTGCCATCATGCATATTCACTAATCAAAATTCATAAAAAAAAAAACAATAATGCTCTAATAATATCTCCATCCCTATGTTAGTTTCTGTTTGTGAAACCATGGCTTCGATGACAAAAAAGAGCTTCACGTTCTGTTGGTGGCGTTTTTAGCGCACAACAACATCAACCCAATCCCAGGTTCACCAAAAGACTCTTAGCAAGAGGCCTTGACATCATACTTGCTACCTGCGAACTTTTTTCTAAATTTTGGATGATTCTTTTTACAAGTTTTAGATGTTTCTTTCTCCTAGATTTCGGATGTGTTTATATTATATATCTTTTATGTTTCTTTTTCTTATATTTTGGACGTTTCTTCATTTTAGGTTTTGGATAATTCTTTTTTAATAGTTTTATATGTTTCTTTTCTTAGTTCTCAGATGCTCTTTTTTCAATAATTTTGGATGTCTTGTTTTATTAGGTTTAGAATTTTTTTTAAATACTTTTGGATATCTCACTTTTCTTAGATTTTGGATATTTCTATATTCAAAAGTGATGCGTTCTTTTTTACTGTAATTGAAAAGTTTTCGATAATTTTTTACAATGATTTTGGATGTTTCTTTTTTTTGTGCTTGTTTTTTTTTTTTGTTATATGTTTTGAATGTAATTTTTCTTTTGTTTTGATTTTGATGTTTTTTTTAGGATTTGAATGATTTTTTTGAATAGTTTTAGATGTTTCTTTTCTTAGTTTTCAAATGTTCTTTTTATAATAATTTTAGATGTCTCATTTTATTAGGTTTTGGATTTTTAAAATTATTTTGGATATCTCTTTTGTTAGTTTTTGAATTTTTTAAAATTATTTTAGGTATCTCTTTTGTTAGGTTTTGGATGTTTCTATATCCAAAAATGATGCTTCTTCTTTACCCTAAGTAAAAGAGTTTTGGATAATCTTTTACAATAATTTTAGGTATTTTTTTTTGTTATATTTTGGATGTTTATTTTTATTTTTTGTGGTTGCCTATTTTACTGTGAATGAAATTGAAAGTGAAATTAAGGTTGACTCTGGAATTGGGGTACTATTTTTTCATAAATAGACACCTTTTTTCACTAGTTAACTGCACTTTTAGTTAATTATCTAGCAGAATTGTTTGTAAAATTATTATGATTCATAATGTCTCCTGATTTATGTATTTTTGACATAGTACTATGAAAAATATTTAGAGATCCATAGCAAATACAGAAAACAATTGTTTTTCACTATGATGAAAAATTTAAAAATGATGAAAGGAGATCAACAATTTATGGGGTTGGAGAAGATACTCTTGATGTCATTGGTAATTGTTAACGGAAAATATTAATCCTTTAACGAAAGGAGAAATACGATTAATTTTAAATTTTTATGGATTAATTTAATTGAAAAAATTTTGAGAATAAATTCAATGGACAAATTATTTTTTAGTGACTAAATTTACTATTAAATCTATGAATTAAATAGATAGCGTGTCAATCGTAAAAAGTTTAAATTTATTCACAAAATACACTGGTTACAAACTTATTCGTTCTAGAAACATAGATGATTTACGTTACATGTTAAGAGTATATCTTTTTGCCCTTATCATTTGAATTCCATTTTTATATTCAAATTTCTTTTAATGTTCAAATCTTTGTCCGATCCATGTGTAATCTTTTAAACTTTGAAAAAAAAAATACATCCTTATTAATACTTTGGAATTTTGTACAGTTTAAGGTTTGTTTTGAATAAATCTATTTATTTGTCTAACTTTGGAATAAATACTTGACAGATGTAGTTGGATCCGAATATCCGATTATTATCCCCTTTGACATATCCCTATTGGTCCATGTGCTATATTTTAATTATTTTAATGTATTTCTTTAATTGATACCCATCATAAGATGTATGTCTAATTATTCTCCTAGACATTAGATCTTTTTCTTTTTAATAGATTAGACAAGTATGCACATCTTTCCATTTTAGATATTATAACATGCTAAATTTATTCGTATTACACATTTACTTACACAACATTTAAGGATTCTCATTATTCACTATTTGATATTTATAAAAAATAGGGTTGCTACACATTCAAGTATTTTTTCATCTAAGTTTATTTAAGTAGGTCCAACACTAACAAAAATCAGCAATTCTATATCATTACCTCATATCCTCACCCGAAGCAAGTGAAATCACTTCACTACGTCCACCCAAGGAGCTCAAATTATCTCTTTCAATAATCATCAAATTAAAATTAATCATATTATTACTCCATCTCAACAAGAACAACCCTCAGCATCAACCGACACCAGCATGAGGGACCTCTCAGTTGTACAAACACGAGCAATACAGACAAGTAATACACAATAAGGTAAAAGTAGAACAAGTAGCACATAATCAGGTAACATAGCATATATGATATAGCAATCCAAAACAAATAGGCAAACCCAAACAATTCAAACTTATGCAAATGATGTATGCATGCCCTATGGCTGATGATATAATCTGTCGATTATATAGCCAACACGACACGTCCTAGTAGCTAACCATGGACAGAAACACCCATGCGGAGCAGGTGGGCTTGAGCTACAACCTCTTTGCTACTACCCGATTAACCCAGAGCCAGTGAAACAACCACTACTGTGGCTACTACCCAGGCTGGTGTTTAAAAGCTCAACCTTGAGCGAGTGGAATCACCACTACTGCCGCTACTACCCAGGTGTCACAATCTCTGACCTGGAGCAAGTGGGACGAACCACAACCATTGCTACTTCCCAGGATCTCAAAACATACATTCATTCAGTTTAAAATCAATGATCATTGTTATCAAATCTCAAACATTAACCTGGAGCAAGCGGGACGAACCACAACCCTTGCTACTACCCGGGTATCACAAATACACAATCATTCATAATCATTCTTCATTATTACCAATTCTCAAATAATGACCCGGAGCAAGCAGGATGAACTATGACCCTTGCTACTACCCAGGTATCACAGACATACATTCATTCAAAACTCCATAATTAAACTCATTTATCATAATTCTCCTTTCCCATCTCATACCGCCGGAGCAAGCGGACAATGCCACTGCCTACTATCCGGGGTCACACATCACATTCGACATTTTTCATCATTATTCATTTACCACATTTGATCATTAATCATATACATATACATATTCAGCCATAATTCAATTCTTATCACAGCCATCCGGCTCATACTATACACAACACTTCCACCATCATCCTCAGCAACTCATACAATCATCATTACTCATCATTCATCATTGATTCTCACTTTACTTCACTCACAAGTTACCACATGTCCCAGCTTCTTTTCATTATTAGGCATATTATAAAAATTTAGGACTTAAAGGATGAAAATGGAGGCTTAAAAGTCTGAAATTCGGCATTAAAAACTCAAAAATCACTTTTTGCTGAAAACGGGGTCACGCGTGCGCGTTGCCCACGCACACGCGTGGAAGGCGGAAAAATAAAGTGACGCATGAGCGTCGCCCATGCGCACGCATGGAAAGTAGAGGTAGGGTGACACATGCCTGTCAGCCACGCATACGCATGGAGGCGTTTTGTGCTCCTCGCACAAAACCAACACACTACCATCACAACTCTCTGGAATTTGTACCACGCACCTGCATCAATACAGCGTCGAGTACGCGTCGGCCAGGCACATGCATGAGAGAGTAAAAATCGTGAGTGATGCGTGTGCATCGGCCATGCGTGCGCATCGGAGTACGTTTTACCAAAAATTTTACTAAGTTTAAAAAGCAGCAGGATTACATTTTCAAACCCCAAACTTCTGATGGGCATAACTTTTTGGTTTCGTATCATTTTCCACCCATTCTTCGAACGGCATAAACATCTCGGATCCAATGTTATTTCTAAACAAGTTTGATACAAATCGGGAATCCAGAGACCAAGTTATGCTCCGTCAAAGTAGGCTAAAATCATAATTTTCATAAAAACTAACAAAACCAAATTTTCAACACAAACCAATTTCAAACCTTTTCAAAACCAACCAAAACTTACCAAATCAACCTCAAGCCTCCTCAACTCATATTTTCAACATTCTCATTAAATTCACAATCCACCATTTTGACCAATCTCAATTAAATAACTTAATTTCAAACAAAATACCATATCATATATTTCATTCCACATCTCAAGTTCCAACAATACCAATTCCATCAACCCCCAATACATATAAATCCATGTTATCATATACAACTCACGTGCATTATCAACAAAGACATCAATTTATCCTTCAACACCAATAAACACATAATCCATACAATCCCTTGTAACCAAATAACAACAATTACAATTCCCTTCAATCTCAATGACATCACACAATACACACATCACTTACCTTCCTTACCTCTTTCCGGCCTCCTGCCCAAAATTCACGACCTCCGACCCAAAATTCACGACCTCCGGCCCAAATTCACAATTTAAATGCATATTCCACAAACTAATATTCATTATCCAATTTATCGATTTCTCAACACACCAAACATACAAATTCACACAATTCTCAACCCAATCATTAATTTACATTGCATATCAACTATACATTTTAGTACCAACCATTTACACAATCCAAACTTAATCATAGGGGCATCTAGCCTAGGAATTCTCATTACACCACACGATACTTAAATGAAACTTAAACCGTACCTCTTGGAGCCAAGCCAATTGAACCTCTTCTTTAGAAGTCTCCACCAACCCTTAGCTCCAAGTCTCACCAAAGCCCCACAAGCAATATCAATCTTCCAATTGTGCACCAAAATCACCTAATACTCTAACATAATCAATTTTCACACTTAAAATCAACCTAGGGTTCATGAAATTGATAAATCACAAGGGTTGAAGGGTTTTTTAGCTTAACTCACTGTACTTTATGATGAATATCACCAATGGCTCATACTAGAGCACCCCTAAATAACCAAAATCACAAGATTTCCTCAAAACCCAAACCAAATTCGAATTTAAAGAGAAAAACGAAAACTGGGCAGAGGACAGTAGAATACTCATCACAAAACTTATATAGAATTGTAGAGGATGAGAAGAGTGACACGTGGTCGCAAACGGCTCGTCAACCGGAGTTTCAGATCAAAAGTTATGGTGATTTGAAGTTTGGAAAGCTAGGTTTTCTTTCTCTCTTCTCTCTATCCGCCCCACACCCTTTCTTTATGGTAAATGAGCTGAAATGCTCATAACTAATGTTTATATGTTGGGTCTTGGGCCCACTTAGCCCGGTTCACTTGGTTTAGTCCGTTGGCCCAATTTTGGGCCAAAACCTTTAAGATTAGAGTTTTAAATCGTATTTTAAATATTTCTAGCTTCCCAAATTATAAATTCTTATTTCTTAAAATTATTCACTTCTAATTGATTTTCTCAACCACAATACCGGACAGATCGCAGCCGGCACTGCCGGTCAAATTTCCAGTGCGTATTTTTATTCAAAAAACTATGTTTTCCGACTCAGAAAAATTCACTGAGTCCAAATATCATATTTAAATTATCACATTACGATTGCTAAATTTTATAACCATATTCGCTCTTATTTTAATTTATTATTTTATTAATTACGGTTTGACCGAATTTTACAAACCTCGCAAGATCTTCAGTTGAAAAACAACACCACATGTAGGCGGTAAACTACCATGAACCCCACACAACATCCTCTTTTAGAAATATGTAGGCGGTACACCACCACGAACCCCACATACATCTCGACACTGGGCAAGCGGTAAACCACCACGAACCTTGCCAGGTCAAAGCTCAAAACAATTTCATTTTTATTTGAAAACCAACATCACTCCTTATAATCTTTTTCAAAACCCCCAAAACCACCTTATAAAAAAACAAGTTCTTCTTTCATACAAAACCCAATTCTTACTTAACCAAGATTTCTTTTTCCAAACCAACTTCAAGACTATTTCAGATTAAAACCTTTTTCAAAATGCTAAGAGAACCATCTATTAATTAAAGCTCATGGCAGGGTCTCGAGACTTTAGGGAGGATGATAACCAATCTCGTTCTTTAAAATTATTAAACTCCTTGAATCATAATTCCTTAAAATGTAGTTCTTTCGTCAAACTCAAAACGTAAAACTTTTCTTAATAAATCAAACTCAAAACATAAAGCCTTTCTTAATAAGTCAAAACTCAAAATATAATCCTTTCTAAATAAATCACATTCAAAACATAAAGTTGTTCTTAATAATTCAAACCCAAACATAAATCTTTTCTTACTAAATCAAATCTAAGGTATAACCCTTTCTATTAATAGTTCAAACTCAAAACATAAATCTTTTCTCAATAAAGCTCAAAACATTATTCTTTCATTAATAAATCAAACTTAAAGCATAGTTCTTTTTGTAATAAATGGAAATCAAATAATATAATTCCTAAATCAAATTTTATTTTTAAGTAGTTCTTTAAACAAAGTCTCAGAGTTTCATAAAATTTCGGCAACACCTCCCCTAAAACTCGGACTTTCGCCACCCTTCAAGGGTCCTAACCAAACCAAACCAAATGCCTATCAATCATTTAAATCACTTTCAAATTCTCAGAATCGTTTCCAACAGATCAACAAAACCCATTCCCAATATCTCAAATAATTTCAAATGCCAATTCATTTTCACCATCAAATTAAACCCCAAACCAAGAAAAATCATTTTACATAGTATTTAATCAAACCAACTTTCTAATTTAATAATAAGAAGCAGCCACAGCCCAATCATCATCATAATAACCTGAATCCAAGTATAAAGTCCGACTAAACATCTTCAATTAATCAGTAAATCATTCAAACTCGCGTTTACATTCATTCAAGGTAACTCAACTCAATTCATAAGACTTACGAAATCATAAAAACGTATTTTTCATATTAATATCAACTTAAACACTTCTCGATAGTAAATTAAGTTTATAAAATTGCCCCTACCTCAACTCGTCGAAACCATAACCCAACCGCATCAACGGAACTTTTTCTCTCAACCCAAAACCAATGGCAACCGAAACCTCAGCCTCTGATTACTTTCGCAACAATCACAGCAACTTAAAAGCGACGTGCAACGCTCAGAACATGAACCTACGTTAACAAACCTCAGAGTTTATAACCAAACATAACAGAATACTAACGCATGGGTTTTCGAAACATAAACATTTACTATAGTAACAAAACAAAGAAACCGAAACCCCGAATCAACCCGGTAGCAGCTCCAGCAATAACCTCAAGTGACAGCGGCGAGCAAGAACCCTGGTGACGGCGACTGTAACAATCACGTAGCATCAGCAATCCTCTTGGAATCCAAAAGAACAGAAACCAAACTTAAAACCGTTACCGGCAGTGGTCATCGGCGACGGCAGCGGGGTTCTCCGGCGCAGAAGCTTGGCGGCGCACCCCATCAGCAGCGACGAGGCTCGTGATAGCAGCTAGGCATAGCGGTAAGGACAGCTACGCGATGGTTCTTCTCCTCCGACGCGGCTGTCTCTCCTTCTCGCGACAACGCCGGCGACGTTGGTAGCGTGCAGACTGGCGATGACTCTTCACGGACGGCAACTGGGTGGCGCGACTACTTCCCGATCGCGGTTCTCTCTCTCACCTCAGATCTATTCCACGATGACGATGGCTTCACTGACAGCAGCGGCGATGACGGCACAATGGCGACGGTGCAGGGATGGCAGCGTGACTCCCTCTCCTCGTAGCTCTCTCCGCGAATGCTCTCTCTCTTCCCTCCTCCTCTCTCCTTCCTTCCCGTTCCCGCGGCATGTGTGTTGTTGGTGTGTGTGTGTGTGAGCCGTGGGTGAGAGGGGGTAGGGTAGCTAGGTTAAGGTTTGATCAAATCAGGATTAGGTTTAGATGAAAAATAGGGTTTGATTTGGGGATTTTCAGGTTTAATTACAGTAGGAAAATTTGAATAAAATTGAGGCATAGGATATTAATTTAAACTCAAATTAATTTTTTAAAAATTATTTAAAAATTTTATTTGCTG
>NC_029788.2:122101591-122106824 GCF_000816755.2 Arachis ipaensis
AATCATGGTGACTCAGCCTGCTCCTCTTCCTATAGTGATTCCCGTAACAACATCACACGCCAAAAGGGGTAGGGAATGGCAGAGCTCAGCCACGGTGAAGTAGGGCGGTACAACGGCGGCCAAGCACAGTCCTCCAAACGGTAGTGATGCGGCCACAGCTCCTCTTCTCCGTGTTCGTCGGCGACAGGGAAGCACAAAGGCAGCACCTTCTCTTTCTCAGCGGACCAAAGCAACGGAGGCAGAAGGACTCATCTTGCTTCTCCAGCTCGCGTCTTCCCCCTCTTGCCGGTAACAGCAACGCGGCTCGAGGTCCATGGACGGCGGCGACGGGACCCAAGTTATGCCCCTCTTCGACGCGTTCATCTCTCCTCCCTTAGCTTAGGTCACGAACAGAGAAGATCCATGGTGATGATGGCACAGCGACGCGGCAACGTGAGCTTGCAGCAGCGATGCCCAGGTGCGGCGGCGACGGCGCACGACAGCGCCCCTTCCTCCTCTTTCCTCGCGCCAGCTTCGACGGATTGACAGTGGCGGAGGCGGCGCGAGTCCTCTCTCTTCTTCGCGATTTATGGCATCGGGGAGGGCGGCTTCTGCGTTGGCGCCAGGGAGTGACGGTAGTGCGCGAAGCTTCTCCAACGACGGCAATGACGCGACGGCGCGGTGGCGCGGCGACGGCAACACGATGAGCTTCCTTCCGCCTCTCCTCTGCCGCAACTCAGTCTCCATCTCCCACTCTACCTCAGTTTCTCTCTTTCATGGAAATCAAGGGGAATTGCGTGTATTGCCGCTGCTGTTAGAAGGGAAGGCTGCAGCAGCTGTGGGGAAACCGGGTCGGGTTAGGGTTTTTAGGGTTAGGGTTTCATTTCAAAAATTAGGGTTATGAGCATTTTAGTAATTGCAAATGAAATTGGGGATAATATAGTAATTGAAACCCAAATTAACTCCAACACTAATCATATAGGAAAATACTATTTGCTCATCAACTTTACAAATTATTTTCAATAAAATGCCCAAATCAAATAATTAGAGATGATATAGTTAAATCCTTTATTTTCCCAAAATAGCAGGTATTAAAATTTAAAATATTAATTATTTAATCCAAATCATATAAAATATTTCATATTTCATAACTACTAACATTATAATTTAAATATAAAAAATAAATCAATAATTATAAAATTAGATAAGAATCTTAATCTATTCAATTAATTATATAAAATTCTTATTATTTCATAACTACTAACATTATAATTTAAATATAAAAAATAAATCAATAAAAAATTAGATGGATAAGAATCTTAATTTATTTCAAATTCAATTAATCAAAATTTACTTTAATTATCTTTAATAAAGTAATTATAAAATTAAAGTTACAAATAAATTAATTAATTAGAGAATTATTTTTATAAAATTATGAAGGTTATGTTATATAAAATATTTATAATAAATTATAAAAAAATTCTAAACGGTCTCTCACAATTATTCTGAAAGACAATGAGACTCCCAACAAAAAAAATGCTTTCCGATTTTTTATCTTTAATTCCGTGAGACTCTTTAGCCCTTCTGTAAACGACCTCTCTTTGGACTTAACAGAGCATGTCTATGTGACATGATAAACTACTGATCTATCTGTTAAGTACCAGCCTGGATTAATAGATTTTTTGAGGGGATCTTATTGTCTTTTAGGATAATTATCAATGATTGTTTAAGATTTTTTATTTTTCAAATACATTGATTAAATTTGTTGCATAAAAATTGAAAAATATTACTAATTTTTTTATTTTAATTTTACTTATAAAAATTGAATAAAGGATATATCATTTTAATCTTTTCACTCTGACTTAGAAAAATTATTAACATATTGTATTATTAAGATTATGTTAAGTCTTAGGTATATTCAATTTAAATTGAACATCATAATTCATATAAAACTCATTTATTATTAACTATTGATTGAATTATTAGAACAAGTGCATATTCTATTTTATAACAGATAATAAAAAATTAACATAAAATTATCTAAAATTGATACAATAAATAAGAATATTTATATATTATTATTATAATTTAATCCCCAGAACGACTTACCGTAAATTATTTATTCAATTTTCATTATTTTTTACAATTCTAATCTAAGCAGAATGATTAGTATTCTGTAACATTCTTACTATTAATTAGAATATCACATTTTTTGCTGCACCACTCTGATAGAAAGGAATATTATCTATATACTGAATAATAAAATATGATTCTTTAACTCTCAAAACCGTATCGCTGTTTTCTTTGGGAAACCGTAAGATATTTTTCACCTTTTACAAACATGCATATATAAACAAAACTTCTTATACAAGAAACATACAAATATTATATACATATATCATTACAATCACGACTCCTATCCTTCTTATAAGAACATAATGATAAGGCGAGGAAAAACTATAACTAATATATATATATATATATATAAACAGAAATAGCACGGCTAAGGACTCAGTAAAAACTTCATTCGTGAGAGAGAGCGCCAGTGGTGACAATAGCTTCAATGCGGTAGTGGCAGTCACTTTAAGGACAGAGAGAATGTAAAAAAAAATGGAGATTAGGGTGCAGTATGTTGTGGAGGCAGGCACAATGTGAGTTGTTAGGGTGCGGTTAGGACATTGAAATGACGAGTACCAAGAGCTCTGCAGTGGCGGCTGGATGAAGGTTGTTGATGGAGGTGGTAGCTAGGTGGGGAGGGGAGAAGGTTTTGGGGGAAGGGTTATTTTCAGAAGTGAAGGAGAGAGGATGACAAATTCGATTTAAATAAGGTCATTATCGTTGGTATTACCATCGAATTTATTCTACAGTAATATGGAACGTTGAAGCATTTTTAAATTGGGGTTTTTGTCGAATAAAAATTAAGACTTGGTGCCAACTTATTTAATTACGCCCATAATTTTTTTGTGGAATTTCCATCCGAATTACTTGTCCGATAGTAACTTTTGGTGAAATACCAAAATTCATCATTTCTGTTCTCTGTGGCGATTCTAAATCTGATAGAAATTTCATTCAGAATTTTTTCCAATAGTAAATCCATCGGTACTAGGTTTAATTAGTTCAGTAAGCAATTAAATTGGTTCTAAATTTTGTTCTAAATTTCATTCTAAAGTACATTTAATTAAGTTTTTTCACAATTAGTTTAGTAAGCAATTAAATTGGTTCTCAAGAAATTTTAGAACAAAATTTATTACTTTAAAAAGTTTCGAGAATGACTACAAGACAAAATATTTGGTTTTTGAAGAGTGATTAATTTGTCTTATCATGGCATATTTTTTAGAACTTAATTATCTTGTAATAAAATTTATTTAAGAATCTAATTATTCTACACATATTAAAAATTTTAATAAAAGCCAAAGAAAAACCGAAATCTATCTAAGCGAAATAATTCTCATTAACTTTTAAATAGAAATTGTTGGAGATCAAATTATTTAATATAAAATTTACTAAGGATCCCTTTAAATTATTATTCTTTAGATAAAGCGTTTGATTTTCAATAAGAGAAATAAAAACATACATCATTTGTACACACCAAAGCAAAATAATAAATACAATTATATTATGACTTATATATTATACACTTGGATAAATCGCAAAGAACAATCAACCAATTAGCTTGTATTTTAAATATGTGATTGTTAGATTTTAAATATGTAATATTAAATTCTTGAATAAAGAAATTAGTTTTCCGATTAATTATTGACATAGATTTTTGTTGTTCCTCTAATAAATTCTTTTTTTGATTAATTACTGACAGAGATTTCCGTTGTCACTCTAACAAAATAATCTAATTACATAGCAAACTCAAGAAGACATTTCCAGATTTACATTCTCAATAAGAAAAAAATGATAATAGTAAAACCTTGAATGGCAACCCAAACCTCATAATAATGAACATTCTTTTGTTCTCATTCTTTTGAGCAATCCCACCAACATATGTATGTGCATGCGCCTTAGATGAATGTGTTCCGATGAAACATTCAAATTATGCACAATTTGATGTCCCTTTCAATGAAGCAATGCAGGTAGTCGTGTTGCCCAAAACATTCACAAAAAGTATGTTTAACAAATATTATAATAAAATTTTTTGGTACTTTATTGAGTTGATATATAGATCTACAATGATCTTTTTTAAAGACATATTACATATATAAAACAGGAAAAATGTATAACGAAGAGAAGGAGCACCATATGAGTCATGAGACCTTAAACAATATGGAATAAATATATCTAGCATGAGTATTAAAGAATCATGGCCAATACTATCATGATAAAAGAGATATTTTTCTTCAGCTACTGAAGAAACGTGGAAAAACAAGCTACTAAACACGTGTTATCTTTTTTTCCGAAGGACGACACATCCTGACTGGAAGAAACAACTGCAGACTGTGGCGAATGAGGCGAAATATCTTTTTCATGGGTCACAGTCTGCAACTTCTTCTTCCTGTCAGGACGCGCCGTCCTTCAGAAAACAAGATAACACGTATTCATCAGCCTGTGTCTTTACGTCTCTTTAGCAACTAAAGAAAAATATCTCTTTCATCATGATAGTATTGGCCATGATTCTTTACTACTCATGCTAGATATAAAAAAAATATTTCTTTCATCATCGTAGCACTACCCAAGAATCATATGGATTTTGCACCGCATAGAAGGATATTTATACATCCATTGCATCTCAAACAAATTGCATTATACCTAAATAAATTGTAACTAGATACATGAACACATTAATTATAAAGTCAAAAGGGATTCAGATTTTCATTATTATGAAAAAAAATAAAGGCCAGAATTATAGAAAAAAAGTTATTATTTAAAATTAAGAGTATTTAAGGAAAAAAATAAAGTCTAGAATGTTGTTCGGAAGAATCATGAAAAAAATTATTGTTGAAAATTGAATTATTTAATTTATTATTATCTAATCATATTAATTTAGTTTATTAAAAATTAGCCATTAAATTAAGTACCAATTAAATATATTTGTTGTTTAAAAATAACTTTTTTATCGGATTTCGGTGTAGGTTATAAAAAAATAGATTCAAACTCAGCTAAATTTAATCCAAAAATTTCTTGTCAAACATTTTTTTATGGCACAAAAATTTTTTTAAACAAAATAGTAATGAGTTTAAGACAAAAATTAGAATTCGTTTGTATTTCATTTGAGCGTGCATAATAACTTCACACTTATTTGAGACTC
>NC_029788.2:122110627-122126015 GCF_000816755.2 Arachis ipaensis
ATTTTTTAAATTTCTTTATTTATAAAAATTGAATAGAAGATATATCATTTTAATCTTTTCACTTTGACTTAGAAAAATTATTAACATATTATATTTTTAGAATTATGTTAAATCTTAGGTGTATTCAATTTAAATTGAACATCATAATTCATATAAAACTCATTTATTATTAACTATTGACTGAATTATTAGAACAAGTGCATATTTTATTTTATAATGGATAATAAAAAAATTGACATAAAATTTATCTAAAATTAATACAATAAATAAGAATATTTATATATCACTAGCTATTATAATTTAATCTCCATAACAACTTATTGTAAATTATTTATTCAATTTTCATTTTTTTTACAATTCTAATCTAAGCAGAATGGTTAGTATTCTGTAACATTCTTACTATTATTAATTAGAATATCACGCTTTTGATGGATGCACCACACTGATAGCGAGGAATATTATGACGACTTCTATATAGGTAACAATAAAATAGGAGTCTTAACTATCTCAAAACCGTATCGCTGTTTTCTTTGAAAAACTGTAAGATCTTTTTCACTTTTTACAAATATGCATATATAAACAAAACTTCTTACACAAAATACATACAAATATTATATACATACATATCGTTACAATCATGACTCCTATTCCTCTTAAAAGAACATAATGATAAGGCGAGGAAAAACTATAATTAATGTAATCCCCGTTAAATTAGTAAATAATTAGTCGATAAATTAATTTTTAATAAAGAAGATTAGAAATGTGAATATTACATCAAATTAGGATAGAGCTCATCGAAACGAGAATTTTGACACTAATTTCGAAGAAATCAGTCCAAGATTGGACCGAACGGGCTGAACCGGTTGAACTGGACCCGTGGGCCCAACCAGACAAGCTAGCCTTTAAATGAACCAAATCCCCTTCTCTTCCTCATTTCAGCTGAAGTAACGCTGAAAGTTTCCAGGGAAGAAAAGAACCCCGAAACCCTTACGGCAAAATTCAACTCGTCGTAACTCCTCCGTCTGAGCTCCGATCGCTGCACCGTTTGCAGCCACGTGACCACCGCGTCGAGCTATACGTTTCTACCGGAACAATTTCATAGGTAAATCGCTTTATTGTTCTCAGCCACTTCTTCTCCCAATTTTTGAAAATTGAGTGGAGGTATTGAATTTCTTTGTTCATTGATGTTTTCGGATCCAATTAGCTTGAGGAAAATGTTCACTCTTGCTTATGTGAAGCTTGGGTAAGGTGAGGATACTATAATTCCATTTTTATTTTATTGAATTTGAGCTTTGGGTATTAAATTGGATATCTATGTGTTATGAATGTGTATTAGGTTGTGAATAAATAATTGGAGCTTGAAATTGTGGACGCACAAATTTTCGTGGAGGCTGAGAATTAGTATTTTGTTGAGATTTGGGGCTGTGTTTATGTTGGGTGAATTGCTTTGGTCGCTACGTGGGAATTGGCCAAGGTATGGTTTAGGTTTCATGCATTTAATATATAATGTTCTGTGAAAACTTAGGCTAGATGACCATAGAATAAGCTGAAATGCACGGATATGTATAATGCTTAGTATTCTGGATATTGATGATGTGATCTGATTATGTGATGGAGATTATTATTATATTGATGGTACAATGAAATATGAGTAAGTTGGTGATATTAGGATTGCAAACATGTTGAATGAAGGCATTCCCAGGATTGCCTAAAATCTAAGTGTCGGAGTTCTAGGATTGCCTCTGGCATTCCCAGGACCTTATATCTTATGTGTGTGGCACCTTTACCATACTGAGAACCTCTGGTTCTCACCCCATACTATGTTGTTGTTTTTCAGATGCAGGTCGAGAGGCACCTCGTTAGGCGTCTGGACTTCGGAAGCAAAGTGGTTACTAGGTTATTTTGTTGTACAGTGATGTATATATATGTACTTAGCTTTCTCTCCGCATAACTTGTCCCTTTTGATCCTCTTAGAGGCTTATGAAGAGACAGGATTTAGATTATATATACTTGGGTTTTGGATATGTATACATATATGTGTAAATATTCTCCGGCCAGCCTTGACTTCGCAGGCCGAGTTAGGAGCTTGTTATTTTGTACCTTTGGCACTCTATTCCTACTTTTATTATCTTATGTTTGATAGTTATAGTTTTCTTAGCACGGAAGTTAACTCGTTTCTTGAGTGTTGCGATTTTATAATGCCATTTTTATTTCATCTATTCTTCAAGGCTCCTAGTATATTATAATCTTTCTGCTATTATATGTATACTTATATTGTAGAGGTCGTAATGCCACATTATCTTTGTTTTACGGCTTAAGCGTAAAACTCAGTGTGGTAGGGTGTTACAATTAATATATATACAAATAGAAATAGCACAGCTAAGGACTTAGTAAAAACTTCTTCAGTGAGAGAGAGCGTCAGTGGTGACAACAACTTCAATGCGGCAGTAGCAGTCACTTTAAGGACAGAGAAAGCGCCAAAAGAAAGGAGATTAGGGTGCGGTATGTGGTGGAGGCAGGCACAATGTGACTTGTTAAGGTGCGGTTAGGACATTAAAAAGACGAGTACCGAGGGCTCTGCAATGGCGGCTGGATGAAGGTTGTTGATGGAGGTGGTATCTAGGTGGGGAGGGAAGAGGGGTTTGGGGGAAGGGTTATTTTCAGAAGTGAAGGAGAGAGGACGACAAATTCGATTTAAATAAGGTCATTATAGTTGGTATTACCATCGAATTTATTCTACAGTAATATGGAACGTTGAAGCGTTTTTAAATTGGGATTTTTGTCGAATAAAAATTAAGACTTGGTGCTAACTTATTTAATTACGCCCATAATTTTTTGTGGAATTTCCATCTTAATTATTTGTCCGATAGTAACATTTGGCGAAAAACCAAAATTCATCATTTGTGTCGTCTGTGACGACACTAAATTCGATAGAAATTTCAGTCAGAATTTTTCCCAAAAGTAAATCCATCGATACCAGGTGTGTTTCTAGTAATGAAAGAGTTATAAAGTACATTTAATTAAGTTTTTTCACAATTAGTTCAGTAAGCAATTAAATTGGTTCTTAAGAAATTTTAGAACAAAATTTATTACTTTAAAAAGTTTCGAGAATGACTACAAGACAAATTATTTGGTTTTTGAAGAGTGATTAATTTGTCTTATCATGGCATATTTTTTAGAACTTAATTATCTTGTAATAAAATTTATTTAAGAATCTAATTATTCTACACATATTAAAAATTTTAATAAAAGCCAAAGAAAAACCGAAATCTATCTAAGCGAAATAATTCTCATTAACTTTTAAATAGAAATTGTTGGAGATCAAATTATATAATATAAAATTTACTAAGGATCCCTTTAAATTATTATTCTTTAGATAAAGCGTTTGATTTTCAATAAGAGAAATAAAAACATACATCATTTGTACACACCAAAGCAAAATAATAAATACAATTATATTATGACTTATATATTATACACTTGGATAAATCGCAAAGAACAATCAACCAATTAGCTTGTATTTTAAATATGTGATTGTTAGATTTTAAATATGTAATATTAAATTCTTGAATAAAGAAATTAGTTTTCCGATTAATTATTGACATAGATTTTTGTTGTTCCTCTAATAAATTCTTTTTTTGATTAATTACTGACAGAGATTTCCGTTGTCACTCTAACAAAATAATCTAATTACATAGCAAACTCAAGAAGACATTTCCAGATTTACATTCTCAATAAGAAAAAAATGATAATAGTAAAACCTTGAATGGCAACCCAAACCTCATAATAATGAACATTCTTTTGTTCTCATTCTTTTGAGCAATCCCACCAACATATGTATGTGCATGCGCCTTAGATGAATGTGTTCCGATGAAACATTCAAATTATGCACAATTTGATGTCCCTTTCAATGAAGCAATGCAGGTAGTCGTGTTGCCCAAAACATTCACAAAAAGTATGTTTAACAAATATTATAATAAAATTTTTTGGTACTTTATTGAGTTGATATGTAGATCTACAATGATCTTTTTTAAAGACATAGTACATATATAAAACAGAAAAAATGTATAACGAAGAGAAGGAGCGCCATATGAGTCATGAGACCTTAAACAATATGGAATAAATATATCTAGCATGAGTAGTAAAGAATCATGGCCAATACTATCATGATAAAAGAGATATTTTTCTTCAGCTACTGAAGAAACGTGGAAAAACAAGCTACTAAACACGTGTTATCTTTTTTTCCGAAGGACGACACATCCTGACTGGAAGAAACAACTGCAGACTGTGGCGAATGAGGGGAAATTATCTTTTTTCATGGGTCACAGTCTGCAACTTCTTCTTCCTGTCAGGACGCGCCGTCCTTCAGAAAACAAGATAACATGTATTCAGCAGCCTGTGTCTTTACGTCTCTTCAGCAGCTAAAGAAAAATATCTCTTTCATCATGATAGTATTGGCCATGATTCTTTACTACTCATGCTAGATATAAAAAAAATAGTTCTTTCATCATTGTAGCACTACCCAAGAATCATATGGATTTTGCACCGCATAGAAGGATATTTATACATCCATTGCATCTCAAACAAATTGCATTATACCTAAATAAATTGTAACTAGATACATGAACACATTAATTATAAAGTCAAAAGGGATTCATATTTTCATTATTATGGAAAAAAATAAAGGCTAGAATTATAGAAAAAAATTATTATTTAAAATTAAGAGTATTTAAGGAAAAAAATAAAGTCTAGAATGTTGTTCGGAAGAATTATGAAAAAAATTATTGTTGAAAATTGAATTATTTAATTTATTATTATCTAATCATATTAATTTAGTTTATAAAAAATTAGCCATTAAATTAAGTACCAAATAAATATATTTGTTGTTTAAAAATAACTTTTTTATCGAATTTCGGTGTAGGTTATAAAAAAATAGATTCAAACTCAGCTAAATTTAATCCAAAAATTTCTTGTCAAACATTTTTTTATGGCACAAAAATTTTTTTAAACAAAATAGTAATGAGTTTAAGACAAAAATTAGAATTCGTTTGTATTTCATTTGAGCGTGCATAATAACTTCACACTTATTTGAGACTCGTTTTGAAAAATGTTAATTCTATTATAAATTTGTGTATAATCAGCCTCAAATTTTTTGCTATATTAGTTTTAACTACCCTCTAAAATAATCCAAAATATTTTACCCAGATTTATTTGGGACGAAAATAATAATCTATGTAAATTTCATCTAAATGCGCGTCAGTAATTCGTACGGATTTTAGGTTAAAAATTTTTAACATTTAATGTAGAAAGATGTTTTTCTTTGGTAAAATAAAAATTATAAGTAACCAACTCTATGTATAACCAACATGAACAACTTTTCAAAAATGTTTAAAAACTTGTATTTTGAAATTCCCAAAAATTTAGGATTAGGTTCAGAAACACGCGCCATCCAATCTCAACCCCTATTGTGACCTCCCCCTCCAATTGCTTTTCCCCGCGACGCTATTACCTCTTTTTTCAATTCCTTCCGAGAGCCTTCAAGGTCCATTATTGCTCGCGCGCTGTTGCATTCTCTTCCTGACTCTTCTCTCTGCGGCACCGCGCCCCTCCCCTTTGACCTTGATCGACGTGACGCTGTGCCTTTCCATGCAACACCTCGTATCGGGATGCGCACACCCTACCCTACAATTTCTCATGACGTGATGTGCACCCCTTGCAATTTCTTGTCCTGCTATAACGCCCTCCCTTATAATTTGTCATCCTGCATATTCACTAATCAAAATTCATAAAAAAAAAAACAATAACGCTCTAATAATATCTCCAACCCTATGTTACTTTCTCTTTGTGAAACCATGGCTTCTGATGGTTATCAGTGGCTAAGAGAAAGGGGGTTGAATCTTAGCCCCATTTTTTTCCTTATTAACACTTGCTGGTTTTTCAAATAACTTCTGGAGATTTTTTGCTTTTTGTCTCGTACCTAGCCACGAGACCTTTTCTTTTTATCTTGTAACCAGGCAAGAGATATTTTTCAGTTTTATCTCCTATGCAGCAGAAACAGAAATGCAGTAGAAGAGAGAGAGAGAATCACACCACGAAGTATCCTGGTTCAGCTGCCAAGTGCAATGCAGCCTACATCCAGTCTCCATCACAACAATGATGGAATTTCACTATAATCATCATGATTACATACACCAATTCTCCCTAGGAACTACCCTTCCTATCTGGGACAAGTCCAGAATCTAACCCCAATCCTGAACTTGACTTGGTTACCTACCAAGCTTTCAACTGCTAAGTGCTAACCCAACTTGCAAGGGAATTCCCACAGAATCATGAAACACAACACAGATGTACAAAGGACCTCTAGGACATTTATGGCTTTTTCTTTTAATTTTGTATACTCTTCTTTTTTCACTCTATGGATTTTTCTTACAAACCTCATTGTTTGCCTTTTTCCATGAGACTCAAGATAGACAAAACTAAACAGAAAAATTACAAAATAAAAACATTGAAGGAGAAGAACTTCTGTTAGCTTGGGTAGCTATGAGAACTCTGTTCTTTCACTCTTTTCTCCTTGCTTCAAACCCTATCTGTTCTCCCTTATTTATAGAAGGGGAAGCCTCCAAGTTGAAACTGTTGAACCGAGCCAACTTCTTATTTTTCACACAAAAACCGGTTCGGCCAAAGAGAGGAGAGAGGAAACCGAATGCTATAACCAATATGCAATTACCTCTGTGTCATCCCTTCTCACCAAGATCTATCAATCCGGGCCTTCCATCTTGACTTGCTCCCCAAGAAGGATTCCTAGCCCCTTGATGAGTCCTTGATTGCTTGACAGCTCCTCCTGTTCTTATCTCCTGCCTCATCTTTCACGTAGCTACAATAGCTACCTCCTGTAGTGGTTGAGCAAAAGTAGAAACGAACCATGCTTCCAAGTGATCTTCTTCCTCTGGCCGAGATGGATTTCTTCCATTTTTGGGTATGGAAGGCTTGAGACTTCCTCACCACTTCTTACCATAAGTGGCAAAGATCTCAGCCACACCATACTGTAGATTTTCTTTTTCTTACCGCCATCATCACAATGGCTTCATGCTTGAGCCTAGCTTCTTCTACCTGCTTCTGATAGCTTGTGCTTTCTTCCATTTTTCTTGTGAAGTGACCGAAATTGATGAGAGAAGAGAGAGAAGAGAGAGAATGCTTTCAAGGAAAATAAAGAAGGAAATAAAATCAATTATACTTAATTAAAACCCACTTCCCTCTTTCATAGTAACGTGTGAAGCAATAATAGCAATCACATCAATTTCAAACTTTCTCTCTCATGTTACCAATGTCTGCATTAACTTCATTTAATCAAATTTTGAATTCCATCAAATGAAGGGTGTGGTAACCGTGGAAGCATACAACATTTGCTTTCTCTCTTCTTCAAATTTTCAGACCTAGACTTAATGAACTTGTAGCAAAAATTAATTTGGGCTTTGTTCAACAACATCTGGCCCAATTATGCATAACAATGATTCAGCCAATGTATTAAGCATTTTTGCATAGGACTGAATTTTAACTTTCCATTGGGCTTGTTATTTTTCGGTCCAAAGCACAATCTGTATAACAAAATTATTAATTAACACATGTTAATTAAAATTCAAATTAATAATTTCGTAATTAATTATTTTAATAATGTTTGATCATCATCAAATTAAATTAGAGTTTTCCAAAGAAGATTATGATTTGACAACTACTCCTTCCTAGAAGATTTGATATGACAACCTCCCAAAAAAATATGATTAACAATTGGAGAACTCAAAACGGGCCAGGGTTATGAATGAAGTCAAAGAAGATTAGGTGGGGCCCATGATCATTAATATCCAAATCAGTCTCCCCCTGTATCATGGCCAGTTCATCACGTCCTCAAATTTGTCTCCTGTTTACCTACGAGACAAAACCAACAGATTCATCAAAATTCACAAATTATCAACAGAATTCAAATTCACCATACCCAAGGTATTCCTTAACGAACAGAATCTATCCTCACACAAAGGTTTAGTGAATATATCAACAAGTTGTTCTTCAGATTTCACAAATTGAATATCAATAGTACCTTTTTGCACATGTTCTCTAATAAAATGATATCTAATTTCAATGTGCTTAGTTCTAGAGTGCAACACAGGATTTTTAGAGATGTTTATAGCACTCATATTATCACAAAACAAAGAAATACTATTGATTTTCAATTTATAATCCTCCAACTGAGTTTTTAACCAAATTAATTGTGAACAACAAGCAGAGACAGATATATATTCAGCTTCGGCTCTGGATAGAGCTACTGTGGCTTATTTCTTGCTTGACCACATATTTAGTGAGCTTCTAAGGAAGCAACACATTCCGGAGGTGCTCCTTCTTTCCACCCGATCTCCCGCATAATCTGCATCACAAAACCCTACTGCACAAAAATCATCATATTTTGGATACCATAAGCCATAATCGCACGTTCCCTTAATGTATCTAATGATTCTTTTGATGGCTGAAAGGTGGGATTCTTTTAGGTGAGATTGAAATCTTGAACATACACCCACACTTTGAACAATGTCTGGTCTAGAGGAGGTAAGATACATGAGTGAACCTATCATTCCTCTATACCATGTTTCATCCACTTCTTTGCCATCATCATCCTTTTCAAGCTTAGTCTAGATTTGTTTTCATTATTGCAGTTATGAATTCCCAGAATCAGTTATTATTAAAAACATATAACAGCAAAAAAACAAAAATAATCTAATCCTTTGATACTTTATTGACTTGATATGATGATCAATTTGAAGATCATTATAGTTGAAAGTTGTATATGCAGGTAGGGCAGTGAATGACGATTGGAACAAACATCTAACATGGTGATCAATATTTTTTCATATGAACCCTTGATGATGACCCCCCTAAAACAGTTTGTATTTATATATGCATTTCGTATTAAATATATTGTATTTTGTAAGACCCAGGATTTTCAAATAAATCTTATTATGAGTTAATTTTAATTTATTTATTCATGAGAAATTTTATTTTCAGAAATTATTTTTATTAAAGTTAATTAAATTAGATTTTGATAATTAATTAGAATTTTACCTAATTTTATAATTATTGAATTATTTTCTATATTTAAATTATAAAATTAGTAGTTATGGAATGACAAGAATTTTTATGTGATTTAATTCAAATAATTGATATTTCTATGATTTAATACTTCAAGTTTTAGGAATAAAGAAAATTAATCTTATTATCTTATAAATTCAATTAAAGAATTTGATTTCAAACTAATTAGTATTTTAAATAGAACAAATGATATATTTTAAAATAGTTTTCAAGATTAAATTAGATTTCAAATTAAAAATTTATACCCTAATTTGATTAAAATTAACCAAATCCAAATTAAACCCAAAAACCCCCAATTTTATACACAAACTCTAATTTACTACCCTAACCCACCCTCACTCTTCTCTCAGCATAGCTGCCCTTTCCCCAAAACATTTACCCTAACCTTTTCCCTAAAACATTTACCCTAACCTTTACCAGCTTCAGACAAAAAGAAAGGAAAGAAAGAAAAAAAAAGAAGAAAAGAAAGGGAAGAGAGAAGGAGGGGGGGGAACTGACCGGGGAAGAGGGGAAGAGAGAGTGAGACCCGAGAGAGAGCTGAATGGGAAGAGAGGGAAGGAGACTACGCCGCTGCCGCTGCCCAACCGTGTCACTGCCGTCCCGTGGAGCTGTTGCTGGACTATCGCGCACGAGGAACCTGTGCTGTTGCCGCTATCACCGTCGCGAAGGAAGGAGCTCAGAGGAGAGAAAGACTGTGCGATGCTGAGGGAGGAGGATGCGGGCCGGTGCCGCGAGGAGGAGCGCGACCCGCTGCACAAAACTGCGCCGCTGTGTGCGGCTGCCGTCGCTGAGCTCCCATGGCTGCCGCCGGCAAGATTCGAAGAAAAAGATGCTCGAGGAGAGAGAGAGATTAACGGAAGGAGTTCTGTTCGCGCGGCTGTGCCTCCACTGCCTTTTGATGAGCGGATAATTTATACGCTTTTTGGCATTATTTCTAGTATGTTTTAGTTAGTTTTTATTATGTTTTTATTTAAAAATCACATTTCTAGACTTTACTATGATTTTCTGTATTTTTCTGTGATTTCAGGTATTTTCTGGCTAAAATTGAGGGACCTGAGCAAAAATCTGATTCAGAGGCTGAAAAAGGACTGCAGATGCTGTTGGATTCTGACCTCCCTGCACTCTAAGTGGATTTTCTGGAGCTACAAAAGCCCAATTGGCACGCTCATAATTGCGTTGGAAAGTAGACATCCTGGGCTTTCCAGCAATATATAATAGTTCATACTTTGCTCGAGATTTGATGGCCCAAACAGGCGTTCCAAGTCAGCTCAAGAATTCTGGCGTTTAACGCCAGAACTGGCACAAAAGCTGGAGTTAAACGCCCAAACTGGCACAAAAGCTGGTGTTTAACTCCAAGAAAAGTCTCTACACATGGAAGCTTCAATGCTCAGCCCAAGCACACACCAAGTGGGCCTGGAAGAAGATTTCTGCATTAATTACTTATTTCTGTAAACCCTAGGCTACTAGTTCTCTATAAATAGGACCTTTTACTATTGTATTTTCATCTTGGCTCTTCGGATTCCCTCTTTGGGGCCGAAGCCAATGATCACCATTATCACTTGTATTTTCAACGGTGGAGTTTCTACACACCATAGATTAAGGTGTGGAGCTCTGCTATTCTTCATGAATTAATATAAGTACTATTGTTTTTCTATTCAACTCAAGTCTATTTCTTCTCCAAGATATTCATTCGCACCCAAGAACATGATGAATGTGATGATTATGTGACACTCATCACCATTCTCACCTCTTAACACGTGACGGACAACCACTTCCGTTCTACATGCAAACAAGCTTGAATGTGTATCTCTTGGGTTTCTAATCTAAGATTGGAACCTTCGTGGTATAGGCTAGAATTATTGGCGGCCATTCCTGAGATCCAGAACGTCTAAACCTTGTCTGTGGTATTCTGAGTAGGATCTGGGAAGGGATGACTGTGACGAGCTTCAAACTCACGATTGTTGGGCGTGTGACAGACGCAAAAGGATCAATGGATCCTATTCCAACATGATCGAGAACTGACAGATGATTAGCCGTACGATGACAGCGTGCGTAGAACATTTTCACTGAGAGGACGGGAAGTAGCCATTGACAACGGTGTGCCCAACATAAAGCTTGCCATGGAAAGGAGTATGAATGATTGGAAGAAGGCAATAGGAAAGCAGAGGTTCAGGAGGAACAAAGCATCTTCATATGCTTATCTGAAATTCCTACCAATGAATTACATAAGTATTTCTATCTCTATCTTTATTTTATGTTTTATTTATCTTTAATTATCAATCCTCCATAACCATTTGAATCCGCCTGACTGAGAATTACAAGATGACCATAGCTTGCTTCAAGCCGACAGTCTCTGTAGGATCGACCCTTACTCACGTAAGGTTTATTACTTGGACGACCCAGTGCACTTGCTGGTTAGTTGTGCGGAATTGTGACAAAGTGTGATTCACGTTTGGGAGCTCCAAGTCCTTTGGCGCCATTGTTGATGATCACAATTTCGTGCACCAAGTTTTTGGCGCCGTTGCTGGGAATTGTTCGAGTTTGGACAACTGACGGTTCATCTTGTTGCTTAGATTAGGTACTTTTCTTTTTATTTTTCAGAATTTTTAAGAATGAATTCTAGAGTTTCAAGGTGATGTTCTTATCATCACAAAAGCTGATTGATTCTCATCAATTTAGCTGCTAAATGTAATGTCCTGCTAAAGCTTGGCTAGCCATGTCTAATCACTAAAGACTAAAGCTTTAGACTAACATTGCATGATTCTTGGAATTCTTATTAAAAGTTTTGATTCTCTTTATTTTCTTTTCTATATAAGTTTCGAAAATCACAAAATTTTTTTTATAAAACCATAAAAATAAAAAATATTTTATGTTTCTTATTTGAGTCTAGTATCAATTTTAAATTTGGTGTCAATTGCATGTCTTTATTCTTCTTGCATTTTTCAAATATATGCACTATGTTCTTCATTGATCTTCAAGTTGTAATTGATGATTTACTTGCTCTGATCTTTAAATTCTCTTGTTTTGTGTGTTTTGTTGTTTTTCTTATGCATTCTCAATTTGTTAGAGCCTCTAATACAAAATTTCTAAGTTTGGTGTCTTGCATGCATTGTTCATTTGATCTTAGTTGCATTTTTATTGTTTCTCATCATTTAAAAATTCAAAAAAAAATTTAAATTGTGTCTTTTCAAGTCAATAATACAGATAATTGAAGATTCAGAACATTCAGCAGAGGAATTACACAGAAAAAGCTGGGCGTTCAAAACGCCCAGTGAAAAAGGAAAACTGGCGTTTAAACGCCAGCCAGGGTACCTGGCTGGGCGTTTAACGCCCCAAAAGGTAGGATTTTGGGCGTTAAACGCCAGAATGGATGCCATTCTGGGCGTTTAACGCCAGGAGGACACTAGAGGGAAGATTTTGTTTTTAATTCAAATTTTTTTCACATCTTCATAATTTTTCAAAATCAAATCTTTTTCAAATCATATCTTTTCAATCATATCTTTTCAAAATCAATTTCTTTTCAATTTTTTTATTTATTACTATTTTCGAAAATTCTTTCTACAATTAGTAATTTAATTCAAAATTTTCAAGTTATTACTTGCCTATTAAGAAAGGATCAACAATTTTTATTCTAGAATCATATCTTCTAATTTCTTGTTAGTCAAGTAATCAACTTTAATTTTAAAAATTTCTCTTTTTAATTTGATTTTCAATCATATCTTCTCAATCATATCTTTTCAATCACATCTTTTTCAAAATTAAGTTTCAATCATATCTTTTTGATTTCTAATTTCAAAATCTTTTTCAAAAATCACTTAATTTCTTTCCCAATCTTAATTTTCGAAAAACCTTTACCAAATTTTCAAAATTTATTTTAATTATTTCAAAATATTTTACTTTAATTTCGAAAATTCTTCCCCTCTTCTCACATCCTTCTATTTAAGGACTAACACTCCTCCACTATCAATAATTCGAACTCTATCCCTCTTGATAAGTTCGAATTCTTCTCTTTCTACCTCCTCCTTCTATTTTTCTTTTCCTCTGACACCTCAAGGAATCTCTATACTGTGACATAGAGGATTCCATACTTTCTTCTTCTCTCTTTCATATGAGCAGCAGTAAGGACAAAGACATTCTTGTTGAAGCTGATCCTAAACCTAAAAGGACCTTAAAGAGAAAGCTAAGAGAAGCTAAAGTACAACTCTCTCTAGAGGGCCTAACAGAGCTCTTCAAGGAGGAAGAAGCCATGGCAGCCGAAACCAACAATGCCAACAATGCAAGGAAGGTGCTTGGTGACTTTACTGCACCTACTCCCGACTTCTATGGGAGAAGCATCTCAATCCTTGCCATTGGAGCAAACAACTTTGAGCTTAAGCCTCAATTAGTTTCTCTAATGCAACAGAATTGCAAGTTTCATGGACTTCCATTGGAAGATCCTCATCAGTTCTTAGCTGAATTCTTGTAAATCTGTGACAATGTCAAGACCAATGGGGTTGATCCTGAGGTCTACAGACTTATGCTCTTCCCTTTTGCTATAAGAGACAGAGCTAGGACATGGTTGGACTCACAACCTAAAGAAAGCCTGAACTCTTGGGAAAAGCTAGTCAATGCCTTCTTGGCAAAGTTCTTTCCACCTCAAAAATTGAGCAAGCTTAGAGTGGAAGTCCAAATCTTCAGACAGAAGGAAGGAGAATCCCTCTATGAAGCTTGGGAAAGATACAAGTAATTGATCAGAAGGTGCCCTTCTGACATGCTTTCAGAATGGAGCATCATAGGTATATTCTATGATGGTCTGTCTTAACTATCCAAGATGTCATTGGACAGCTTTGCTGGAGGATCTCTTCATCTGAAGAAGACACCTGCAGAAGCTCAGGAACTCATTGAGATGGTTGCAAATAACCAATTCATGTACACTTCTGAAAGGAACCCTGTGAATAATGGGACAAATCAGAAGAAAGGAGTTCTTGAGATTGATACTCTAAATGCCATATTGGCTCAGAATAAAATATTGACTCAGCAAGTCAATATGATTTCTCAAAGCCTGTCTGGAATGCAAGCTGCACCAGGCAGTACTAAGGAAGCTTCCCCTGAAGAAGAAGTTTATGATCCTGAGAACCCTGCAATGGAAGAGGTGAATTACATGGGAGAATCCTATGGAAACACCTATAACCCTTCATGGAGAAATCATCCAAACCTCTCATGGAAGGATCAACAGAGACCTCAACAAGGTTTCAACAACAATGATGGTGGAAAAAACAGGTTTAGCAATAGCAAGCCTTTTCCATCATCTTCTCAGCAACAGACAGAGAAGTCTAAGCAGAGCCATTCTGACTTAGCAACTATAGTCTCTGATCTAATTAAAACCACTCAAAGTTTCAACACTGAAACAAGGTCCTCCATTAGAAATTTGGAGGCACAAGTGGGTCAGCTGAGTAAGAAAATTACTGAACTCCCTCCTAGCACTCTCCCAAGCAATACAGAAGAGAATCCAAAAAGAGAGTGCAAGGCCATAACCATATCTCACATGGCCGAACTTGAACCGGAGGAAGAGGCAGTGATTTCCACTGAGGAAGACCTCAATGGACGTCCACTGGCCTCCAAGGAGTTCCCTAATGAGGAACCATGGGAATCTGAGGCTCACACTGAAACCATAGAGATTCCATTGAATTTACTTTTACCATTCATGAGCTCTGATGAGTATTCTTCCTCTGAAGAGGATGAAGATGTTACTGAAGAGCAAGTTGCTAAGTATCTTGGAGCAATCATGAAGCTAAATGCCAAGTTATTTGGTAATGAGACTTGGGAGGAAGAACCCCGCTTGCTCATCAAAGAACTGGATGACTTGACTAGGCAGAGATTACCTCTGAAGAGACAAGATCCTAGAAAGTTCTCAATACCTTATACCATAGGCACCATGACCTTTGAGAAGGCTCTGTATGACCTAGGATCAAGCATAAACCTCATGCCTCTCTCTGTAAAGGAGAAGCTAGGGATCATTGAGGTACAAGCTGCAAGAATCTCACTGGAGATGGCAGACAATTCAAAGAAACAGGCTTATGGACTTGTAGAGGATGTCTTGGTAAAGGTTGGAGACCACTACATCCCTGCTGATTTCATAATCCTAGAGATTGGGAAGTGTGTGGATGAATCCATCATCCTTGGCAGACCCTTCCGAGCCACAGCAAAAGCTGTGATTGATGTTGACAGAGGAGAATTGATCATTCAAGTGAATGAAGACTCCCTTGTGTTTAAA
>NC_029788.2:122126329-122137711 GCF_000816755.2 Arachis ipaensis
AGAGCCCCCACAGTCAAACTCTAAGTTTGGTGTTGGGAGGCCACAACCAAACTTTAAGTTTGGTGTTGAACCCCCACATTCAAACTCTAAGTTTGGTGTTGGGAGGTTCCAACATTGCTCTGAACATCTGTGAGGCTCCATGAGAGCCCACTGTCAAGCTATTGACGTTAAAGAAGCACTTGTTGGGAGGCAACCCAATCTTTAATTATCTATGTTAAATTTCTATTTTCTTTTGTTATTTTATGTTTTCTGTAGGTTGATGATCATGTGAAGTCACAAAAATAATTGAAAAAGCAAAAACAGAAGGAAAACAATGTTAAAAATAGAACACCCTGGAGGAGAAACTTACTGGCGTTTAAACGCCAGTAAAGGTAGCAGAATGGGCGTTAAACGCCCAATCTGGCACCATTTTGGGCGTTTAACGCCAGAAATGGGCACCAGACTGGCGTTTAACGCAGGAATGGGCAAAAAGCTAGCGTTAAATGCCAGAAATGGGCAGCAGCCTGGCGTTTAACGCCAGGATTGGCAGAAAGGGGCATTTTTACACGCCACTTGGTGCAGGGATGAGATATCCTTGACACCTTAGGATCTGTGGACCCCACAGGATCCCCACCTACCCCACCTCTCTCTCTTTCTTCTTCACCCATTCACCAATCACCTTAATACCTCTTCCCCAAAAACCCCTCACCTATCAAATCCCACCATTCTCTTCACCACTCACATCCATCCTTCATAAAACCCCACCTACCTCACCATTCAAATTCAAACCACTTTCCCTCCCAAACCCACCCATAATGGCCGAATCATACCCCCCCTCTCCACTCCTATATAAACTCATCTTCACTCCTTCATTTTCACCCAACCTAAACACTACCTATCCCCCTTGGCCGAAACACAAAGCCCCCTATATCTCCTCTATTTCTTCTTCTTCTACTCTCTTCTTTCTTCTTTTGCTCGAGGACGAGCAACCTTCTAAGTTTAGTGTGGTAAAAGCTAAAGCTTTTTGTTTTTCTATAACAATTTATGGCACCAAAGGCCGGAGAAACCTCTAGAAAGAGGAAAGGGAAGGCAAAAGCTTTCGCCTCCGAGTCATGGGAGATGGAGAGATTCCTCTCAAGGGTGCATCAAGACCACTTCTATGAAGTTGTGGCCAAGAAGAAGGTGACCCCCGAGGTCCCTTTTAAGCTCAAAAAGGGCGAATATCCGGAGATCCGACATGAGATCCGAAGAAGAGGTTGGAAAATTCTCACCAACCTCATTCAACAAGTCGGGATCTTAATGGTTCAAGAGTTCTATGCCAATGCATGAATCACCAAGAACCATGATCAAAGTGTGAACCCGGACCCTAAGAATTGGCTTACAATGGTCTGAGGAAAATACTTAGATTTCAGTCCGGAAAATGTAAGGTTGGCATTCAACTTGCCCATGATGCAAGGAGATGCACACCCCTACACTAGAAGGGTCAACTTTGATCAAAGGTTAGACTAAGTCCTCATGGACATCTGTGAAGAGGGCGCCCAATGGAAGAGAGATTCAAGAGGGAAGCCGGTTCAACTAAGAAGGCATGACCTCAAGCCCGTGGCTAGGGGATGGTTGGAGTTCATCCAACGCTCGATCATTCCCACTAGCAACCAGTCTGAAGTTACTATAGACCGAGCTATCATGATCCATAACATCATGATTGGAGAGGAAGTAGAAGTTCATGAGGTTAGATCACAAGAACTCTACAAGGTGGCAGACAAGTCCTCCACTTTGGCAAGGTTAGCCTTCCCTCATCTCATTTGTCACTTTTGCAATTCGGCTGGAATTGACATAGAGGAAGACATCCTCATTGATGAGGACAAGCCCATCACTAAGAAAAGGATAGAGCAAACAAGAGATCCCACTCATGGACAAGAGCATGAGGAAATTCCTCATCATGAAATCTCTGAGATGCCTCAAGGGATACATTTTCCTCCACAAAACTACTGGGAGCAAATCAACACCTCCCTAGGAGAATTAAGTTCCAATATGGGACAACTAAGGGTGGAGCACCAAGAGCATTCCATCCTCCTCCATGAAATTAGAGAAGACCAAAGAACCATGAGAGAGGAGCAACAAAGGCAAGGAAGAGACATTGAGGAGCTCAAGCACTCCATTAGATCTTCAAGAGGAAGAACAAGCCGCCATCACTAAGGTGGACCCGTTCTTTAATCTCCTTGTTCTTTATTTTCTGTTTTTCAAAAATAATGCTTTATGTTTATCTATGTTTGTGTCTTTATTACATGATCATTAGTGTCTTAGTGTCTATGCCTTGAAGCTATAAAAATGAATCCATCACCTTTCTTAAATGAAAAATGTTTTTAATTGAAGAAGGAAAAGAAGTGCATGAATTTCGAATTTTAAAGCAGTTTAATTATTTTGATGTGGTGGCAATACTTTTGTCTTTCTGAATGAATGCTTGAACAGTGCATATTTTTTAATTTGTTGATTCATGAATGTTAAAAATTGTTGGCTCTTGAAAGAATGATAGAAAAGGAGAAATGTTATTTGATAATCTGAAAAATCATAAAATTGATTCTTGAAGTAAGAAAAAGTAGTGAAAAGCTTGCAGAAAAAAAGATATATGCAAAAAAAAAAGAGAGAAAGAAAAAGAAAAAGCAAGCAGAAAAAGCCAATAGCCCTTTAAACCAAAAGGCAAGGGTAAAATAAAAAGGATCCAAGGCTTTGAGCATCAGTGGATAGGAGGTCCCACAGGAATAAAATCCTGGCCTAAGCGGCTAAACCAAGCTATCCCTAACCATGTGCTTGTGGCGTGAAGGTGTCAAGTGAAAACGTGAGACTGAGCGATTAAATTCGTGGTCCAAAGCAAAAAGAGTGTGCTTAAGAGCCCTGGACACCTCTCACTGGGGACTTTAGCAAAGCTGAGTCACAATCTGAAAAGGTTCACCCAGTCATGTGTCTGTGGCATTTATGTATCCGGTGGTAATACTGAAAAACAAAACGCTTAGGGTCACGGCCAAGACTCATAAAGTAGCTGTGTTCAAGAATCAACATACTTAAATAGGAGAATCAATAATACTATCTAGATTCTGAGTTCCTATAGATGCCAATCATTCTGAACTTCAAGGGATAAAGTGAGATGCCAAAACTGTTCAGAAGCAAAAAGCTAAAAGCCCCGCTCATCTAATTAATATTGATCTTCATAGATGTTTTTGGAATTCATTGTACATTCTATTCTTTTTTATGATATATGATTTTTAGTTGCTTGGGGACAAGCAACAATTTAAGTTTGGTGTTGTGATGAGCGGATAATTTATACGCTTTTTGGCATTGTTTCTAGTATGTTTTTAGTATGTTTTAGTTAGTTTTTATTATGTTTTTATTAGTTTTTATTTAAAAATTACATTTCTGGACTTTACTATGAGTTTGTGTGTTTTTTTGTGATTTCAGGTATTTTCTGGCTGAAATTGAGGGACCTGAGCAAAAATCTGATTCAGAGGCTGAAAAAGGACTGCAGATGCTGTTGGATTCTGACCTCCCTGCACTCTAAGTAGATTTTATGGAGCTACAGAAACCCAATTGGCGCGCTCTCAATTGCGTTGGAAATTAGACATCCTGGGCTTTCCAGCAATATATAATAGTCCATACTTTTCCCAAGATTTGATGGCCCAAACAGGCGTTCCAAGTTAGCTCAAGAATTCTGGCATTTAACGCCAGAACTGGCACAAAAGCTGGAGTTAAACGCCCAAACTGGCACAAAAGCTGGCGTTTAACTCCAAGAAACCCAAGAACATGATGAATGTGATGATTATGTGACCCTCATCACCATTCTCACCTATGAACGCGTGACTGACAACCACTTCCGTTCTACATGCAAACAAGCTTGAATGTGTATCTCTTGGATTTCTAATCTAAGATTGGAACCCTCGTGGTATAGGCTAGAATTATTGGCGGCCATTCCTGAAATCCGGAACGTCTAAACCTTGACTGTGGTATTTTGAGTAGGATCTGGGAAGGGATGACTGTGACAAGCTTCAAACTCGCGATTGTTGGGCGTGTGACAGACGCAAAAGGATCAATAGATCCTATTCCAACATGATCGAAAACTGACAGATGATTAGCCGTGCGGTGACAGCGTGCGTAGAACATTTTCACTGAGAGGACGGGAAGTAGCCATTGACAACGGTGATGCCCAACATAAAGCTTGCCATGGAAAGGAGTATGAATGATTGGAAGAAGGCAATAGGAAAGCAGAGGTTCAGGAGAAACAAAGCATCTTCATACGCTTATCTGAAATTCCTACCAATGAATTACATAAGTATTTCTATCTCTATCTTTATTTTATGTTTTATTTATCTTTAATTATCAATCCTCCATAACCATTTGAATCCGCCTGACTGAGATTTACAAGATGACCATAGCTTGCTTCAAGCCGACAGTCTCCGTGGGATCGACCCTTACTCACTTAATGTTTATTACTCGGACGACTCAGTGCACTTGCTGGTTAGTTGTGCAGAATTGTGACAAATTGTGATTCACGTTTGAGAGCTCCAAGTCCTTTGGCGCCATTGTTGATGATCACAATTTCGTGCACCACCTTTCTTTGCTGCAAATCCGCCATCATCCGCCGTGCCACACCACGCCAAGTCGCCGCCAGAAACTATCACTGAAGTCCCTTTTTCCTTTGGTAAGCGTTATCGTCTCATAGAAACTCTTTTTCTCACAGCCCGAAATCCACGGCAGCCGCAATTATGGCAACTCTAATCACGGCACATAAGGATCGAAACTCAAACCTAAAGCATTAATGTTGCAAGGACTTAGAAACATATAATAGAGCAGCGACTGAGAGAATTCGGAATAGGAAACAGCTTACCGAACTTACGAATAGCCGAGAAAAATGAGCGGCGGTGACTCCGTTGGCAACACGGCAGCTCGATGTCGCGTGCATGACTACTAAACTCAGCATGCGAGAACCACATCTCGGCCCTATGTTACCATCATCACAGTTACTATAACAGGCTATGACGGAAAACTGATTTCAAAGGTTTCAGAGACGATAACGCTTACCAAAGGAAAAAGGGACTTCATTGACAGTTTCTAGTGGCGACTTGGCGTGGTGCGGCGTGGTGGATGATGGCGGATTTACAGCGGTGAAAGGCAGTGGAGGCACAGTTGCGCGAACAGAACCCCCTCCGTCAATCTCTCTCTCTCTCCTCGAGCTTCTCTCTCTTCGAATCTTGCCGGCGGCAGCCACGGGAGCTCGGCGACGGCAGCAACACATGGCGGCGTAGTTTCACGCAGCAGGTCGCGCTCCTCCTCGCGGCACCGGCCCGCGTCCTCCTCCCTCAGCGTCGCACGGGCTTTCTCTCCTCTGAGCTCCTTTCTTCGCGACGGCGATGGCGGCAACAGCACATGTTTCTCGCGCGCGATAGTTCGTCGACAGCTCCACGAGACGGCAGCGACACGGTTGGGCAGCGGCAGTGGCGCATTCTCCTTCCCTCTCTTCCCATTCAGCTCTCTCTCGGGTCTTACTCTCTCTTCCCCTCTTCCCCGATCAGTCCCCCCTCTCTCTCTTCCTTTTATTTTCTTCTTTTTTTTTATTTCTTTCCTTTCTTTTTGTCTGAAGCTGGTAAAGGTTAGGTTAAATGTTTTGGGGAAAAGGTTATGGTAAATGTTTTGGGGAAAGGCTGTTGTGCTGAGAGAAGAGTGAGGGTGGGTTAGGGTAGTAAATTAGGGTTTGTGTATAAAATTGAGGGTTTTTGGGTTTAATTTAGATTTGGTTAATTTTAATCAAATTAGGGTATAAAGTGTTAATTTGAAATATAATTTAATCTTGAAAATTATTTTAAAATATATCATTTGTTGTATTTAAAATACTAATTAGTTTGAAATCAAATTCTTTAATTGAATTTATAAGATAATAAGATTAATTTTCTTTATTCCTAAAACTTGAAGTATTAAATCATAGAAATATCAATTATTTGAATTAAATCACATAAAAATTCTTGTCATTCCATAACTACTAATTTTGTAATTTAAATATAGAAAATAATTCAATAATTATAAAATTAGGTAAAATTCTAATTAATTATCAAAATCTGATTTAATTAGCTTTAATAAAAATAATTTCTGAAAATAAAATTTCTCATGAATAAATAAATTAAAATTAACTCATAATAAGATTTATTTGAAAATATTGGGTCTTACATCCTACCCACCTTATAAAAATTTTCGTCCTAGAAAATTGATACAAAATGAAAGAGACTTCATATCACTTTATTTTCAATCACATTTAAAGAAAAACAAAAGATTGCAGCATATATACATACAGTTTCATATACCAAGATTTTTATATGGCATGAGGATATAAGGATATAAGTGTGATGCGAAACAAAAGCTACAAAACAAGCTTGGTGCAAAAGATCACAAAGCAGACTGGTATTGAAACAACGTGGCTAACGTTCTCAACACTGATCTCACACCAACCTCAGGGATTCAACTTCCTAAACTTCAACATGATGTAACTTCACTATTCCCAACTACACTTTATCAAACAGATCCCTCGGGAGTTCTCCACCTTATCTATCACTCCGCAAACTCGCTACCAATCACAAATCCAACATTGACAAAACCTTTTTTGCGTAAAACACAACTCCATAACATCTTTTAGCATCGCACACTTACAAGCTTCATCTTCCACATTCACTAACCGTGCTCTAAGATTTAACATATTACTTGCCGTATCTAAGATCGCAGGTGGCATTAAAACAAATCTCGAATTTTCTCAGAAGGACAAAAGATTTTTTTTTGAAGGAAATGACAAGCGAAAAAGACAGTAATCATAAAAATTTGAAAGAATTAATGAAATTACAGGTAAACATGGATGCACAAGCAATGAGGAGTGTTGGAAAGGAGTCCATTGGTAACTACAAGGATAACTCTTGAATCAGAAAAATTTCAATAGGATCAATAAGGAGAAAAATAGCGTATTAGTTTGAAACAAGTTCAAACTAAGTAAAAAAAATATGAGATCTACAGAAGAAGAATATCCAAAACCAAAGATAAAGCTTATAGAACTCAATAGTATGGTTTAAAAATACTTTCGAATACATTGTTCGTAAAGAATGGAAAACTTAAGGGAAAATCATTTCATGTTCTGTAAGAGAAAATGAGTAACATACATCCTTCAAAAGATTAATAAGAGTGTAAATATGGCATTATTTCAATATAAATTCAAGTGGAAATAGATTACACAATTTGTAAATGGAAAGATTAATTTGGCTAAGAGCAAAATTGTATTTTCTTTTCTTTTTCAAGCATGCATAAAAACTGCGATCTTGTTGGAAAGGAACTTGAGATAAAGTTTTGCTCATAAAAGAAAAGAGGTTACATTACAGTCGAACAAGTTTAAATCATATACAAAAAATTTTAGAGTATAAGGTAAAGAAGTGTAGGCTGAATTGAAAGCGATTTTATTAAAATTTCAATCGATGGTTATATCGCATCAAAACAAGTTCAAATCACATCAAAGAGAGGCACTGCTCAAGTAAAGGAATGCAAAGTCAAGGACAACTTTGCATAATAATAAACCAAAACTTGTTTAAAAAGGTTTAAAACAAAACTCCAATAATATACTTGAAATCACATCCTTATAAGGATGTTCAATAATATTAAGATGCGCTAAGAAGGAAACCAACTCATTTCAAGAAAGAAACTTAAATTTAAGGATTTCAATTAGGATTCATAAAGCATGTCACTCATAGAAATGAAAAGCTTAAGAAGGAACTTAACAACTAAAAAAGTTGATTCAAAACTTAAATTTCTTCAAAAGAATTCAAAACCTTTTCAAAAATGGATCAAAACAAAATTCTAAAAGTATACTTGGAGTAACCGCCTCGCAAGAATCATTTAAGAAGATTACGATGCGCTTGAAAAGAAATCAGTCCATGGAAGAAAGGATCTTTAAATCAAGGGAATTCAAACAAGAACTCACTAGGCATGGATTATTAAACGAGTTTTCAATTGGTCCAAAGGAATATAAAATGCGCCAGGAAGACAACTCAATCAATAGAAAATTCTCAAGAAAGAACCTTTGACTAAAGAAGACAAATAAAAAGACAAATGGTGCTTTAGATGGAAATGAATTCAAGTTGACTCGGATGAGTATGAGATTCACAAGAAATGGAAAACTAAGACTACTGGTGACGTTCAAAAACAAAAAGTAAAAGAGTAATTAAAAATAGAATCAAATATGACATCCACAGAAATGAAAGGCTTAAGAAAGAAATTGGTCCATTCATAAGAATAAAGACATGAGTCCAACATTTTTTTGTAAGAACAACAATTGCATAAATAATGTGGTATGCTAAACCAAATTCGAATTAAAAATAAATTAGGTGAAGCTTACCAAACAAAAACCAACTGGAAAGAGACAAAAACCTTTCTTTGAAGAATATCTAAATATATAATCAAATAAAGATATTTGTAAAAACTGTAATAAAATTGTTAGAAAATCAAGTTGTATTTAAAGTGAATATATTTCCATAAATCAGTGAGAGAACAAGCGAGGTATTGGAAATAATTAGTTTTAAATTGTATAAGGAACTTTCAAAGTTTATATAAAGAAGTGCATATTAAATCAAAAGCGATTTTGTTAATATTTGAAGAATGGCTGTAATTATCGTCAAATAAGAGGAAAACTAAATCACAATTTATTTACAAAGAACTCGGAATAAGAACTTAAAAAGGTATACTTTGTCAAAACAGGTTCAAATGTATATTGTAACACCCTACCATACAGAGTCTTATGCTTAAGTCATAATTTCGAGATGGCAAGGTATTACGACCTCTAGAATTAAAATTTAGTACATATACTAGTGTGAATAAGGATTATAACTAGGAGCCTTTGTGGAAAAAGGGGTAAACAAAAATTGCAACACGAAAGCACAACACTCCAATCGATAACGTAACGAGAAAAGGATAAGTTAACATGAGATTGTATATATACAAAGGAGCGTCAAAAATAGGAATATCAAGACTCAAAATCCGGTTGCGAAGATAACCGGTCCGAGCATAGCAATATATACATATAATAAAATAAGGAAACCCCAAAGGAAACCCAAAGGGACATAAAAACAGAGAACCTATTCTCCAAAATCTCCTATAAGATGAGTCATCACAGTTTGTATTATGTAATGGAGATAAAAGTATCTAAGCAAAACATATAAACTAAAACAGAGTCCCGAGAACAAAGGATCTTCGCTAATCCAGAAGTCTCCAGCATGCCTCAACGAGAAACCTCACGTCCTGCATCTGAAAACCACAAAATCCGCATGGCTGAGAACCAGAGGTCCCCAACATGGTAACAGCTTCCACATATATAATACATAATAATAGAGGAAAGCCGAAGGCAATCCTAGAACTTCCTCCAGATAATATCAAATCTTATAAACAAGCTAAACCGTAAGTGGCAACTGACTAAAGATCCTTCAGTCTAACTAATACTTCCCTTTCCAATTTCTTCAGACCTACCAACCACCAGTAGGAGTATAATGTAGCAAACACAGCTAAATCAAACAAGAGATATACAAATAGGAACAGATAAGGCATTTAGACAATTAGCAAGTAATATGCAGTCAAATAGGCAAGCTCAAACAATTCATATAGTATGCATATGATGAATGCCTGTCCCTAGTAGCTGATGATATCACCTGTTGGTTATAGAGCCAACCCAACAAGTCCTGGTAGCTAACCATTGGACTGTCCCTCTGTCGTGTCTCCCCAACTCGAGTTATACTCAACAAATCGTGATCATAATCATGATCCATATCCATCACCCTCGCTGGTGAATATTTATTGGGGTGAGCTCATCCGGGGCTTTCACAGTGCCCGGCCACCCTGACAACATAGAGTCAAAAGAGCTTCGAGTCTCAACTTGGAGCACGTGGTGGCTAGCCACTGCTTCCTCCCAGAAAAACCCTCATCTCCGATAGTGGAAGTGCAAACATTCACAATTCATTCAACAGCATATATGCATTTATACTTAGCCATAATCATGGCTCCGTCGTAACACGGCAATAATCCAGCCATCCGACTCACGGTTAAATCCATAACCAGCCAATTCATTAACAATTACGGCCCTTCGGCCTATGGCATAACAAGCACTTCCACCGCCATCCTCCGCATCTCACATAATCATCTTTGATCCTCATTGATCATTCATTTTTCCCTTGATTCACTCGCAGGTTACCATATTCAATAGCTCCTTATCTCATTGCTAGGCATATCATAATGATTTAAGACATAAGTGGTGAGATCGGAGGCTTAGAAGTATGAAATTTGGCCTTTAAAACTCAAAAATCAACTTTGGGATGAAAACAGGGCCACGCGTACGCGCACTCCATGCGCACGCGTGGATGGCCACAAAACTCATCGACGCGCAAGCGTCATACGCGCAGACGCGCGGATTGAAAAATAGCCAAACGACGCGTAAGCGTCAGCCACGCGTACGCGTGGGTGCTCTTGCGCCCCAGGCACAAAACTGGCACAACTCTGGCACAACTCTCGGGAAAATAGCTGGGCATTTGGTGCAGTGCATCGACGCGTCCGCGCACGCATGGATGGTGCTTTCTTGAAGAACGGCGCGTACGCGCCAAGTGCGCCTACGCGCGGAGGGTCATTCTGCTAAAAATTTTCTAAGTTAAAAGCTGCAGAATTCACAGATTCAACCCCCAATCTTCCGACGGACATAACTTTCTCATTTTAAAATCAACCAAAATATGCCAATTTCAACCCTTTTTGAAATCAATCAAAATTTACCAAAATCAACATCAAGCCATCCTCAACTCACACATTGACACTTTACCAAAATTCCCAAAATTACCATCCAACCATTTTAACACTTCTCAATCAATGGCTAAAGGACAAACACAATATCATGTCATACATCCTTCCTCATCCCAATTTCCAATAATACCATTTCCAATCAACCATCATTATACATAATCATCATCATACTCACCATCAACATGGTACTACCCACCAATTCAACCTCAATCATTCATCAAGCATTTATCACAACATGCATTTCTCATATATCACACAATCAAGGCATCAATATTCATAATCACATATATGATCACATCATATATCTCAACCATTCAACAACATCATCAATTCAATGCCTATCTTAGGGCCTCTAGCCTAAGTATTTCCTACCACATTACATATTAGATACGAGAAACCGAGACCATACCTTAGCCGATTTCCCAAGCTCAACCGGAGCACTTCCAAACCACTTGTCCACAAGTCCTCTAGGTCTCAACACCTCCAAGAACAGATTTTTACCAACAAAACCCTCTCCCAAGCTTTCCAAAATCACCAATCAAGCTCCAATATTCA
>NC_029788.2:122137740-122161450 GCF_000816755.2 Arachis ipaensis
CATCAAGCATATATCACAACATGCATTTCTCATATATCACACAATCAAGGCATCAATATTCATAATCACATATATGATCACATCATATATCTCAACCATTCAACAACATCATCAATTCAATGCCTATCTTAGGGCCTCTAGCCTAAGTATTTCCTACCACATTACATATTAGATACGAGAAACCGAGACCATACCTTAGCCGATTTCCCAAGCTCAACCGGAGCACTTCCAAACCACTTGTCCACAAGTCCTCTAGGTCTCAACACCTCCAAGAACAGATTTTTACCACCAAAAATCCTTTTTCAAGCTTTCCAAGGTCTCAATCAAGCCCCAATACTCACATATACACAACCTAAGCCACAATCATCATACCCATACACAACATCTCAATACCCAAACATCATAGAACAACAAATTACACTAGGGTTGAGAATCTTACCACACCTAAGGTCCAAGGAGACAAGATTAACCTTCTCCTTCAAGAGAGTTGGGTCCTAAAACATCAAAGAGCCCAAAATCTCAATATTTTTGCTCATGAAATTCGAAATCAAGGCTGGAAATTCGAAGAGCAAAATGTGGTTTACCTCAAGATTGATTGTATGGGTTTCGTAGAGCTCTCCGCGATGAATGCGTGGCCACAAACGGTGCGGCGATCGGAGCTCTAGATCAAAAGTTATGGTGGTTTGAAGATCAAGTGAGAGATAGAAGTTTGAGTGTTCTTCCCCTCCCTTACTCCATTTCAGCGTGTGTGTGTAACAAATGAGGAGAGAGAGTGCTGAAAACTAGGGTTTTGGCTTAGTTTAGTTGGGCCAAGGGCCCACTTTGGGTCTGGTTGGCCCGGTTTGGCCCATTCGGTCCAATCTTGGTCCGATTTCTATAAAATTGGTACTGAAATTCTCGTCTCAATCTCCTCTATCATCTTTAGCCATAAAAATCACTTTTTGGATTTCTAGAATAAATTCTCATTTATGGGTTAATTAGCCGTTAATTAACCGGGTTTTACATTCTACCCACCTAATTGGGAATTTTGCCCACAAAATTCAAATTCAATTACCTGAGAATAAGTGCGGATAATCCGTTCGCATCTCCGACTCAAGTTCCCAAGTGTGTTCCTCAACACCGCCTTAACTCCAAGCCACTTTGACTAATGAAACCTCTTTTCCACGCAACCGTTTGATACTAGTATCATCAATTCTGACTAGAGCCACTGGAAGCGTCAGATCTTCCCTTAACTGAACCGATTCAGGTTCTAACACATGGCTAGCATCAGGAGTGTACTTCCGAAGCTGCAACACGTGAAACACGTCGTGCAGGTTTGAAAGATGAGGTGGTAGAGCCATCCGATATGCCACTGGTCCAACCCTTTCCAGGATCTGAAATGGACCGATGTACCGATGATTCAACTTCTTTGCTTTAATCGCACTACCTACTCCTGTGGTTGGAGTAACCTTAAGGAAAACATGATCTCGTTCCTCAAATTCCAAGGGCTTTCGCCTCTGATCGGTGTAACTCTTATGGCGACTCTGCGCCGTAAGAATCCTATCTCGGATTTTCTTGACTTGTTCAGTGGTCTCAGCTATCATCTCCGGCCCCAACAAGCCTTTCTCTCCAGCTTCATACCAACATAGCGGAGATTGACATTTTCTCCCATACAAAGCCTCATACGGAGCCATTCCGATACTCGCATGGTAACTATTATTGTATGCAAACTCCACTAACGGCATATATCGATCCCAACTCACCGGCTGGTCCAAAACACAAGCTCTCAACATATCCTCTAGTGTTTGGATCGTCCTCTCGGATTGACCATCTGTTTGAGGATGGTAAGCTGTACTCAAGCTTAATCGGGTTCCAAAAGCTTTCTGAAATGCACCCCAAAATCTTGAAGTGAAACGAAGATCTCTATCAGAGATTATAGTAGCAGGTAGACCATGGAGTCTCACAATCTCCTTTATGTATAACCGTGCTAGATCCTCAAGGGTGTAAGTCATCTGAATGGGAAAAAAGTGAGCTGACTTCGTCAGCCGGTCCACAATCACCCAGATAACATCAAAACCAGTCCTAGTCCTTGGCAATCCCGACACAAAGTCCATTGCAATACTTTCCCACTTCCATTGCGGAACCTCTAAAGGTTGCAACATCCCGGAAGGTCGTTGATGTTCAATCTTTACCTTTTGATAAGTTAAGCACTTTGAAACATATTCCGCCACATCATTCTTCATACCTGGCCACCAAAACATCGCCTTTAAATCATGGTACATCTTAGTACTTCCCGGGTGAATGGAGAATCCGCTTTTGTGTGCCTCCTTTAAGATATCTTGCCTCAAAGTGCCAACATCCGGCACAATGATCCTACCCTTGAATCTCCATAACCCATCTTTTTCTTCCGACACTCTCCAATGTTTTCCTTGCTCGATAGTCGGTAACACCTTCCATAACGCTTCCTCATTTTCATGAGCCTTTAGGAGTTCGGACTTAAAGTCACTTGAGATTTCTAATCGGCTCAAACACAAAGTTCCAGATACTTCTCGAGCACCAATTTTCAGACTCTCGAATCCCTTGAGCAACTTCTCCTCTTGAAGCATCATCCAAGCCACATATAATGACTTCCGACTTAACGCATCCGCCACTACATTCGCCTTTCCTGGATGGTAATTCAACTCAAAGTCGTAGTCCTTCAATAATTCCATCCACCTTCTCTGCCTCATATTAAGCTCTTTCTGATCAAAGAGATATTTAAAGCTCTTGTGATTGGAGAAGACTTGGAACTTAACCCCATAGAGGTAATGCCTCCACACCTTCAAGGCAAACACAACCGCATCGAGTTCCAAATCGTGCGTAGGGTAACTAACTTCATGAGGTCTCAACTGGCGTGAGGCATATGCCACCACATTATGATGCTGCATCAGCACGCACCCTAGACCCTTTAGTGAGGCATCACAGTACACCTCAAACGGTTCGTTCGGCTTGGGTAACACCAACACAGGTGCAGTGGTCAACTTTTTCTTCAATGCCTGAAAGCTCTCCTAGCACTCAGGAGTCCAAACAAACAGAGTGTCTTTGCGGGTTAACTTTGTCAACGGCAAGGCTAATTGTGAAAAACCTTTGATGAACCTTCGGTAATAGCCAGCTAAACCCAGAAAACTCCTTATCTCGGTTACTGTGGTTGGTTGCCTCCAATCTATCACAGCTTCCACCTTAGTTGGATCTACGGCTATTCCCTTCTTACTCACCACGTGACCCAAAAACTTCACCTCACTCTTCCAGAACTCACACTTAGACAGTTTCGCATAGAGTTTCTTCTCCTTTAAAATCTGCAACACGGTCCGCAAGTGTTCCGCATGCTCCTCTTCAGTCTTGGAGTAAATCAGTATGTTGTCAATAGACTTTAGCTCGGCCATCTCTAATGGTGACATTCTATAAGGAGCACTTGAGATTGGTCCCGCCCCAGGCACCAATTCAATAGCAAACTCGACCTCTCGGTTAGGTGGAAATTCCTCAATATCATCGGGAAACACTTTCTGAAACTCACACACTACCGGAATCTGATCCATCCTTTGATCATCACCCGAAACACCCGCGGTTAACAACAGGATACCCTGACATTCGATTCCAGAACAGTTCACCATCATCGAATTCAAGTAATAATTATTCACCACGACCGGCCCTTCTGTATCTTCCGGCATAAAGTACACCGACTTTGTAGAACAATCAAGCAGGACATGGTTCTCAGATAACCAGTCCAATCCCAAGATAAGATCAAGACCGATCATCGGTAAGCAGATTAAATTATGGATAAAATCACACTGCTGGAACCTAAACGAAACTTTCGGGCATCCTAGTCTAGTCACCATGGCTTCATGGGTAGCATTATATACTTTTAGGTCATAACCTAAGGTTACGATCTTCAATCCTAACTCATGGGCTTTCTCAAATGCAATGAATGAATGCGATGCTCCCGAATCAAATAAAGCATTTAAAGTTTGACCAGCCATTTCACAGTTACCTCGAATGAGTGTCTCGGATCCCTCTGCACCCATAGCTGAGGTGGTGAACACCCGACCAGTCTGTTGTGCTTTCCCAGCACCTTGTTTTTTCTTCTCCGGACAGTTTGGGGCCTTATGTCCTACCTTACCATAGTAATAGCACAAGCCCCACCCGGCCTTGCACGGGGCTCCTGGATGGTGACTTCCACACCTAGCACAAGCTTGCTCATTCTGTGGCTGCTTCCCAAACCTTTTCCCTCGGGAGTTGTTGTTGTTGGGCCTCCTAAAAGAACCTCCCCGCTTGAAAAGAGGACCTCTAGGTGCAAAGCTCTTCCCTCGGTTCTGTGGGAATGATCCCTTGTGACTCCCTCTCTCAGCAGCTGCCTTCTTCACACACTCTTCAGCAACCCTACACTTGTTCACCAACACAGCAAAAGTTCTGATCTCTATTGGTCCCTGAGCTCTATTTCTGTCGTTGCCATGGTTATTCATCTGTTGCCCAAAAGCTTCAGCAGTGGATTGCATAGCAGCAGCCATGTTCTCCAACGCAGTCATAAAGTTTACCGGGTCAGTAGGGTTAATCTCTGGTGCACGAAAATTCGTATGACCTCTCCCCCGGCCTCTACCGTGTCCACGAGGTGCCATCTGGTTCCTATACACACCAAACAATCGATATTAAGTTGATCAGTCTCAATATCGGGAGTCTAGTGCTTCAAATTCCCAGATGCATGCTCATGAACGTTTATGCCAATTATATCAAGCAGATATACTAATAGCACATAACACACATACAGAGAATGCACAGAAGCATAGTCAGTCCGTCCCTCAGGCTCTACAGGAACGAACTGCTCTGATACCATAATGTAATACCCTACCATACAGAGTCTTATGCTTAAGTCATAATTTCGAGATGACAAGGTATTACGACCTCTAGAATTAAAATTTAGTACATATACTAGTGTGAATAAGGATTATAACTAGGAGCCTTTGTGGAAAAAGGGGTAAACAAAAATTGCAACACGAAAGCGCAACACTCCGATCGATAACGTAACGAGCAAAGGATAAGTTAACGTGAGATTGTATATATACAAAGGAGCGTCAAAAACAGGAATATCAAGACTCAAAATCCAGTTGCGAAGATAACCGGTCCGAGCATTGCAATATATACATATAATAAAATAAGGAAACCCCAAAGGAAACCCAAAGGGACATAAAAACAAAGAACCTATTCTCCAAAATCTCCTATAAGAGGAGTCATCACAGTTTGTATCATGTAATGGAGATAAAAGTATCTAAGCAAAACATATAAACCAAAACAGAGTCCCGAGAACAAAGGATCTTCGCTAATCCAGAAGTCTCCAGCATGCCTCAGCGAGAAACCTCACGTCCTGCATCTGAAAACCACAAAATCCGCATGGGTGAGAACCAGAGGTCCTCAGCATGGTAACAGCTTCCACATATATAATACATAATAATAGACGAAAGCCGAAGGCAATCCTAGAACTTCCTCCAAATAATATCAAATCTTATAAACAAGCTAAACCGTAAGTGGCAACTGACTAAAGATCCTTCAGTCTAACAAATACTTCCCTTTTCAATTTCTTCAGACCTCCCAACCACCAGCAGGAGTATAATGTAGCAAACAAAGCTAAATCAAACAAGAGATAGACAAATAGGAATAGATAAGGCATTTAGACAATTAGCAAGTAATATGCAGTCAAATAGGTAAGCTCAAACAATTCATATAGTATGCATATGATGAATGCCTGTCCCTAGTGGCTGATGATATCATCTGTCGGTTATAGAGCCAACCCGACAAGTCCTGGTAGCTAACCATTGGACTGTCCCTCTGTCGTGTCTCCCCAACTCGAGTTATACTCAACAAATCGTGATCATAATCATGATCCATATCCATCACCCTCGCTGGTGAATATTTTTGGGGGTGAGCTCATCCGGGGCTTTCATAGTGCCCGGCCACCCTGACGACATAGGTTCAAAAGAGCTTCGAGTCTCAACCTGGAGCACGTGGTGGCTAGCCACTGCTTCCTCCCAGGAAAACCCTCATCTCTGATAGTGGAAGTGCAAACATTCACAATTCATTTAACAGCATATATGCATTTATACTTAGCCATAATCATGGCTCCGTCGTAACACGGCAATGATCCAGCCATCCGGCTCACGGTTAAATCCATAACCAGCCAATTCATTAACAATTACGGCCCTTCGGCCCATGGCATAACAAGCACTTCCACCGCCATCCTCCGCATCTCACATAATCATCTTTGATCCTCATTGATCATTCATTTTTCCCTTGCTTCACTCGCAAGTTACCATATTCACTAGCTCCTTCTCTCATTGCTAGGCATATCATAATGATTTAAGACATAAGTGGTGAGATCGGAGGCTTAGAAGTATGAAATTTGGCCTTTAAAAGTCAGAAATCAACTTTGGGGTGAAAACAGGGCCACGCGTACGCGCACTCCACGCGCACGCGTGGATGGCCACAAAACTCATCGACGCGCAAGCATCATATGCGCGGACCTGCGGATTAAAAAATAGCCAAACGACGTGCAAGCGTCAGCCACGCGTACGTGTGGGTGCACTTGCGCCCCAGGCACAAAACTGGCACAATTCTGGCACAACTCTCAGAAAAATAGCTGGGCATTTGGTGCAGTGCATCGACGCGCCCGCGCACACCACGCGCACGCGTGGATGGTGCTTTCTTGAAGAACGGCGCGTACGCGCCAAGTGCGCCTACGCGCGGAGGGTCATTCTGCTAAAAATTTTCTAAGTTAAAAGCTGCAGAATTCACAGATTCAACCCCCAACCTTCCGACGGACATAACTTTCTCATTTTAAATCGTTCTCCGCCCGTTCTTCCAACGGCATGGACATCCCGGATCCAATTTCATATCTAAACAAATTTGGTACAAAATGGGGATCCGTAGTCCAAGTTATGTCCCGTCAAAATATGCCCAAAAACCATGTTTTCATAGTGTCATTTTCAAAACAAGCCATTTTCAACTATTTTCAAAATCAACCAAAATATGCCAATTTCAACCCTTTTTGAAATCAATCAAAATTTACCAAAATCAACATCAAGCCATCCTCAACTCACACATGGACACTTTACCAAAATTCCCAAAATCACCATCCAACCATTTTAACACTTCTCAATCAATGGCTAAAGGACAAACACAATATCATGTCATACATCCTTCCTCATCCCAATTTCCAATAATACCATTTCCAATCAACCATCATTATACATAATCATCATCATACTCACCATCAACATGGTACCACCCACCAATTCAACCTCAATCATTCATCATGCATTTATCACAACATGCATTTCTCATATATCACACAATCAAGGCATCAATATTCATAATCACATATATGATCACATCATATATCTCAACCATTCAACAACATCATCAATTCAATGCCTATCTTAGGGCCTCTAGCCTAAGTATTTCCTACCACATTACATATTAGATACGAGAAACCGAGACCATACCTTAGCCGATTTCCCAAGCTCAACCGGAGCACTTCCAAACCACTTGTCCACAAGTCCTCTAGGTCTCAACACCTCTAAGAACAGATTTTTACCACCAAAAATCCCTTTTCAAGCTTTCCAAGGTCTCAATCAAGCCCCAATATTCACATATACACAACCTAAGCTACAATCATCATACCGATACACAACATCTCAATACCCAAACATCATAGAAGAACAAATTACACTAGGGTTGAGAATCTTACCACACCCAAGGTTCAAGGAGACAAGATTAACCTTCTCCTTCAAGAGAGTTGGGTCCTATAACATCAAAGAGTCCAAAATCTCAACATTTTGCTCATGAAACTCGAAATCAAGGCTGGAAATTCGAAGAGCAAAACGTGGCTTATCTCAAGATTGATTGTATAGGTTTTGTAGAGCTCTCCGCGATGAACACGTTGCCGTAAACGGTGCAGCGATCGGAGCTCTAGATCAAAAGTTATGGTAGTTTGAAGATCAAGTGAGAGATAGAAGTTTGAGAGAGTGTTCTTACCCTCCCTTACTCCATTTCAGCGTGTGTGTGTAACAAATGAGGAGAGAGAGTGATGAAAACTAGGGTTTTGGCTTAGTTTAGTTGGGCCAAGGGCCCACTTTGGGTTTGGTTGGCCCGGTTTGGCCCGTTCGGTCCAATCTTGGTCTGATTTCTATAAAATTGGTACTGAAATTCTCGTCTCAATCTCCTCTATCATCTTTAGCCATAAAAATCACTTTTTGGATTTCTAGAATAAATTCTCATTTATGGGTTAATTAGCCGTTAATTAACCGGGTTTTACATTCTACCCACCTAATTGGGAATTTTGCCCACAAAATTCAAATTCAATTACCTGAGAATAAGTGCGGATAATCCGTTCGCATCTCCGACTCAAGTTCCCAAGTGTGTTTCTCAACACCGCCTTAACTCCAAGCCACTTTGACTAATGAAACCTCTTTTCTACGCAACCGTTTGATACTAGTATCATCAATTCTGACTGGAGCCACTGGAAGCGTCAAATCTTCCCTTAACTGAACCGATTCAGGTTCTAACACATGGCTAGCATCAGGAGTGTACTTCCGAAGCTGCGACACGTGAAACACGTCGTGCAGGTTCGAAAGATGAGGTGGTAGAGCCATCCGATATGCCACTGGTCTAACCCTTTCCAGGATCTGAAATGGACCGATGTACCGATGATTCAACTTCTTTGCTTTAATCGCCCTACCTACTCCCGTGGTTGGAGTAACCGTAAGGAAAACATGATCTCGTTCCTCAAATTCCAAGGGCTTTCACCTCTGATCGGTGTAACTCTTCTGGCGACTCTGCGCTGTAAGCATCCTATCTCGAATTTTCTTGACTTGTTCAGTGGTCTCAGCTATCATCTCCGGCCCCAACAAGCCTTTCTCTCCAGCTTCATACCAACATAGCGGAGATTGACATTTTCTCCCATACAAAGCCTCATACGGAGCCATTCTGATACTCGCATGGTAACTATTATTGTATGCAAACTCCACTAACGGCATATATCGATCCCAACTCGCTGGCTGGTCCAGAACACAAGCTCTCAATATATCCTCTAGTGTTTGGATCGTCCTCTCGGATTGACCATCTGTTTGAGGATGGTAAGCTGTACTCAAGCTTAATCGGGATCCAAAAGCTTTCTGAAATGCACCCCAGAACCTTGAAGTGAAACGAGGATCTCTATTAGAGATTATAGTAGCAGGTACACCATGGAGCCTCACAATCTCCTTTATGTATAACCGTGCTAGATCCTCAAGGGTGTAAGTCATCCGAATGGGCAAAAAGTGAGCTGACTTCGTCAGCCGGTCCACAATCACCCAGATAACATCAAAACTAGTCCTAGTCCTTGGCAATCCCGACACAAAGTCCATTGCAATACTTTCCCACTTCCATTGCGGAACCTCTAAAGGTTGCAACATCCCGGAAGGTCTTTGATGTTCAATCTTTACCTTTTGACAAGTTAAGCACTTTGAAACATATTCCGCCACATCATTCTTCATACCTGGCCACCAAAACATCGCCTTTAAATCATGGTACATCTTAGTACTTCCCGGGTGAATGGAGAATCCGCTTTTGTGTGCCTCCTTTAAGATATCTTGCCTCAAAGTGCCAACATCCGGCACAATGATCCTACCCTTGAATCTCCATAACCCATCTTTTTCTTCCGACACTCTCCACTGTTTTCCTTGCTCGATAGCCGGTAACACCTTCCATAACGCTTCCTCATTTTCATGAGCCTTTAGGAGTTCGGACTTAAAGTCACATGAGATTTCTAATCGGCTCAAACACAAAGTTCCAGATACTTCTCGAGCACCAATTTTCAGACTCTCGAATCCCTTGAGCAACTTCTCCTCTTGAAGCATCATCCAAGCCGCATATAACGACTTCCAACTTAACGCATCCGCCACTACATTCGCCTTTCCCAGATGGTAATTCAACTCAAAGTCGTAGTCCTTCAATAATTCCATCCACCTTCTCTGCCTCATATTAAGCTCTTTCTGATCAAAGAGATATTTCAAGTTCTTGTGATCGGAGAAGACTTGGAACTTAACCCCATAGAGGTAATGCCTCAACACCTTCAAGGCAAACACAACCGCAGCGAGTTCTAAATCGTGCGTAGGGTAACTAACTTCATGAGGTCTCAACTGGCGTGAGGCATATGCCACCACATTATGATGCTGCATCAGCACGCACCCTAGACCCTTTAGTGAGGCATCACAGTACACCTCAAACGGTTCGTTCGGCTCAGGTAACACCAACACAGGTGCAGTGGTCAACTTTTTCTTCAATGCCTGAAAGCTCTCCTAGCACTCAAGAGTCCAAACAAACGGAGTGTCTTTGCAGGTTAACTTTGTCAACGGCAAGGCTAATTGTGAAAAACCTTTGATGAACCTTCGGAAATAGCCAGCTAAACCCAGAAAACTCCTTATCATGGTTACTGTGGTTGGTTGCCTCCAATCCATCACAGCTTCCACCTTAGTTGGATCTACGGCTATTCCCTTCTTACTCACCACGTGACCCAAAAACTTTACCTCACTCTTCCAGAACTCACACTTAGACAGTAAAACAGAGTCCCGAGAACAAAGGATCTTCGCTAATCCAGAAGTCTCCAGCATGCCTCAGCGAGAAACCTCACAATGACCATAACGAGTCCTGAAAGCGGTCTTAGGGATATCCTCCCCCCTCACCCTTATCTGGTGATAACCGGATCGCAAATCGATCTTGGAGAAAACCCCAGCTCCTTGTAACTAATCCCTGAGATCATCAATTCTCGTCATTGGGTACTTATTCTTTATGGTGACCTTGTTCAGCTGCCTGTAATCCACACAGAGCCACATACTTCCATCTTTCTTCTTTACCAGAAACACTGGAGCACCCCACGGGGAAACACTTGGTCAGATAAAGTTTTTACCCAACAATTCCTCTAACTGAGACTTTAGCTCGGCCATCTCTAACGGTGACATTCTATAAGGAGCACTTGAGATTGGTCCCGCCCCAGGCACCAATTCAATAGCAAACTCGACCTCTCGGTTAGGTGAAAATTCCTCAATATCATCGGGAAACTTCCGGAAACTCACACACTACCGGAATCTGATCCATCCTTTGATCATCACCCGAAACACCCGCGAGTAACAACAGGATACCCTGACATTCGATTCCAGAACAGTTCACCATCATCGAATTCAAGTAATAATTATTCACCACGACCAGCCCTTCTGTATCTTCCGGCATAAAGTACACCGACTTTGTAGAACAATCAAGCAGGACATGGTTCTCAGATAACCAGTCCAATCCCAAGATAAGATCAAGACCGATCATCGGTAAGCAGATTAAATTATGGACAAAATCACGCTGCTGGAACCTAAACGAAACTTTCGGGCATCCTAGTCTAGTCACCATGGCTTCATGGGTAGCATTATACACTTTTAGGTCATAACCTAAGGTTACAATCTTCAATCCTAACTCATGGGCTTTCTCAAATGCAATGAATGAATGCGATGCTCCCGAATCAAATAAAGCATTTAAAGTTTGACCAACCATTTCACAGTTACCTCGAATGAGTGTCTCGGATCCCTCTGTACCCATAGCTGAGGTGGTGAACACCCGACCAGTCTGTTGTGCTTTCCCAGCACCTTGTTTTTTCTTCTCCAGACAGTTTGGGACCTTATGTCCTACCTTACCATAGTAATAGCACAAGCCCTACCCGGCCTTGCACGGGGCTCCCGGATGGTGACTTCCACACCTAGCACAAGCTTGCTCATTCTGTGGCTGCTTCCCAAACCTTTTTCCTCGGGAGTTGTTGTTGTTGGGCCTCCTAAAAGAACCTCCCCGCTTGAAAAGAGGACCTCTAGGTGCAAAGCTCTTCCCTCGGTTCTGTGGGAATGATCCCTTGTGACTCCCTCTCTCAGCAGCTGCCTTCTTCACACACTCTTCAGCAACCCTACACTTCTTCACCAACACAGCGAAAGTTCTGATCTCTATTGGTCCCTGAGCTCTATTTCCGTCGTTGCCATGGTTATTCATCTGTTGCCCAAAAGCTTCAGCAGTGGCTTGCATAGCAGCAGCCATGTTCTCCAACGCAGTCATAAAGTTTACCGGGTCAGTAGGGTTAATCTCTGGTGCACGAGCATTCGTATGACCTCTCCCACGGCCTCTACTGCATCCACGAGGCGCCATCTGGTTCCTATACACACCAAACAATCGATATTAAGTTGATCAGTCTCAATATCGGGAGTCTAGTACTTCAAATTCCCAGATGCATGCTCATGAACGTTTATGCCAATTATATCAAGCAGATATACTAATAGCACATAACACACATACAGAGAATGCACAGAAGCATAGTCAGTCCGTCCCTCAGGCTCTACAAGAACGAACTGCTCTGATATCATAATGTAACACCCTACCATACAGAGTCTTATGCTTAAGTCATAATTTCGAGATGGCAAGGTATTACGACCTCTAGAATTAAAATTTAGTACATATACTAGTGTGAATAAGGATTATAACTAGGAGCCTTTGTGGAAAAAGGGGTAAACAAAAATTGCAACACGAAAGCGCAACACTCCGATCGATAACATAACGAGCAAAGGATAAGTTAACGTGAGATTGTATATATACAAAGGAGCGTCAAAAACAGGAATATCAAGACTCAAAATCCGGTTGCGAAGATAACCGGTCTGAGCATAGCAATATATACATATAATAAAATAAGGAAACCCCAAAGGAAACCCAAAGGGACATAAATACAGAGAACCTATTCTCCAAAATCTCCTATAAGAGGAGTCATCACAGTTTGTATTATGTAATGGAGATAAAAGTATCTAAGCAAAACATATAAACCAACAGAGTCCCGAGAACAAAGGATCTTCGCTAATCCAGAAGTCTCCAGCATGCCTCAGCGAGAAACCTCACGTCCTGCATCTGAAAACCACAAAATCCGCATGGCTGAGAACCAGAGGTCCCCAGCATGGTAACAGCTTTCACATATATAATACATAATAATAGAGGAAAGCCGAAGGCAATCCTAGAACTTCCTCCAGATAATATCAAATCTTATAAACAAGCTAAACCGTAAGTGGCAACTGACTAAAGATCCTTCAGTCTAACTAATACTTCCCTTTCCAATTTCTTCAGACCTCCCAACCACCAGCAGGAGTATAATGTAGCAAACACAGTTAAATCAAACAAGAGATATACAAATAGGAACAGATAAGGCATTTAGACAATTAGCAAGTAATATGCAGTCAAATAGGCAAGCTCAAACAATTCATATAGTATGCATATGATGAATGCTTGTCCCTAGTGGCTGACGATATCATCTGTCGGTTATAGAGCCAACCCGACAAGTCCTGGTAGCTAACCATTGGACTGTCCCTCTGTCGTGTCTCCCCAACTCGAGTTATACTCAACAAATCGTGATTATAATCATGATCCATATCCATCACCCTCGCTGGTGAATATTTATGGGGGTGAGCTCATCCGGGGCTTTCACAGTGCCCGGCCACCCTGACGACATAGGGTCAAAAGAGCTTCGAGTCTCAACTTGGAGCACGTGGTGGCTAGCCACTGCTTCCTCCCAGGAAAACCCTCATTTCCGATAGTGGAAGTGCAAACATTCACAATTCATTCAACAGTATATATGCATTTATACTTAGCCATAATCATGGCTCCGTCGTAACACGGCAATGATCCAGCCATCCGGCTCACGGTTAAATCCATAACCAGCCAATTCATTAACAATTACGGCCCTTCGGCCCATGGCATAACAAGCACCTCCACCGCCATCCTCCGCATCTCACATAATCATCTTTGATCCTCATTGATCATTCATTTTTCCCTTGCTTCACTCGCAAGTTACCATATTCACTAGCTCCTTATCTCATTGCTAGGCATATCATAATGATTTAAGACTTAAGTGGTGAGATCGGAGGCTTAGAAGTATGAAATTTGGCCTTTAAAACTCAAAAATCAACTTTGGGATGAAAACAGGGCCACGCATACGCGCACTCCACGCGCACGCGTGGATGGCCACAAAACTCATCGACGCGCAAGCGTCATACGCGCGGACGCGCGGATTGAAAAATAGCAAAACGACGCGCAAGCGTCAGCCACGCGTACGCGTGGGTGCTCTTGCTTCCCAGGCACAAAACTGGCACAACTCTCGGGAAAATAGATGGGCATTTGGTGCAGTGCATCGACGCGCCCGCGCACACCACGCGCAATCGTGGATGGTGCTTTCTTGAAGAACGGCGCGTACGCGCCAAGTGCGCCTACGCGCGGAGGGTCATTCTGCTAAAAATTTTCTAAGTTAAAAGTTGCAGAATTCACAAATTCAACCCCCAATCTTCCGACGAACATAACTTTCTCATTTTAAATCGTTTTTCGCCCGTTCTTCCAACGGCATGGACATCTCGGATCCAATTTCATTTCTAAACAAATTTTGTACAAAACGGGGATCCGTAGTCCAAGTTATGTCTCGTCAAAATATGCCCAAAAACCATGTTTTCATACAAAACCAAATGTGTCATTTTCAAAACAAGCCATTTTCAACTACTTTCAAAATCAACCAAAACATGCCAATTTCAACCCTTTTTGAAATCAATCAAAATGTACCAAAATCAACATCAAGCCATCCTCAACTTACACATTGACACTTTACCAAAATTCCCAAAATCACCATCTAACCATTTTAACACTTCTGTGTTTTGGACCAACCGACGAGTTGGGATCGGTATATGCCGTTAGTGGAGTTTGCATACAATAATAGTTACCATGCGAGCATCGGAATGGCTCCGTATGAGGCATTTTATGGGAGGAAATGTCAATCTCCACTATGTTGGTATGAAGCTGGAGAGAAAGGCTTGTTGGGGCCAGAAACGATAGCTGAAACCACTGAACAAGTCAAGAAAATCCGAGACAGGATGCTTACGGCGCAGAGTCGCCAAAAGAGTTACGCCGATCAGAGGCGGAAGCCCTTGGAATTTGAGGAAGGAGATCATGTTTTCCTGAAGGTTACTCCGACCACAGGAGTAGGTAGAGCGATTAAAGCAAAGAAGTTGAATCCTCGATACATTGGTCCATTTCAGATCCTGGAGAGGATTGGGCCGGTGGCGTATCGGGTGGCTCTACCACCTCATCTTTCGAACCTGCACGATGTGTTTCACGTGTCACAGCTTCGGAAGTACACTCCTGATGCTAGCCATGTGTTAGAAACTGAATCAGTTCAGTTAAGAGAAGATTTGACGCTTCTAGTGGCTCCAGTTAGAATTGACGATACTAGTATCAAACGATTGCGTGGAAAAGAGGCTTCATTAGTCAAAGTGGCTTGGAGTCGAGGCGGTGTTGAAGGACACACTTGGGAACTTGAGTCGGAGATACGAACGGATTACCCGCATGCTCGAACCGGTTACCTTCGCAGCCGGATTTTGAGTCTTGATATTCCTGTTTTTGATACTCTTTATATATATGATCTTGCGTTAGCTTATCCTTTGCTCGTTGTGTTAGTGATCGGAGTGTTGCGCTTTCGAGTTGCGGTTTTTGTTTATCCCTTTTTTCTACAAGGCTCCTAGTTATAATCAATCATTCATACTACTATACGTACTAAATTTTTGTTTTAGAGGTCGTAATACCTTGCCATCTCTGAATTATGACTTAAGCATAAGTCTCTGTATGGTAGGGTGTTACACTTACCTCAAGATTGATTGTATGGGTTTTGTAGAGCTCTCCGCGATGAACGCGTGGCCGCAAACGGTGCGGCGATCGGAGCTCTAGATCAAAAGTTATGGTGGTTTGAAGATCAAGTGAGAGATAGAAGTTTGAGAGAGTGTTCTTCCCCTCCCTTACTCCATTTCAGCGTGTGTGTAACAAATGAGGAGAGAGAGTGCTGAAAACTAGGGTTTTGGCTTAGTTTAGTTGGGCCAAGGGCCCACTTTGGGTCCGGTTGGCCCGGTTTGGCCCGTTCGGTCCAATCTTGGTCCGATTTCTATAAAATTGGTACTGAAATTCTCGTCTCAATCTCCTCTATCATCTTTAGCCATAAAAATCACTTTTTGGATTTCTAAAATAAATTCTCATTTATGAGTTAATTAGCCGTTAATTAACCGGGTTTTACATATATCAAAGAATACATGACTCAAGAGGGAGTGTCTAAATAAAGAAGGTAAATACACCAAGGGTTTTAAGCAGACATATGCAATTAGGATCAAACAAGAGCACACATGAACAAGAGGACAGGATTGGAAGATAATCTGGTCACATTCCAAGAAAAGAATCGCAAACAAGAACCTTAGAGCATGCCAAGCAGGAACAAGATACATGATATTCACAAAGTTCAAGACACTTAACCGAGTAACTTTGAGAAATAATTTCTAACGTTCCCAAAACCCGCAACTCACGTTATCTATGACTTGCATATCATCTATGATAATCCATTGGTGCTTCCATATACATAATTCACTAGTGTTATGCTGGCCAAACTTAATACCAGAAATTATGCAATGCAAGACTAATGGCATTAATCAATAGACCATCATGTGTATTAAACTCTAATTCTCGTTATCTGAACAAGACCTATTACATGACAGACGCTCAGAGTATGCAATTAAAGCATAGTCGGTCCATTCTTCAAGCTCTACAGGAAGGACCGCTCTGATACCATAATATAACACCCTCACTACCAGAATGTCACGCTTCCGGCTGCGCCACTCTGATAGCAAGAAGTATTACGACTAATTTATATACTTAATATTAAAATAGAAGCCTGTGACTTGACACCGTATTGCTGACTTCTTTGAAAACCGAAAATAAAATGAGTTTGAGGAAAAGTTGAATTATGAGTTTGAAGAGATTTGAGAAATAAAAAGTGACTTATGGCTTGAATAATGATTGGTTTGATATGAATTGTTAATGAAATGTGGAAAATGATGATGGATGAATGATTATGAATAAATATATGTGGCTTCAGCACTTTTATCTGAGATATGAATTTCCCTGGGTAAAGTACCGTGGCTTGCCACCACGTGTTCCAGGTTGAATCTCGATACTCTGTCGACCCTACGTCGTAAGGGTGACCGGGCACGTATAAATTCACGGGTATAGATAGCCCCCAGTGAGTGATTTGAATGATGTATGAATGTAAAATCTATGCATAGACTCATGGGGATGCGCGAAGGGGGACAGTCTAAAGTTTTCGAACTTGTCGGGTTAGCTGGATAACCGATAGATGAGCTCGTTAGCCATAGGACATGCATGCATCATATGCATTTGTATGCATTGCTTGGGTTTGAATTTGTTTTGTTTTGCCTAATTGTTAAACTGTTCTTAACTGTTACCTAAACTATTTGCTGTAACTGCTACCTAAATTTGTGCTTTCCTTGTCTGTTTTGCTTGTGTTTGTCCTGGTGTGCTACTTTTGAGAATGAACTTTGGTGCTGAATTGATGATTGTGTTGATTGATTGCGTAGTTGGTTTCTGATTAAGATTTTCTTATAAGAAAAGAAAGGTTTTGGATTTCAGAAAGATTAAATCTTGTTTCTTTGAAAAGGTTTTTGAATGATTAGCTATTGGTTTTTAAAAGATTCACAGGACAATGATAACCACTGAGCTTGAAAATAGTTTTCTTATTAAGTAATCTTCTTATGACAATTCTTATTAAGTAATCTTCTTATGACAATTTTCAGGAACCGGATGAAGAAGCATTAAGAAGAGTTATAATGCGTTTGGTTTATATGTTGTTATATTAATTAGATTATTTTCTTCCCTCGTCTTTGTTATTACAATTTTGTAAGAGGGATATGAGTTGTATGTTATATATATATATATATATGACTGCTTGTTTTTTTTAGATAAAGTATTTATTTTCGGTTTTCAAAGAAGTCAGCGATACGGTGTCAAGTCACAAGCTTCTATTTTAATATTAAGTATATAAATTAGTCGTAATACTTCTTGCTATCAGAGTGGCACAGCTGGAAGCGTGACATTCTGGTAGTGAGAGTGTTACATGTTTTCATCTAAAACAATTGTGTAGAGATGCATGAACATATATTGATGGTAGAATTTAAATATTAATGCATTCACATATTAAATTAGTAAAATTAGATGCTTCAGATGTTATATATATTCTCATAATTATTGAGAAGATTACTAAATATTTTGGAAGCGCATTAAATATTTGACCATGAATATTGACTTCATTTTACATATTATCAATGAAATAGAATATTATTTAAAGGATAATAAAAAATCAGTTTAAATGGTCTAAAATTATTTTATTTAATATTTTATTAATTATTATTAGAATAATTATATAATTTTAGATATAATAAATATGTAATTATAATTTTTTTATAAAATTATTAAGGTTATGCTATATAAAATAATTATAATAAATTATAAAAAAACATTCTAAACAGCATCTCATAATTATTTTGAAAGACAATGAGACTCTTAATAATAATAATTTTTTTTAATTTTAGATCTTTAATTCCGTGAAATTATTTAGTCCTTTTATAAATATTTTTTTCTGGACTTAACAGAGCATACCTTTTCACTGTTAATTGTTAACAAAGAATATTAATTCATTAACGAAAGGACAAATGCAATTAATTTTAAATTTTTTATAGATTAATTTGATTAAAAAATTATTTAAAAATGAATTCGACGAATAAGCTACTTTTTAGTGATTAATTTTACCATTAATCCTCTAAATTAAATAAATAGCGTGTCGATTGTAAAATGGTTGAAATCTATTCACAAAATACATTTATTACAAATTTATTTCTTCCAGAAGCATAGATAATTTACATTGCATGTTACGAGTATGTTTTTTTCCTTATCATTTTAATTTCATTTTTATATTCACGTTTCTTTTAATGTTCAAATCTTTGTCCGATCCAGCCATATGTAATTTTTTTATTTTTGAAAAAAAGGAAAAAAAATACATCCTTATTAATACTTCGGAATTCTGCATAGTTTAATTTTTGTTTGGAATAAATCTACTTGTCTAACTTTGGAATAAATAGTTGATAGATATAGTTGGATTCGATTATTATTCCCATCGACATATCCCTATTGATTCTTGTGCTATTTTTTTTTTTAGTGTATTTCTTTAATTGATACCCATCATAAGATGTATGTCTAATTATTCACCTAGACATTAGATCTTTTTCTTTATAATAGATTAGACAATTTTGCACAACTTCCAATTTTTAATATTATATGTAAAATTTATTCACGCTATACATTTACGTATACAATATTTAAAGATTTTCATTATTCACTATTTGATATTTATATATAAAAAATAATATTTGGAATATGTTCCAATTTTAAATTTTTTTAGAAAATTTTTATTAGTTTGATCTTTCAGGATGTAATTTTAATAAAAGAGTCTTTGATAATATTTGATAATTTACCTTTAAATTTTAGATCCATTCAAATTTTAAAGTGATCAGTATTTTGAAATTTATAAGAGTAATTAGTACATATTGGGTATATGAAGATAGTTTCAAAAAACGATTAGATTATTTTCTTTAGAAAGATATATATTTGTCTCTATATTTGGTTGTATAGGGTTAATGACAATAATATTTTCTCAAAATACAATGAAACAAATAAATTTCTTAATTAAGAATAATAAAAAAAATTTAAATTTCTTGAACAAGAAAATTAAAAGCACACTTTTTATTTTCTTTTGTTGCACACTTCAAAACAATTGGTTAGTATTCATATATTATGGGTAGTAATCAAAGGATTTGGATCCTCTAAAGTTTGAATTTCACTTTAGAGAGTAAGTGTGATCTCTCACCATTGATTTCATAGGTGGGACCAATAATAAATATGAAAGAGAAACTATTCAAGAGTAAAAGATCACACTTTACTCTCTAAAGTAAAATTCAAACTTTAAAGGATCCAAATCCATAATCAAAAGTCACATAATTATTTAATGGTTATTACTTTTTCAACGAATTTCAAATTTAACAAACATGGCTTATCAATGTACATGTTGTTTCATTTATGAAATACACTCAAATTTAAGAGTTTGTCGCTGGCCAATGTGTATAAGGCGCGATTCGAACCCCCGACACTCTATCTATTTCTTTTATTAATAGTTAGAATAGAAATAATATTCTCACATATTCTTGGACACTTCTCTGTTTAATTTGATGATAAAAAAGTATATGTTAATATCGAAAATAAAAAAAATTGTAAAAAATACAAAAATGATAAATTTTGATACAAAAATCTATTAAAAATATAAATAATTATGTATCTTCTCTTGTTAATTTAAATTTTTAGAATAAATGTGATTTTATGATAACACCAAATTTAAAAGAGGCATTCATTACATATAAAAAATACAAGTAGAAAATAGGAAAAGTTTCAAATTTAATACACTATTATAACATACATTAGATCTCACTTTTTACTTGTCTTTAACTAAAAAATATAAAATGACATTTTTTTCAATTTAATACACTATATCATTGTATATACATCAATTGGATCTCATTTGCTAATGTTCAAATAGCACATTAGTTCCAGAAAATTTATATAACCGAAGAACTTCACTTCGAATCAATAAGATGTATCAAAATTAGATCTCATTTATTTTTACTTGAGCTCACTATAACATTTAAGGATAACATAAAATCCTAAAAACTATGGTGGAACTTGTCAGAAAAAATATTAAAATAATCTCCTGCAATATCATCACCCAACAATGCAGAGATTTGTTTTCATCACTGCAGTTATGAATTCCCAGAATCAGTTATTATTAAAAATATATAGCAACAATAAAAACAAAAATAATCTAATCCTTTGGTACTTTATTGACTTGATATGATGATCAATTTAAAGATCATTATAGTTGAAAGTTGTATATGTAGGTAAGGCAGTGAATGACCATAGGAACAAACATCTAACATGGTGATCAATATTTTTTCATATGAACCCTTGATGATAATCTCCTGGAACGGTTTGTATTTATATATGCATTTCATATCAAACATATTGTGTTTTCATCTAAAACAATTGTGTAGAGATACATGAACGTATATTGATGGTAAGATTTAAATATTAATGCATTCACATATTAAATTAATAAAATTAGATGCTTCTGATATTATATATATTCTCATAATTATTGAGAAGATTACTAATTTGGAAGCGCATCAAATATTTGACCATGAATATTGACTTCATTTTACATATTATTATCAATGAAATAGAATATTATTTAAAAGACAATAAAAAATCAATTTAAAGTCTAAAATTATTTTATTTAATATTTTATTAATTATTAGTTGTTATCAGTCTTATCTATTTGTTATTAATTATTTTAAATATTAAACTTTGAATCCTTAATGTTATATATTCCTAGTTCCTTGACATATCATTGTCTCTGGATATATTTTCTTACAAACAAGAATTCCATGTTCCTTTTCAATTTGGACCAAAAATATTAGCAGAATACCAACTATTCTGATTAGATTAGAATTGGAAAAAATAATGAAAATTGAATAAATAATTTATGATAAGTTGTTATGCATCAAAAACTCTGTACAAAAAATAAAAGGAAAAGCAAACAAACAAAATATAAAGAAAATTAAATCACCAAAGAAAATATAGACAAAATGCTGTATAGTCTAAGCAATTGAAAAAAAATTGAAATTAACATAGTATTAAATAAGGAAAAAGTATGAAAAAATGCCTCCAACATTTTAAAGAAATTTTTAATTTTGCTCTCAAAACTTTAAACCGTTTTAATTACTTTTGTCTTCGACATTTTCAAACAATTTCAATTTTTCCCATCCTTTTATTAAAACCTTTAATGTTTTTAACAATCATTAGTTGAAACTTCTAACAAACTTGACGTTTTTGTTACCTATATATTTCTACTTTTATTATATATAATGAAGATTTAAAGAGGTTTGCTGTTTGATTTTTTTATCAATTTAATTTTTTAATCTATCTTTTGAAAATTTTTTTGTCGTTTTCATCTTTTATAGTTATTTTTATCAGCTCTTTTTGGATAGTTTCTCTAAGTTTTTATTTTTTTTTTATTTTTTGTGATTTATTCTTTCAAGAATGATATATTTTCAAGCCAAGTTGAGCCAAGTTCCAAAAAAGGCACCGAACCAAAATATGAATATGATTTTTTCTAAAAAGAAACTTTAAACCCTGAGTTTTTGGGTCTACTCAAGTCAATAACCCTCCTAACTATACTCTTGCATGAAATTGATTTCTTAAAAAAAAATTATTGTGTAGCTTGATGCTTCAAATTTTTTAAAATGGTCTTACTAATAAATGTCTTGAAATACTAATTAAGAATATCATTTTTTAAAATATAAAGTAAAAAATAATTTTTAAAATTCTTATTCTTAACCAGTGTTCTTCTTTAGCAAAATTCTTTCTTAAAATTGTACTATTGTTGTTGTTTTGAATTGTTAAAAAGTTTAATGAAACGCTTGATTCGTACATTTAAAATTTCTAGAGTAAGGTACCCATTACTAAAAATTAAAAATTAGCGATCGATTTAGTGACTAATCTTTTTTGGTATAAAAAAGATCAATTGATCACTATTAGCAACTGATGTTGTTGGTTGCTAAAATCGGTCTCGTTATTCTAATATTTTTTTGTAATGATCAATATGGTCCCTGTCCATTTGTTCGAATGACAACACAATATTTGACTAAAAAATAATCCATTTTGACCATTGACCTTGTCCTCTGTTTGTCAATGAGGTCTTTTTGTTTTTTTGCTATCAAGGATTAACGAAACTTGCTAATGTGTCTCGTTAAGCTACTGAGGTAGAATGTTAAGGTAATGAGGTACATGTTAGATGTCCACGTGCATGGCTTGTTAGAAAGGACAGAGACCTATTTGTCCTATTCCACGTGAGCACGAACAATGTCATTTTGTTGCTCCCAGAAGATGTTATTAGATGATTCTAGTAGTCTCTCTCCTCTTGTTTCATGTTTGAAACCATAAACCTCCTTGAGTAGTAGCAGAGAGCATGGGAGCATAAGAGATGGGATGAACGATAAAATAGTATAATTTAATTATGATTCAGATTACCACTTCTAATTGGGGAGCAGACCATAAAAATGACATTTCATCCTCTTATGCTACTAGAGTCCCTTCATTTAGAATTGATTTAGGTAGTTTTTTTATTTGCCTACAATTATAAATAACATACAATTCATATATAAACAATGACAAGATTATGAACACAACTTTAAGAGATATAACCATGAACTTGCTTATACCACCGGATCCATGGTAGTTATTATAGAATTGGTGTTCTGACTATTTTTCTCTATTCTCTGAACCTGTATAAATAATTATCAATTAAACACTTGAATATTTTATTTACAGAGAATTAAATCCCTCATCAAAATATAAAGTGACACTTAAACTCCCAACCTTTTGATATATAGGACAAATGGAACCCAAAAGTGCTTATTATATCTGTATGGTGTTGGTAGAGCCCATTGATATGTAACATTTTCTTTGCTAGCTCTTCTTTCTTTTTGGTCATAGACTTTTAATTAGGATCTTTATGGGATTTGGAGCAAGTTTTGTAGTAACAGTCTTTTTGGCTATATTTGTTACAGGTGACTTCAAATGTCTTATTGACTTTGTTAGAATGCATCTCTCCATCAACAGT
>NC_029788.2:122161927-122165779 GCF_000816755.2 Arachis ipaensis
AATGATATATTTTCAAGCCAAGTTGAGCCAAGTTCCAAAAAAGGCACCGAACCAAAATATGAATATGATTTTTTCTAAAAAGAAATTTTGAGTTTTTGGTTTTTGGGTCTACTCAAGTCAATAACCCTCCTAACTATACTCTTGCATGAAATTGATTTCTTAAAAAAAAATTATTGTGTAGCTTGATGCTTCAAATTTTTTAAAATGGTCTTACTAATAAATGTCTTGAAATACTAATTAAGAATATCATTTTTTAAAATACAAAGTAAAAAATAATTTTTAAAATTCTTATTCTTAACCAGTGTTCTTCTTTAGCAAAATTCTTTCTTAAAATTGTACTATTGTTGTTGTTTTGAATTGTTAAAAAGTTTAATGAAACGCTTGATTCGTACATTTAAAATTTCTAGAGTAAGGTACCCATTACTAAAAATTAAAAATTAGCGATCGATTTAGTGACTAATCTTTTTTGGTATAAAAAAGATCAATTGATCACTATTAGCAACTGATGTTGTTGGTTGCTAAAATCGGTCTCGTTATTCTAATATTTTTTTGTAATGATCAATATGGTCCCTGTCCATTTGTTCGAATGACAACACAATATTTGACTAAAAAATAATCCATTTTGACCATTGACCTTGTCCTCTGTTTGCCAATGAGGTCTTTTTGTTTTTTTGCTATCAAGGAGTAACGAAACTTGCTAATGTGTCTCGTTAAGCTACTGAGGTAGAATGTTAAGGTAATGAGGTACATGTTAGATGTCCACGTGCATGGCTTGTTAGAAAGGACAGAGACCTATTTGTCCTATTCCACGTGAGCACGAACAATGTCATTTTGTTGCTCCCAGAAGATGTTATTAGATGATTCTAGTAGTCTCTCTCCTCTTGTTTCATGTTTGAAACCATAAACCTCCTTGAGTAGTAGCAGAGAGCATGGGAGCAAAAGAGATGGGATGAACGATAAAATAGTATAATTTAATTATGATTCAGATTACCACTTCTAATTGGGGAGCAGACCATAAAAATGACATTTCATCCTCTTATGCTACTAGAGTCCCTTCATTTAGAATTGATTTAGGTAGTTTTTTTATTTGCCTACAATTATAAATAACATACAATTCATATATAAACAATGACAAGATTATGAACACAACTTTAAGAGATATAACCATGAACTTGCTTATACCACCGGATCCATGGTAGTTATTATAGAATTGGTGTTCTGACTATTTTTCTCTATTCTCTGAACCTGTATAAATAATTATCAATTAAACACTTGAATATTTTATTTACAAAGAATTAAATTCCTCATCAAAATATAAAGTGACACTTAAACTCCCAACCTTTTGATATATAGGACAAATGGAACCCAAAAGTGCTTATTATATCTGTATGGTGTTGGTAGAGCCCATTGATATGTAACATTTTCTTTGCTAGCTCTTCTTTCTTTTTGGTCATAGACTTTTAATTAGGATCTTTATGGGATTTGGAGCAAGTCTTGTAGTAACAGTCTTTTTGGCTATATTTGTTACAGGTGACTTCAAATGTCTTATTGACTTTGTTAGAATGCATCTCTCCATCAACAGTGTTTTACTTCTGGCAAATTTACAGTACGATCAAAATATGTATAAAATTCATCAACACTCTTACTGTTAAAATAATCTGATAGTAATAATAGAAAAGTTCAACAAAATTGACAAACAATTACCATCGAATTTTATCACAGGTAAAACTCAACTAATCCGCTTCCTCCAAGTTCCAACATCCACAATTTCAAGTTCCAATTATTTATTTTCAACCTAATACACATTCATAATACATATATACCCAATTTAATACTCAAAGCTCAAATTTAATGAAAATAAAATAGAATTATCATATCCTCACCTTACCCAAGCTTCACATAAGCAAGAGTGAATGTTTCTCTCAAGCTAATTGGATCCTAAAACATCAGAAATCAAAGAAATTCAATATTCCCACTTAAAATTCGAAAATCGGGGGAAGATGAAGCTGAGAGTGAAATAGCAAGTTACCTATAAAATTATTCCGGTAGAAATGTAGAGCTCGACGCGGTGAACGCGTGGCCGCAAACGGTGCGGCGATTGGAGCTCGGACGGAGAAGTTACGGGGATCGGAAATTTACGTTAGGGTTACGGGATATTTCTCGTTTCTCTTCTCCCTGGAAGCTGAAAGCTTCGTTGCTGCAGTAATGAGGGAGAAGACAAAGCTGGGTTCATTTAATAGGGCTGGTCCGGTTGAACCGACAGCCCGGTTCGGGTCCTGTTCAACCGGTTCGGTCCTTTCGGTCCATTCTTGGACCGTTTTCTTCAAAATTAGTGTCAAAATTCTCGTTTCGATGAGCTCTACCCTGTTTTGATATAATATTCGCATTTCTAATCCTCCTTATTAAAAAATAATTTATTAACTAATTATCTACTAATTTAACCGGGGTTTACATCCTACCCACCTAATAAAGAATTTTGCCCTCAAAATTCAAATATAGTTACCTGAAAAGAGATGTGGATAGTCCTTTCGCATATCTGATTCGAGTTCCCAGGTATGTTCCTCGATACCAGCTCGTCTCCAAGCTACTTTTACCAATGATACTTTCCTTCCTCGTAATCGTTTAACACTGGTGTCATCAATCCTCACCGGAATTACTGGGAGTGTTAGATCTTCTCTCACTTGGATTGGTTCTGGTTTTAGAACATGACTTGCGTCAGGATTATACTTCCGAAGCTGTGACACATGGAACACCTGATGGTCTCTGATGCTCAATCTTAACCTTCTGACACGTTAAACATTTAGATACATGTAATGCCACATCATTCTTCATACCTGGCCACCAGAACATCGCTTTCAGATCCTGATACATTTTAGTGCTCCCTGGGTGAATTTAAAACCCGTTCTTTCCTTCAAGCTTCAAGATACTTTGTCGTAGGTCTCCAACATCAGGCACAATAATCCGGTTCTTGAACCTCCATAAACCATCATGACCTTCTGACATTCTCCACTGTTTTCCCTGTTCAACTGCTGGTAATACCTTACGTAACGCTTCACTATCTTGATGAGCCTTCAGAAGTTCTGATTTAAAATCACTAGAAATTTGCAACTGACTCAAACACAAAATTCCAGATTCTTCTCTAACTCCCAAATTCAAACCTTGAAATGCCTTCAGTAACTCTTCCTCCCGTAGCATCATCCAAGCTGCATATAAAGACTTCCGATTCAAAGCGTCCGCCACAACGTTCGCTTTTCCTGGATGATAATTCAATTCAAAATCATAATCTTTCAGAAGCTCCATCCATCTCCTCTGACGCATATTCAATTCTTTCTGCTCAAAAAGATACTTCAAACTCTTATGGTCTGAGAAAACAAGAAACTTAACACCATAGAGGTAGTGCCTCCAAATCTTTAAAGCAAACACAACAGCAGCAAGTTCTAAATCATGTGTCGGGTAGTTCATCTCATGCGGCCTTAACTGCCGTGAGGCGTATGCTACAACATTCTGGTGCTGCATCAAAACACACCCCAACCCTTTCAGAGATGCATCACAATACACTTCAAACGATTCACTTGGTTCAGGTAATACCAATACAGGTGCAGTAGTCAACCTGTGCTTCAATGCCTGGAAACTCTCTTCACATTCTGGAGTCTAGATAAAAGGTGTATCCTTCCTAGTCAACTTAGTTAAAGGTAAGGCGAGCTGTGAAAATCCCTTAATGAATCTGCGATAATACCCCGCCAAACCTAAGAAACTCCTGATCTCTGTCACTGAAGTTGGTCGCTCCCAATTCATCACTGCTTCCACCTTAGCAGGATCCACAGCTATCCCCTGCTTATTCACCACGTGGCC
>NC_029788.2:122172243-122173512 GCF_000816755.2 Arachis ipaensis
AGTCATAGGCAAACAAATCAAATCATGCACAAATTTACGCTGTTGTACTCGAAAGGGAATTTGGGGACATCCTATCGTAGTCACCATAGCTTCATGAGTAGCATTATATACTTTCAAATCATAACCTAAAACCACCATTCTCAATCCTAATTCATTGGCCTTTTCAAATGCAATAAATGAATGACTTGCTCCTGAATCAAATAAAGCATTTAAGATTTTACCAGCCATTTCACAATTACCTCTAATAAGTGTCTTAGATCCCTCAGCACCAATGGTAGAAGTAGTGTATACTCTCCCCGGCTGTTGCACCCTACCAGTCTCATACTTCTTCTTCTCAGGGCAATTACTGGCTATATGCCCGGGCTGTCCACAGGAATAGCACACTCCAAGTCCTAATCTACACGGAACTCCAGGATGATATTTTCCACACTTCTGACAATTTAGATCCTGCTGTGGCTGCTTCCCAAACCTTTTTCCTTGATTAGCAGTAATATTCGGCCTTCTATAATTACCCTGACCCTGAGTCTGCTGCGGAACAAAGCCTCCACGCTTGAAATTCCTACCTCTCGGAGCAAAGTTCCTCCCTAAAGGCCTCTGAAAAGGCATCCTCAAACTCCCTTTCTCTGCTGCCGCCTTCCTCACACAATCCTCAGCCACCCTACTCTTATTCACCAATTCAGAAAACACCCTAATCTCTATTGGGGCAACGAAGCTCAGAATATCGCTCCGAAGACCTCCCTCATATTTAATACACTTCCATTCAGCAAAATCTTCAGGCGCACCTTGACAGATACGAGAAAAGTGACATAACTCCTCAAATTTGCTAGTATACTCAGCAATAGTCATTTGTCCCTGCTTTAACTGCATTAATTCAAGTTCCTTGGCATTTCTAGCTGAATTAGGAAAGTATTTCTTATAGAACTCTGTCCGGAAAACCTCCCAAGGAATCGCAGCACCATCAGGCTGCAGGATACGTCGTGTTCCCTGCCACCAATACTGAGCTTCACCTTGCAACTGATAAGTCCCAAATTCAACCCATTGCTCTTCAGGAACCTGTTGTGCCTGTAACGCCCTTTCCATAGCCTGAATCCAATTATCTGCGTCAGTAGGATTTGAGGTTCCCCTAAAAGTTGGAGGGCGAACTTTCAGAAATGTAGCAAGTGTCATAGGACCGTCCTCATCATTATTGTTCCCATGATTACCCTGATTTATCTGATTACCCAGTGCATCAGCTGTTGCCTGCATAGCTGCAGCCATATTTCCCAAGGC
>NC_029788.2:122173522-122175937 GCF_000816755.2 Arachis ipaensis
CATCCCCAAGAGTCTATGCATAGTTTTTTCTCAAATAATCAATATTGCTCAATGGGGGTAACATTCCCGGGAATTTATATAGTGCCCGGTCACACTTACGTCGTAGGGTCAACAGAGTATCGAGTTTTCAACCTGGTACACGTGGTGGCAAGCCACGACACTCAATCCAGGGAACCTCGTTTCTCAGATATTTCAAATTCATAAGCCACATAAGTAATTCATTCATCATTCATCAATTTCTAAGCCATTCTCAATATCATCATCATTCGTCAATCCATATCCCATTTCCAAATTCATTCAAAAATCATATTTCAAATCAATCATCATCATCCTTCTTTCCGTTAATCAATAATCTCAAACAAAAACCTAAAACAAAATTTTCTAAATAAATCAATCTTAAACATTTAACGTTTAAGAACCAAGTCTTTTTAAACAATTACTTCAAACAAAACTTCCAATCTTATAAAATTTCGGCAGCATCTCCTCTAAAACTCGGATTCTGCCACCCTTTTCGGGTTCCAACCAAACATTTCTCAAACCTTTCTCAATCACTTTCCAAAATTCAACCAATTCCAGTATCAAAGTATTTTCAAATCAAACCAGCTCAAGTATTAAATTGTTTATAAAACCAGACCGACTCAAAATCAAACCGCTTTAACTTCAAACCAAGAAAAACCACTTTTCATAATAATCAAGTAAATAGCTTTCCAAATCTATTTCTTATCAACCACCGTACTGCACTCAAGCAATCAAGCACCCAATAATCCAGTCCAACAAACCATCACATCCACAAGACAAATATAATCACACAAATATATCTTTTTGCATCAATATCTATTTATCACAACTCTGTAATGTAAATTAAATTTTAAGAAAAACCCCTACCTCGATTAGTTGAATTAACATAGATTAAACGTGGTAACTCCCTTCTCTTTTAATTTTTATGGCAGCAGCAAGCACGCAACTGAAGCAGCAGCATTGTCAATCTCTTATGGCAGTGACGATGGTTTCAGCGAGACAAGGATTCGAATTGGATAAGAATAAAAAACAAACATAGCTCTGGAAGATTCACAACAATTCAAAGACCAGAATTGAATTAAAACAAGAACATGGCAATTAAAAGTGACAAAATAGAACGTGCCAAATAGGTCAGAACCAAGGAGAAGAGCAAACCAGAATCAATGTAATAGGATTCAGAACCAACAGCAACGACAGTGACATCAGTTCTCTCGGAGCAAGAACAACAACGATCTCAGCATCAATTATGCCTTTTTCGAACGGTAAACCAGCAACGACTAAAACAGTAATCCATAGTCCTATAATTAAGCCAGGAAGGAACAGAGGAACAAGATAAAAACAGAGCAAGGTTTAAAGCGTTACAGTTTCAAGAATAGGAGAATTGAAATCAGAACAAGGCTGGCGCTGTCTTTGACTCTGGTGGCGGTGCACAACTCACCGGCGACTAAGGCAGCAACGTAGACAAGGCTTCCCCTCGGCGGTGAGAAGCGGCGGTGGCACGTGGCGGTGGTAACTCCGGTGACGACAAGGCGTGGCGGTGGCTGAACAGCAACGAACGGCGGCGCAACACCTTCCTCTCTCACCTGCGAACTCTTTCTCTCTCACTTGTGAGCTCAACGGCGACGGCCATGGAAGCTTCTGCTCGGCGGGGTCGACGGCGACGGGTACAGTGGCGGCATCTCCCCTTTCTCCACCGTGGGCTCTCTCGTTCCTCTCTCACTCTCCCTCGGTTGGCCCAATCGATAGTAACGGCGACGCGGGTTCAAAACGACGACGCCTCTTCTTCGACACGGCTGGACGGCGACGCGACACGGCGCGGTGAGCGGCGGCGAGGTAGTAGTGTGGTCTTCTCTCTCTTCTCCTTCCTCAGCTCTCCCTCTCTCTTCTCTGTAGGACCTGACGGCGCGGCGGCAGTGACGCTTGCCGGCGCCGCCCTCACTCTCCCATCCCCTTCTCCCGCAGATCCCTCTCCTCTCTTCCCTTTCTGTTTGGCTGAAGTTCATGTGTTAGAGAGGGTGGTTTCTTTTTCTTTTGTTTACTGGGGGGGGAAGCGGTTTAGGTTTCATTAGGGATTTTAGAATTAGGGTTCCCAATTTGGGAATTAGGGTTAGGGGTGGTTCAGTCATTTCACTAAAATTAGGAGTAATTGAAAATCAAAAATCAACTTTTAATCCATTAATAATATTTGTAAAAATACTATTTAATTATTTATCAATTTATAAATTATTTTTAAATAAAGACTTTAATTCAATAATTAGAGATAATATAATTAATTTTCTTTATTCATAAAAATTAAAATAGATTGAATTCCAAAATCTCAATTCTCTAAATCAATTTATACAAAATTCTTATTATTTTGCAATTACTAAATTTTATAGTTCAAATATAGAAAATTAT
>NC_029788.2:122176620-122185846 GCF_000816755.2 Arachis ipaensis
AAATATATCTTTTTGCATCAATATCTATTTATCACAACTCTGTAATGTAAATTAAATTTTAAGAAAAACCCCTACCTCGATTAGTTGAATTAACATAGATTAAACGTGGTAACTCCCTTCTCTTTTAATTTTTATGGCAGCAGCAAGCACGCAACTGAAGCAGCAGCATTGTCAATCTCTTATGGCAGTGACGATGGTTTCAGCGAGACAAGGATTCGAATTGGATAAGAATAAAAAACAAACATAGCTCTGGAAGATTCACAACAATTCAAAGACCAGAATTGAATTAAAACAAGAACATGGCAATTAAAAGTGACAAAATAGAACGTGCCAAATAGGTCAGAACCAAGGAGAAGAGCAAACCAGAATCAATGTAATAGGATTCAGAACCAACAGCAACGACAGTGACATCAGTTCTCTCGGAGCAAGAACAACAACGATCTCAGCATCAATTATGCCTTTTTCGAACGGTAAACCAGCAACGACTAAAACAGTAATCCATAGTCCTATAATTAAGCCAGGAAGGAACAGAGGAACAAGATAAAAACAGAGCAAGGTTTAAAGCGTTACAGTTTCAAGAATAGGAGAATTGAAATCAGAACAAGGCTGGCGCTATCTTTGACTCTGGTGGCGGTGCACAACTCACCGACGACCAAGGCAGCAACGTAGACAAGGCTTCCCCTCGGCGGTGAGAAGCGGCGGTGGCACGTGGCGGTGGTAACTCCGGCGACGACAAGGCGTGGCGGTGGCTGAACAGCAACGAACGGCGGCGCAACACCTTCCTCTCTCACCTGCGAACTCTTTCTCTCTCACTTGTGTCCCCCGACGTGCATCCCCAAGAGTCTATGCATAGTTTTTTCTCAAATAATCAATATTGCTCAATGGGGGTAACATTCCCGGGAATTTATATAGTGCCCGGTCACACTTACGTCGTAGGGTCAACAGAGTATCGAGTTTTCAACCTGGTACACGTGGTGGCAAGCCACGGCACTTAATCCAGGGAACCTCGTTTCTCAGATATTTCAAATTCATAAGCCACATAAGTAATTCATTCATCATTCATCAATTTCTAAGCCATTCTCAATATCATCATCATTCGTCAATCCATATCCCATTTCCAAATTCATTCAAAAATCATATTTCAAATCAATCATCGTCATCCTTCTTTCCGTTAATCAATAATCTCAAACCAAAACATAATTCTTTATTTTCTAAATAAATCAATCTTAAACATTTAACGTTTAAGAACCAAGTCTTTTTAAACAGTTACTTCAAACAAAACTTCCAATCTTATAAAATTTCGGCAGCATCTCCTCTAAAACTCGGATTCTGCCACCCTTTTCGGGTTCCATCCAAACATTTCTCAAACCTTTCTCAATCACTTTCCAAAATTCAACCAATTCCAGTATCAAAGTATTTTCAAATCAAACCAGCTCAAGTATTAAATTGTTTATAAAACCAGACCGACTCAAAATCAAACCGCTTTAACTTCAAACCAAAAAAAACCATTTTTCCTAATAATCAAGTAAATAACTTTTCAAATCCACTTCTTATCAACAACCGTACTTCACTCAAGCAATCAAGCACCCAATAATCCAGTCCAACAAACCATCACATCCACAAGACAAATATAATCACACAAATATATCTTTTTGCATCAATATCTATTTATCACAACTCTGTAATGTAAATTAAATTTTAAGAAAAACCCCTACCTCGATTAGTTGAATTAACATAGATTAAACGTGGTAACTCCCTTCTCTTTTAATTTTTATGGCAGCAGCAAGCACGCAACTGAAGCAGCAGCATTGTCAATCTCTTATGGCAGTGACGATGGTTTCAGCGAGACAAGGATTCGAATTGGATAAGAATCAAAAACAAACATAGCTCTGGAAGATTCACAACAATTCAAAGACCAGAATTGAATTAAAACAAGAACATGGCAATTAAAAGTGACAAAATAGAACGTGCCAAATAGGTCAGAACCAAGGAGAAGAGCAAACCAGAATCAATGTAATAGGATTCAGAACCAACAGCAACGACAGTGACATCAGTTCTCTCGGAGCAAGAACAACAACGATCTCAGCATCAATTATGCCTTTTTCGAACGGTAAACCAGCAACGACTAAAACAGTAATCCATAGTCCTATAATTAAGCCAGGAAGGAACAGAGGAACAAGATAAAAACAGAGCAAGGTTTAAAGCGTTACAGTTTCAAGAATAGGAGAATTGAAATCAGAACAAGGCTGGCGCTGTCTTTGACTCTGGTGGCGGTGCACAACTCACCGGCGACCAAGGCAGCAACGTAGACAAGGCTTCCCCTCGGCGGTGAGAAGCGGCGGTGGCACGTGGCGGTGGTAACTCCGGTGACGACAAGGCGTGGCGGTGGCTGAACAGCAACGAACGGCGGCGCAACACCTTCCTCTCTCACCTGCGAACTCTTTCTCTCTCACTTGTGAGCTCAACGGCGACGGCCATGGAAGCTTCTGCTCGGCGGGCTCGACGGCGACTGGTACAGTGGCGGCATCTCCCCTTTCTCCACCGTGGGCTCTCTCGTTTCTTTCTCACTCTCCCTCGGTTGGCCCAATCGATAGTAACGGCGACGCGGGTTCAAAACGACGACGCCTCTTCTTCGACACGGCTGGACGGCGACGTGACACGGCGCGGTGAGCGGCGGCGAGGTAGCAGTGTGGTCTTCTCTCTCTTCTCCTTCCTCAGCTCTCCCTCTCTCTTCTCTGTAGGACCTGACGGCGCGGCGGCAGTGACGCTTGCCGGCGCCGCCCTCACTCTCCCATCCCCTTCTCTCGCAGATCCCTCTCCTCTCTTCCCTTTCTGTTTGGCTGAAGTTCATGTGTTAGAGAGGGTGGTTTCTTTTTCTTTTGTTTACTGGGGGTGTGTTGTAAAAGCTTATTTTTATTTAAATTTTAACTATGTGTAAGATTGGTAAAATGTATAATTATTTCATTTGTTAAAAATGTACCATACAGATCTATTGTGCAATAATATATGATAGAGAAATAATTTAGAGTGAATATTCATTATGATTCCGACAATTTTTTCGAAGAATTACTAGAGTTTTAATAAAAAAAATATCGTTCCTTGATTTTTAATTTTATGAATTTGGTTAGTCTTTTTGTCAATGATTTCTTTTTAGAATTAATGGAGCATACTTACGTAATATGTTAAATTACTAATCTTTTTATTAGTTGCTAGCTTGATAGATTTAAAGAAAATTAAATCACCAAAGAAAATATAGACAAAATGCTGTATAGTCTAAACAATTGAAAAAAAAATTGAAATTAACATAGTATTAAACAAGGAAAAAGTATGAAAAAATGCCTCCAACATTTTAAAGAAATTTTTAATTTTGCTCTCAAAACTTTAAACCGTTTTAATTACTTTTGTCTTCGACATTTTCAAACATTTTCAATTTTTCCCATCCTTTTATTAAAACCTTTAATGTTTTTAACAATCATTAGTTGAAACTTCTAACAAACTTGACGTTTTTGTTACCTATATATTTCTACTTTTATTATATATAATGAAGATTTAAAGAGGTTTGCTGTTTGATTATTTTTATCAATTTAATTTTTTAATCTATCTTTTGAAAATTTTTTTGTCGTTTTCATCTTTTATAGTTATTTTTATCAGCTCTTTTTGGATAGTTTCTCTAAGTTTTTATTTTTTTTTATTTTTTGTGATTTATTCTTTCAAAAATGATATATTTTCAAGCCAAGTTGAGCCAAGTTCCAAAAAAGGCACCGAACCAAAATATGAATATGATTTTTTCTAAAAAGAAATTTTAAACCCTGAGTTTTTGGGTCTACTCAAGTCAATAACCCTCCTAACTATACTCTTGCATGAAATTGATTTCTTAAAAAAAAATTATTGTGTAGCTTGATGCTTCAAATTTTTTAAAATGGTCTTACTAATAAATGTCTTGAAATACTAATTAAGAATATCATTTTTTAAAATACAAAGTAAAAAATAATTTTTAAAATTCTTATTCTTAACCAGTGTTCTTCTTTAGCAAAATTCTTTCTTAAAATTGTACTATTGTTGTTGTTTTGAATTGTTAAAAAGTTTAATGAAACGCTTGATTCGTACATTTAAAATTTCTAGAGTAAGGTACCCATTACTAAAAATTAAAAATTAGCGATCGATTTAGTGACTAATCTTTTTTGGTATAAAAAAGATCGATTGATCACTATTAGCAACTGATGTTGTTGGTTGTTAAAATCGGTCTCGTTATTCTAATATTTTTTTGTAATGATCAATATGGTCCCTGTCCATTTGTTCGAATGACAACACAATATTTGACTAAAAAATAATCCATTTTGACCATTGACCTTGTCCTCTGTTTGTCAATGAGGTCTTTTTGTTTTTTTGCTATCAAGGATTAACGAAACTTGCTAATGTGTCTCGTTAAGCTACTGAGGTAGAATGTTAAGGTAATGAGGTACATGTTAGATATCCACGTGCATGGCTTATTAGAAAGGACAGAGACCTATTTGTCCTATTCCACGTGAGCACGAACAATGTCATTTTGTTGCTCCCAGAAGATGTTATTAGATGATTCTAGTAGTCTCTCTCCTCTTGTTTCATGTTTGAAACCATAAACCTCCTTGAGTAGTAGCAGAGAGCATGGGAGCATAAGAGATGGGATGAACGATAAAATAGTATAATTTAATTATGATTCAGATTACCACTTCTAATTGGGGAGCAGACCATAAAAATGACATTTCATCCTCTTATGCTACTAGAGTCCCTTCATTTAGAATTGATTTAGGTAGTTTTTTTATTTGCCTACAATTATAAATAACATACAATTCATATATAAACAATGACAAGATTATGAACACAACTTTAAGAGATATAACCATGAACTTGCTTATACCACCGGATCCATGGTAATTATTATAGAATTGGTGTTCTGACTATTTTTCTCTATTCTCTGAACCTGTATAAATAATTATCAATTAAACACTTGAATATTTTATTTACAGAGAATTAAATCCCTCATCAAAATATAAAGTGACACTTAAACTCCCAACCTTTTGATATATAGGACAAATGGAACCCAAAAGTGCTTATTATATCTGTATGGTGTTGGTAGAGCCCATTGATATGTAACATTTTCTTTGCTAGCTCTTCTTTCTTTTTGGTCATAGACTTTTAATTAGGATCTTTATGGGATTTGGAGCAAGTTTTGTAGTAACAGTCTTTTTGGCTATATTTGTTACAGGTGACTTCAAATGTCTTATTGACTTTGTTAGAATGCATCTCTCCATCAACAGTTTTTTACTTCTGGCAAATTTACCGTACGATCAAAATATATATAAAATTCATCAACACTCTTACTGTTAAAATAATCTGATAGTAATAATGGAAAAGTTCAACAAAATTGACGGGAAAGGGATTCATTCATTTGGTTGAAGCCAATATAGAAGCAAAAGAAAGAAAGCGCAACGTTGGCTTAATATATATATATATATAAACATAAACGTGACACATAACTCCTTTTCTAACAAATCAACCATTTCATTTCATTAGTTAATCTTATCATTCTTCATTTCATTTTATTGTGCCCGAATCATTAAAGAAAAGAAAAGAAAAGAAACGTGGATCAAACTATAACCATGAAACCTCGTTATTAGTTGGGATAAGTACGATTTTGGTCCCTAAAGTTTAGCGTCAGAATCGATTTCGTCCCTCTTCTAATTTTGAATTTAAAATTGTCCTTAATGAACAGGCAAGTATATCGGATTGTATCAAGTAATAAAACTCACTAAGAGTGAGGTCGATCCCACGGAGATTGGTAGATTAATCAATTTTAGTTAAATGGTATATTTAGTCAAGCAAACATGGGTTTTTCATGAGATTTGATTTTTGAATGCAAGTGCAGAAAATTAAATGACAAGAAATTTAAAGAACTAAAATAGAGAAAGAAAATAAAAGTGAATAACTGAAACTTAAAGTGCAAGAAACTTAAATGACATGAAAAATAAGTTGCAAGAAAGTAAAGGTTGTAGAATTTTAAAGAGCAGAAGAGTAAATTGCAAGAAATAGAGAAACAGAATGTAAATGGCAAGAATGATAAATTGCAAGAATGTAGAAGGGAATTGGGTAGTGGATATTCAAAATAACTAAAGAACAAAAGAGATGAGAATTAATGATGGAGAGATCATTAGAGATCAGAGATGCAAATTCTCCTGAATTGATGTTGATCAATTCCTTCTCAATCATGGGTATAGATCCATGGCAATTTGTGGGTAATTGAGTCCCAATCTCTTGGTAACTCAATTTCTCTCAACACAACCAATTTCCACTCTCGTGATCTAATTGTTCATGAGAAGAGATGAAGTTCAATTCCTAATCCAAGCCACACAACTTCCAGAATCTCAACTAAGGGAGGTTACATCTCACATACCAACCAAAGTGTATTGATCAAGGAAATCATGAAAGGAAGAACTCTAAACTGAATTATGTAGCTCCTTTCTTAAATTCACCACATAATTCATATAGATTAATCCCTCTCTCGATGGTGATTGAATCTGTGAAGAACAAGAGTTTCCTTTTAGATGAACCACTTGAATTGAGAAGGAAAAGAAAAGTTATCAACTCATTCAAATGAGCAGAGCTCCTCCCCCTAATGAAAATGTGGTTTAGTGAATCATAGCTCTAAATTCAATAACAAATGCAAAAGTAAACATTAAAATTGAGTAGAGAAGAGTGATGAAGAATGGAGAAGAAGTTCTTGAAAACTGAATTTCAAAAATTGCAAAATAAAACTAACTTCCTCCCTTCTATGCTTCCCAATTGGGAGTGTAGTACAAAGCAGAGTAAAAGCTAGCAAAAGTAACTACTATGATGTAAATGTAAAAGTGTCTAAGAGTCCTAAAAAAATAAAAAATAAAAAGTCTAAAAAAAATCTAAGAGAGAGCTCTGGTCTCCACGGTTTTTCGCCCCTAATTCTATGAAACTATGACCTTTATATAGGCTTTCCTAAATTACAAATTGAAATGAAATTAAAAGCAAATTACAAACAAAATGAAAATTAACTATTCTAGATGATTCTTGTGGCCTTGATTGGTTGAGATTTATGGGCTTTGTCCTTGTTGATTTGGCTGGCTCATTAGAGGAATTGTTGGCCTTTGAAGAGAGCAGAGAAAAGCAGGGCTCATTCACCTCAATTCTGGCCCAGTGGGCGTTACTGGCAAACACGCCAGTTCAGAGCACGTTGGCAACGGGCCAATGCATTTTCCTGGGAGTGGGACTTGGTGCTTGGGCGTTGTTGCCCAAGTTGTTGCCCAAGTTGTTGCCAAACACTTGCTTGTTCTTCACTTTTTATGCTTAATGTTGCCTGAACTTTGGGCTTTAATCCTTTGCCTAAATATGAACTATGATATATCATTGGAAAGCTCTTGATGTCTACTTTTCAATGCCACTATAATCACCTCATTTGGACCTTCCTAGCTCAAGTTATGCTCCATTGAAGAGGGCAAGGTCAGGCTGCCCTGGTTGGGCGTTTTTGCCAAACACTCCACCAATAACGCCCATGACAATGCCTCTAGCCCAGATTTCTTGGCCTGGGCGTTGTTTCCCAAGTTGCCAAGGAACACGCCAGGCCATTTTAGCCTTGGCAACGTGTTCGACTCCCATTCCTTGGCCCATTCATGCTTCCTTGAATTTCAACCTCATTTTCTTGTTTTTGGGGCCTAAAGATGACTCTGATTCGAGCTTCCATTTCATGCTCCACTATAGACTATTATATATGGTTGGAAAACTCTGAATGTCAGCTTTCCAACGCAACTGAAAGCACTCAATTTGGATCTCTATAACTCAAGTTATGCTCCATTGAAGAAGACAGGGTCAGGCTGCCAAAATCGCACACGTTTTTGGTGAACACGCCTTTGTTCTTCCAAGTTGCCAACGCCATTAGATTCTGAAGCTCTAAATGAAGCCAGCTTTTGAAGCTTCAAACTAATGTCAAACCCATACTATGATATATCGTTGGAAAGCTCCGGATGTCTACTTTCCAATGCCGTTGAGAGTGCATCATTTGAAGCTCTACAACTCAAGATATACTCCATGGAAGAGAGTAAGGTCCGGCTGCCAGGGTTGCCAGCGTTTTTGGCAAACACTCCTTCTTCTCAGCACGTTGGCAACGTGCCAGCCCCTGCCCCCTTGCTCCATGCTTGCTTCCTGGCGTTGCCACTACACACGCCAATGAACCTTCAAGTTGGCAACGTGCTTGTGGTTGCCTTCTTGCTCCAAGCTTTGCTTGCTACGTTGCCATTGCACACGCCTTTAGAATCCAGCGTTGGCAACGTGCTAGCCTCCTTCCCTGGACCAAGCCTTGCTTATTGGCGTTGTCATTGGACACGCCCCTGCACTTCAAAGGTGAGCAACGTGCTCGAGTCCTCTCCCCTCTTGCCAAGTCTTGCCTCTTGACGTTATTGCCAAGCACTCAAGTAAAAGTGCAAGTTGGCAACGTGCAAACTCCTCTAGGATCACTCTCCAGGGCTGCTGGCGTTATCATCAAACACGCCAGTGGTAGCCCAAGTTGGCAACATGCGATCCTCTGCTTCCTTGCCAAGCTTGATATATCTTCAAGCCTTCTTGCTCTAATTCTTGCTCCATTGCTTTCTAGCTTTATCACCTAACATAAACCAAAGAAACTTCCTCAAAGTCTTGCCATCTTATGCAATAAATTTCAAGGGAATCATTCACATCAACTTGTTTATAAACTTCTTAATTCATTTGCATGAAATATGCCAAATTTCACCTAGTTCTTGGTTTATGAATGCATGTAGAGAAAACTCACAAAATTGCTTATTTATTCTAGTAATAATAAATGAAATTAAGCTAAAACCAACTAAACTAACTAGTTAATATAGCAAATATGCGAACGCATCACCTCGCCGCCTTCGCGCCTTGCGCACGTCGCCACCTCGCCGCCTCGCGAGCCTCGCCGCCTCTGCCTCCTCCTCCTCCTCTCATCTTCGCCGCGTCCGTGAACCGCCGCCGTGCCCTTGCACCTCGCCCTCCTCTCCTCCTCTGCCCCTCCTCGCCCTTACTGCCGTGACCTCCTCCTCCTATGCTCCTCCTCCTCTGTTGAATCTTTCATTTGTTGAATCATTGTTAGTTTTGAGTTGTTGGTTTTCATTGATCTCTGTTTGTTATTTGTTGTTGTGTTGGTAGTAGTGGTGGTGGTGGTTGTGTT
>NC_029788.2:122186398-122188885 GCF_000816755.2 Arachis ipaensis
GTGGAGGGAGAGGGGAAAGGGGAGGGCATTTTTGTCCAAAAAAAATAAAAAGGACGATTTTAATACAAAAAAAACGTTAAGGACGATTATAAATCGAAAATTAGAAGAGGGACAAATTCGATTCTGGGGCTAAACTTTAGGGACCAAAATCGTACTTACCCCTTATTAGTTTCATTTATTAAGTGTCATATAATCAATTAATTATCTTCAGTTGGCTTCATTTTTTTTCTTTCATATGATAAGCGAGAGAGAGACCGAACTTGTATAGAGAGAACCGTAACCTCCACCAAAATTCCGGCTTTGATTTATTGAGATCCGTAATTCCAATGAAAAATCTAATTCGATAAAAGTGTTCGTATCTTCTTTCTCTACACGATGACATCACTTTTGTTCGGTAGAAATTGACGGTGACGTAGCATCCCTTCTCCTTGAATTCGGCCAATTGGAGTTCTAGGAGACATAGACAATTTTTGACGTTTTCTTCTTCAGTAGCTCGGTCAAAAAGTTTCTCCAGAGTTTCCGTTGTTTTGATTTCTGCATGGAGGTAGGATTTAATAATTTTATAATAATTAAATGTGAATCTGATAAGTGAATGTTGGTTTGATTAAGTATTGTTTAAGTTTGATTAAGTTTATGTTGAATTATTGATGAATTATTATTGTTTGCTTGAGAATTATGTATTTGGGGGGGGGGGAAAGTTAATTAAAAGAAAGTTTGGAGGTTAAAACGGAGTTTTTAGAAGTTTAGTGATTAAAGTGTAATTTCTAAAAATATTGGGAGTCAAAATAAATTTTTAAAAGCTTTAAGAGTTATATTAGCTGATTTTAAATTATTAAAGAAATAATTTTTGCTGTTGGAATTGGTTAATTTATTGGAAGCGATTTGAAACGTGATTTTTCTTGATTTTGGAGTTAAGTTGATATTAAATGAGCTAAGGAAGTGTAGAAGGCTGAGTATGAGATGTACGAGGCTGAAATGATGCCGATTAATTGAAATAATGAATTGCTATTGAAATATGATTGATGATTAAATGATTATGATTAATTGAGGAAATGCAGAAATGTTGCGGGTATACCAGATATGCATATATGAGTTAATGAATGAATATGATAAACGAGGTATGATTAGTGATGAGTATGTGTAAGTTTTCTCTCTATTGTAAAGTATGTCGGGCACTATATCCCATGAGTGTGTCAGGCACTATATCCCAAGAGCATGGTGGGTGCTATATCCCAAGAATGTGGGAGCACTTTATCCTGGAAAATGTGTCGGGCACTATATCCCATGAGTGTGGCGGGCGCTATATCCCAAGAGTGTGGGAACATTTTATCCCAAGAAATGCGGCAGGTACTATATCCCATGAGTGTGGCGGGCACTATATCTCAAGAGTGTGATAGGGCACTATATCTGGATTAGCTACCAGATGTGTGGAGTTTTGGCAGTTTAACCAACACGTGAGCTCACGGCCATTAGGAAAGGCATGCATCATATGCATTGTTTGTCTTGCTTGTTTGTGCAAACTTGTTTGTGATATGTGTTTTCTGTGATTGTGTGTGTGTACTTCTTGACTTGTAATTTTCTCTATATCTCTGGTTTGTTAAAGTTGTTTGTATTATGAGGTTTGTTGTTATTGGCCATCTATTGAAGATTGTAAGTATTTTGTTGTGGAGATCCTGGGTAACAAATAATAAAACGAACTTAACTAACTACCCCGACCCTACTAAGAACTCTCCAGTTCTTGTAATACCCGGTCTAATCGAAATTTAGTAAATAATAAGTTAAATAGGAGCGAATATGGTTGGAAGATTTGGCAATCGGAATTTGATAATTTAAATATGATATTTGGATTCAATGAATTTTTCCGAGTCGGAAAATATAGTTTTCTGCGTAATGTGGTTTTGGGAATTTTTGGTAAAGTGTCAATGTGTGAGTTGAGGATGGCTTGATGTGGATTTTGGTACATTTTGATTGATTTCAAAAAGGGTTGAAATTGGCATGTTTTGGTTGATTTTGAAAAGAGTTAAAAATGGCTTGTTTTGAAAATGGCACCTAGTGGTTTTGTATGAAAACATGGTTTTTGGGCATACTTTGATGGGACATAACTTGGACTACGGATCTCTATTTTGTGCCAAATCTATTTAGAAATGAAATTGGATCCGGGATGTCCATGCCGTTTGAAGAACGGGTGAAAAATGATTTAAAATGAGAAAGTTATGTCCGTCGGAAGATTGGGGGTTGAATCTGTAAATTCTGCAGCTTTTAACTTAGAAAATTTTTAGCAGAATGACCCTCCACGCGTAGGCGCACTTGGCGCGTACGCGTCGTTCTTCAAGAAGGCACTATCCACGCGTGCACGTGGTGTGCACGGGCGCGTCGATGCGCTGCACCAAATGCCCAGCTATTTTCCTGAGAGTTGTGCCAGAGTTGTGCCAGTTTTGTGCCTGGGCCGCAAGAGCACCCACGCGTACGCGTGGCTGACGCTTGCGC
>NC_029788.2:122188910-122194527 GCF_000816755.2 Arachis ipaensis
CGAACGTCACGAGCGAGGTACCGGACTTTGGTTCATAGTCGAAGTCAGCCTAACCACCAAGGGAACTTGAATCCACCTAATTGGAAATTCTTCCAACGGTCACAGTAGCCCGGGACTCGAAGGGAAGGCGGTAACGGTAATAACAAGTAGACAACGGGTTCTCGGAGGCATCACCGGACGTATCGTCGTCGGTATAAGAGGTTGCGGCGGTATTCCAAATGGCCCAATAAGCCCAACTAAAGGCCAAGGACGCATAATCATGCTAGAGAAAGTGCAGGGGCTGGCCCAGGTGCTCCACGGTAGACCAAGGATATGTGTGGTTTGTTAGCTATAGTTCAACTAGTCAGAGTTATAGCCTTCATATCACGAAGTTTCATGGTTTCCATGTGAGTACCTGAAGTACGATCTACATAGCTAATCTATGGGATGGATCGTGTCCGTGTCTGAGTCTCATACGTAACTTCGTATTCGTCAAGGTAGGGAGTCCGAGTGCTCCTGCTTGACGAGACTATGGTATTACATTGTGGGATTATAAGTTTAGGAATACGCAGTTGGTGCCTGAAGAGCAGCGTGTTGAATTCGCTACCTATCTACTCACGGGGGAAGCATCGCATTGGTGGCAAGGGGCTCGACGTCTCCTACAACAGGGGAATGATCATATCACTTGGGTTGCTTTCCAGGTGGAATTCTATAAGAAGTACTTTCCGAATTCCGCCAGGACAGCCAAGGAATTGGAGTTACTGCAGCTAAAGCAAGGTGCTATGTCCATATCTGAGTATACAGACAAATTTGAGGAGCTATTCAGGTTTTCCCGCATGTGTCAAGGAGCTCCGGGAGACTTCGAGGAATGGAAATGCATTAAGTATGAAGGAGGGCTCCGGAGTGACATCTTAAGTTCAGTGGGACCAATGGAGATCCGAACTTTTTCAGAGTTAGTGAATAAGAGCAGAATTGCTGAAAAGTGTGTGAAAAGGAGGGTTGCAGAGAAGGGAAGTCATAGAGAGCACAACCAAGGATTCACACCAAGGGGTCGAGAGTTTAAGGAGAGAGGATACGTACAACACTTTCCCCTAGGACAGAATAACTTTGCGACGAGTAAGGAGTCCCAAAGGAATGGTAAGGGAAAACGGGCAGCGGCTGCTTCTGATGTTTCAAGCTGTCAGAGATCTGGAACTCATCACCCAAATAGGCCGTGCCGATTGGGGTTAGGTGTATGTTACAAGTGCGGGTTAGCAGGGCATGTATCAAGAAATTGCCAACAAAGAGAGAGTCAGGATGCGGGCCGATTGCGACAGTAAGATTGAGGTAATTGCCTTAATACAAATGGATAAATGCCTGTGATGTAAATGACTTTCTATTGAGAATGATGTGTTGTGTTTGTTATGTAGTTGGTTGATTTCTGGATTTTTGGTGAAATGGATTGAACTCGTGACTTTTAGTTCCTTTGATTTAAATAGATAAGGGATGGTCCTAAATGATGGATTTGGAAACGTTAATTCGAATTGTCGGTCAAGTTAAGTGGTGGTTTAGTACTTGAGGAAATAAGTGATGGAACTAATATTTGACGAGAAATCAAGGTGGCATAGCGGAAGCTTGCTAAAGCGTTAGCATAGTATGGTAATAATAAGGAAAAGTAGAGCATGATTGGAAATGTTTTATGCTTTGAGTACTTAAAAGTTTAGTGAGCTTATGCAGATAATGATTCTAGGTAATTGGAATTAATTGCGGCTGTGAGCCTTGATGGTTCTGAAACGGATGAGGAAATTATCATTGATGCATAATTGGATTTAGATGATGAGAGAGTGCGAGTTGTCATGTTTGAGAGATGAGTACCATGATGTTTGGTCATAGTGACCTTGGAATTAGATTGAGATTTATAATGATTGGTTTTGAAAGACGAATGTGAAAGCCACTAAATTGAAATACAGATGCAGTACTGAGATTGGTTTGAGGGAGCCCGTGACGGGTGGTAAACTCCAATTTTTGGGGAGGTACTGTTGAAAATTTTTCTCCAAAAAATTTGAAAGAGTGCTGGTTATGGTTTTGAGGATAATTTTTTTATATGAGAAACTTTAACGAAAGAGATGTGTCTCGAATGCTTTTATAGATTATTAAAGGAAAGCGGATTCTTATGATTTTTGTAAAATTGTTATTTCAAACTCATTTGCTTTCTAGAAATGAAAGGGGTTTTTGATTGATGAGTCAGAGACTTTATAACAGCAAGTCATGTAGAAATTCGAAGGTTTGAGAATAAGAAAGTAAGTTTGGAGGTTATGCTTGGAGTTGAGCTGTGATTAGTGGTAATTGGCTTGGCAGAGGGAGAGGATAGTGATGGATGGAATTTTCGAGGGCGAAAATTTCTGTTAGGGGAAACGTGAGAGATACGTCTTCGCGATTTTATTTCTACTCTTTTCAGGCTTCTCGATTAATACTCCTTTCGAAATTACCTATATTTATTTATTAAAAATCCACCTAAGAGTCGTACCACCGTAATATCATTGACTTATGACTCGAGCATAAGGATTTGAATATTAGGGTGTTACAGTTCTTACCCCCTATTTCCACCCGTGTCAGCTACAGGTGTGAAGGTTTAGTGCGGAGCTACAGGAGCATAGAAGATTATGTTTACGAGTTAAGTTCTTAGATTTTATTTTTCTCTCGTCATTTATTGTTTTGGTTTTTAGAGGGGTAAGACTTGTATTTGAGGATCTTTGAATAAGTCTATGTATATATTACTATGTGAGTATATATATTTTTGTGATTAAGTGGTTTAAAATAAAGAATATTCATTTTTTTAATTAAAATTTTGGTTCGTATTCGCAAATGCTAAATATTAAATAAACTTAATATAAAATAAAAAGGGTTAGAGGTAAGTAACGCCTGAACTTTTAGTACGATCATAAGGTGCTAAAAGTTAGGGTATTACATGGTAGCTAGGTGGGGAGAGGGATTTGGCGGAAGGGTTATTTTCAGAAGTGAAGGAGAGAGAAAGACGAATTCGATTTAAATCAGGTCATTATTCCATAGTAATACGGAACGTTGAAGCATTTTCAAATTTGGATTTTGTCGAATAAAAATTAAGACTTGGTACCAACTTATTTAATTACGTCCATAATTTTTTGTGGAATTTCCATCTGAATTACTTGTTCGATAGTAAAATTTGGCAAAAAACCAAAAATCGTCATTTGTGTCGTCTATGATAAAGCTAAATCCGATAGAAATTTCGGTCAGAATTTTTCTCAATAGTAAATCCATCAATACTAGGTGTGTTGTTAGTAATGAAAGAGTTATAAAGTACATTTAATTAAGTTTTTTCACCATTAGTTCAGTAAGCAATTAAATTGGTTCTTTAGTTTTATTACTTTAAAAAGTCTTGAGAATGACTACAAGACAAATTATTTGGTCTTTGAAAAGTGATTAATTTATCTTATCGTGACATAGTTTTTAGAACTTAATTATATTGTAATAAAATTTATTCAAGAATCTAATTGTTCTACACATATTAAAAATTTTAATAAAAGCAAAGGAAAAACCAATCTATCTAATCAAAATAATTCTCAATAACTTTTAAATAAAAATTGTTGGAGATCAAATTATTTAATATGAAATTTATTAAGGATCCATTTAAATTATTATTCTTTAAATAAAGCGCTTGATTCTCAATAAGAGAAATAAAAACATACATCATTTGTACACACCAAAGCAAAATGATAAATAAAATTATATTATGACTTATATATTATACATTTGGATAAATTGCAGGGAACAATCCACCAATTAACATGTATTTTAAATATGTGATTGTTAGATTTTAAATATCTAATATTAAATTCTTGAATGAATAAATTCTTTTTTCGATTAATTATTGACATAGATTTTTGTTGTTCCTCTAATAAATTCTTTTTCTGATTAATTATTGACAAAGATTTTCATTGTCACTCTAACAAAATAATCTAATTACATAACAAACTCAGGAAGACACTTCTTGGATTACATTCTCAACAAAAAAGAAAACGATAATAGTAAAATCTTGAATGGCAACCCAAACCTCACAATGAACATTCTTTAGAGCACTCCCACCAACATATGAATGCGCCTTAGATGAATGCGTTTCAAAGTTGAAGAAACGAGAACTAGAGAGGAAGAGATCAGAGAAGAGGAGAGGGGAAGAGGAAGGACGGCGCTGGTGGGCATCACTGCCGCCATGCCGTCGTGTTGCCGTTGAAGGAGAGGAAGCCGCGAACCATAGCCACAGGACAGAGGAGAGAGCGCGCGCGCAGGGAAGGAAGGAACCGCCTAGCTCGCTGCCGTCGCGCTGCTCGGGACTGTCGCACTGCCGTCGCGAGGACGAAGGGAGACCGTTGCTGCTGTCTGTGAAGACACCTCCACTGCGAATCAGAGCTGAGGCGAGAGAGAGAGGGCTGCGAAGGAGGGAATCGCACTGCCCAGTCGCCGCTTGTGCTGCCAGATCCGTCGCGCTCTGCTACCACGAGGTCGCCGCCGTCGCCGCTTTGAAGGGAGCCACAGTGTCGCCATTAAGCCGCGTCGGAGGGGGAGTGCCGTCGCCGTGCCTCCATTGTCACCGAAGACGCCAGTTGTTGCTGCTGCTTGTTAGAGAGGAGCGCAGGAAGCGGTGCTGTGAATAGGGTTGTTTTCTGCCACCATTGGAGTCCCGCTGTCGTTGATGCCATGGCCGCTGCACCTCTGGCCGCTGAGAACAGTTCTGCGACTTCCGGGACCACCGCCAAAGCTTTTGGCTACTGCTGCCGTCGCCGGAAAAGGTTGCCGGTAAGGGTTTTAATTGCGGTTTCTGCCTTTTTGATTTTCGAGATGGTTTTGACGCTGTGTGATTTTTATAGTTGATCCACCAGAGTTTCTGGCCACCGCCGGAGCTGCTGTCGGGCCGGTTCAAAATCGCAGCTGCTTCGTGTTGAAATTCCGGTAAGAAATTATGTTTCGAAAGCCCTACGTTAGTGTCCCGTACGTGTATTAAAGCCCTTACGGTATTAATGTTCTTAGAGTTTAGTAACTGAGGTTGCTTGTTGTAATTAATTATTTTGATGATGTGAAAGATAGAATGCTCTTGAAATTCAGCCTGGGTTGCTTTAATTGATTTGGTTTTGATAAATGATTTATTGTTGAACCGATTCTTTAAAGCTTTAGAAATGAGTTAAATCGGTTGATATTGAGTTGATTTTTGAAATGGCTTCCTTGAGATATGCCACTGAGGAGACTGTTGGATTTAGCTTGCTTTTGAATTGATTTCTGGTTTTGAGCTGTTGAAAAGGAATGAGAAACGGTTTAGTTGGGACCCGAACCGGGTGGCAAAAGTCCAAGTTTTAGGGGAGGTGCTGCCGAAATTTCTATAGAATCCGAGTCCTTATTTGAAATGTTAATTAGGGAATTTTGAGTTTAATGCCTTTCCTATCTATTTTGAGGATTGTGAAATTATGGCTTCTTTTATTACCTTTACTTAGAACAATTAAGAAAGCAATGGAGTTATGCTTTGAAAGAATTATTGAAAAGAGAATCATGATTTCTCCTTATTTTCCAAGAAGAACAGTATGTCTTTGGGTACAAGTCATTCGAAAGAGAATTTTGCTTTGAGGCTGTTTTA
>NC_029788.2:122194717-122196762 GCF_000816755.2 Arachis ipaensis
CTTTATGAGTTTTGTAAGTTGTATGGTATCTATGGATGTATGTTATCGGATGAAAGTATTTTTGGGAGCGGTTTTGCGGTTTAAAGTCTTTAAACAGGCTCATATTTTAGTATTAAATAGTATAAAAGTCGTCGTAATGTCCGAGCTATCAGAGTCGCGCAGCCGGAAGTGTGAACTTTGGTAGTTAGGGTGTTACATTCTTCCTGTGGAAGACCGGAATACTGGCAACTTTGCTGCACCATGATAATGAGCTGAGGATTCAACTCAAAGCTACTAACTCCAATGGAGGGTATGCATATGCTACTCCCATATGAAGCAGTAGAGGGGTTAGAATATGACCCCAGAGTCCTCCTGGACTGTTCATTTCCACTTATGTCCATGATGGATATATGGATATAACTTGGACTGATTTATCTTTTTATTTATTTTATTTTATAAGAAGTAAATACTTAAATAAAATAAAATAGCTAAAAAGAATTTGAATTTTTAAAATTTTTTTTTTCGTAAAAAAAATAATAATAATTAGTTAATAAAAAAAAAAAGAGATTTTTGAAAAAGAGGGAAGATATTTTCGAAAATTAGAGAGAGAGAGTTAGTTAGGTAGTTTTGAAAAAGTTAAGAAATAGACAAAAAGTTGGTTAGTTAGTTGAAACAAATTTTGAAAAGATAAGAAGTTAGGAAGTTAGAAAAGATATTTTTGAATTTAGTGAGGAGAGAGAAAAACAATAAGATAGTACAAGATTTAAAATTTTTAGATCTAATGCTCCTTGTTTTTGAAAATTTTTTTTGGAGGGAAAACACCAAGGAACACCAAACTTAAAAATTTTAAGATCAAGACACAAGAAAAACTCAAGAACACTTTGAAGACTCACAAGAACACAAGAACATGAAGAAAGAACACCAAACTTAGAATTTTTAGAAAACCAAACCAAAATTTTCGAAAACCAAAGGGAAATTAACAAGAAAACACCAAACTTAAAGTTTGGCACAAAATTTAATAGAGAAAATATTATTTATGAAAAAGAAGGTTTTGAAAAGAATATAAAAGACTCTAACCCAATTATCAAGAACACAGATTAACGCTCTAGCCAAATGAGTTATGGGACCTTTGAAAATTTTTGGAAAGATTATTTTTGAAAACACCAAACTTAAGATTTGGCACAGGATTTAATAGAAAAATTATTTTTGAAAAAGGTTTTAAAAATATGATAGCCAATTATCATGAACATAAACACCACGTTCTAATTAACTGAGCTATAAATTTAAAGTGTTTTAACAAGGGATAAATAATAAAAGATTCTAAACCAAAAAGAAAAAATTTTTCCTAATCTAAGCAACAAAATAATCCGTCAGTTGTTCAAACACGAACAATCCCCGGCAACGGCGCCAAAAACTTGGTGCACGAATTGTGAATCACACTTTTCACAACGCGTACCACTAACCAGCAAGTGCACTGGGTCGTTCAAGTAATACCTTACGTGAGTAAGGGTCGAATCCCACAGAGATTGTTGGTTTGAAGCAATCTATGGTTATCTTGTAAATCTTAGTCAGGAAGTCAATTATGTTTATCAGTTGAATTGTGAATAACTGAGAGAGCATAAATTAAAGGTTACTTGTTATGCAGTAATGGAGAATATGTTGAAGTTTTGGAGATGCTTTATCTTCTGAATCTCTGCTTTCCTCTGTCTTCTGATTCACGCACGCACGTCCTCCTATGGCAAGCTGTGTGTTGGTGGATCACCGTTGTCAATGGCTACCTTCCGTCCTCCCAGTGAAAACTACGCTCACGCGCTCTGTCACAGCACGGCTAATCACCGGTTGGTTCTCGATCCGGTTGGAATAGGATTTACTATCCTTTTGCGTCTGTCACTAACACCCAGCCTTCAAGAGTTTGAAGCTCGTCACAGTCATTTAATCCTTGAATCCTACTCGGAATACCACAGACAAGGTTTAGACTTTCCGGATTCTCATGAATGCTGCAATCAGTTCTAGCTTATACCACGAAGATTCTGATTAAGGAATCTAAGAGATACTCATTCAATCGA
>NC_029788.2:122196791-122211770 GCF_000816755.2 Arachis ipaensis
AGACTAAAAACTAACTAAAACATACTCTAAACTATATGAAATTATCCCCAAAAAGCGTATAAAATATCCGCTCATCACTGCTTCTTCTTCTTTCCCTTTTTCTCACGCGCGTTTCTTCTTGTTTACGCACGAAACTTCTTCTTCTTCACCTTCTTCCTCCTTCTTCTTTTTCGCGTTCTTTTTTCTTGACGTGTTTTCTCTTTATCGTCATTCTTTTGTTATTGTTGTTGCTGTATTTCTTTTCTTTTCTTCTTTTTTCCCTGGTGAAGAAGCAGTCGAAGGTGAGGAGGAAAAGTTTTGAATTGTGCAGAATAGAAATGAACCGAAATTATGTTCAGAAATGAACTAAAATTATATCTAGAATGAACTAAAAATTAAATTCAGAATATAAACTCGTTTCAAAACAAGCACAGACTAAATGTACCTTATTTAAATCCAAAATAAATCGAAATTACTTAATGATTGTGACACACAAACTTAATTCAAAAACAAACACAACAAAATTGAATCATGAACAAAAGCACACCCAAATCCATCAAGTGATTTTACAGCATTATATTTTTCTTTTTCTTTATTTGATTAGATGAACAAGACAAGAAAAGAAGAACATGATGAGAAGTTTTGAGGAATTTTTTCTTTTTATTTCTTTTTTTATTTTTCTTCTCTTTTTCTTGGTTTTCTTCCTCTCAAGATAGTGAAACAAGAAGAATCATAACAAAATAATTCACTCAAAAATGAACCGAAATTATATTTAGAAATAAACTGAAATTATATTTAGAATGAACTCAAATTACTTAATGATTTCAGTTCATTTCTAAATATAATTTCGGTCCATTTCTATTCTGCACAATTCAAAACTCTTCCTCCTCACCTTCTACTGCTTCTTTACCAGGGAGAGAAGGAGGAAAAAAAAATACAGCAGCAACAACAACAAAAGAATGACGATAAGGACAAAACATGTGAAGAAGAAGGAACGCAAAAAATGGAGGAGAATGAGGAGGAGGAGGAGGAACGCGAAGTGTAAGGTCCCACATTGGTTAGGGAGGGGAACGAAGCATGCCTTATAAGGGTGTGGATACCTTTCCTTAGCATGACGCATTTTGACGAGTGAGTGTGGGGGCTTCGGCTATCATCTCTATCATCAAAGGCAAAATCGTGAGGCCTTGTGTGCCAAAGCAGACAATATCGTGCTAACAGGTGGTATGGGCTGTTACACGAAGAAGAAGGCGAAGAAGAAGAAGAAGACACTCCGTGCGTAAACGAGCGTGAGAAGAAGAAGTTGCACCACGTGTACGTAAATTTGAAACAAGGAGAAGGAGAAGGAGAAGTAGAAGTAGAAAAAGCACGTGCCTCTAAATTACTTGAATAAACTTGAATGCTAAAATTGTTTGGATGTGAAGAATAATTCTATAAAAAGTTAAATAATATTTGTTGATTATCTTTAATTTGTTCTTACTTTAAATTATTGAGAAAATTTTTGTTAGTTTGACCTTTCAGATGTAATTTTAACAAGAAAAATCTTTTAAGAATATTTTTGATAATTTATCCTAAATTTTAGCAAGATCCATCCAATAGTATATGATTATAAGTTAAGTTCAACCAATTTAAAGAAAAAATAATTTTGTTATGTCTTTTATTTAATTTAGTCATCAATGCAAAAAAAAATGCAATAAAATGTAAATTGGTCTGTGTGCTTCCATCTATTTTTTTTAATAGTTAGAAAAGAAATAATATTCTCACATATTCTCGGACACTTCTCGTTTGATGATAAAAAATATATGCTAATATTGAAAATAAAAAGAATTGAAAAAAATGCAAAAATGCTAACCTTTGAAACAAAAATTTGTTAAAAATATAATTAAGTATATATATTCTTCTATCAATTTAAACTTTTAAAATAAATGTGATTTTATGACAACACTAAATTCAAAAGAGACATCCATTACGTATAAAAAGTACAAATAAAAAATATAAAAGTTTTAAATTTCATACATCATTATAACATACGTTAGATCTCACTTTTCACCTGATTATAATAAAAAAAAATATGAAATATCATTGTACATACATCAATTAAATCTTATTTGACAATGTTCAACTGGCGGATTGAATCTAGAAGGTTTTCGTAATCAAAGAGCTCCAGGTCGAATCAATAAGATGTACCAAAATTAGATCTCGTTTATTTTCACCTGAGTTCACCATAATATTTAAGAACAACATAAAATCCTAAAAGCTATGATGAAGCTTGCAAGGAAAAATAATCTTCTGCAGTATCACCACCAACAATACAAAAGTTTGTTTTCATTATTGCCACCATAAATTTCCAAAATCGATTATGTTTAAAACCATACAACAGCAATAATAGCAAAAATAATATAATCCTTTGGTACTTTATCGACTTGATATGATGATCGATTTAAATATCATTATAGTTGAAGGTTCTATATATTTAGACAGGTATATGTGAATGAGGATAGGAAGAAAAATTTTTTGATGGAAAATGAAAGTGCCATATAAAAATGGAAGAATCAAATAATACGAAATAAATATCTAACATGATGATCAATATTTTTTCATATGAACCCTTGATGATCCCCCTGGAACGATTTGTATTTATATATGCATTTCATATCAAACATATTGTGTTTTCATCTAAAACAATTGTGTAGAGATGCATGAATGTATATTGATGGTAAGATTTAAATATTAATGCATTCACATATTAAATTAATAAAATTAGAGACTTCTAATATTATACATATTCTCATAATTATTGAGAAGATTACTAATTTGGAAGCGCATTAAATCTTTGACCATAAATATTGACCTCATTTTACGTATTATCAATGAAATAGAAATTACTTGTAAAACAATAAAAAATCAGTTTAAACGGTCTAAAATTATCTTATTTAATATTTTATTAATTATTACTAGAATAATTGTGTAATTTTAGATATAATAAATATGTAATTAGAGAATAATTTTTATAAAATTACGAAGGTTATGTTATATAAAATAATTATAATAAATTATAAAGAAAATAATTAGAGAATTATTTTTATAAAATTACGAAGGTTATGTTATATAAAATAATTATAATAAATTATAAAAAAATTCTAAACAGCGCCTCACGATTATTCTAAAAGACAATTAGACTTTCAACAAAAAAAAGTTATTTTCGATTTTTTATCTTTAATTCCGTGAGACTGTTTAGTCCTTCCATAAATGACCTCTCTCTGGACTTAACAGAGCATGTCCATGTGACATGATAAACTACTGATCTATCTATTGAGTATCAGCTTGGATTAATAGATTTTTTTTGGATCTTATTGTCTTTTAGAATAATTATCAGTGATTATTTAATTTTTTTTTATTTTTCATATACTTTGATTAAATTTATTGTATAAGAATTGAAAAATATTACTAATTTTTTTATTTTATTTTTACTTATAAAAATTGAATAGAGGATATATCATTTTAATCTTTTCACCCTGACTTAGAAAAATTATTAACATATTATATTATTAGGATTATGTTAAGTATTAGGTGTATTCAATTTAAATTGAACATCATAATTTATATAAAACTCATTTATTATTAACTATTGATTGAATTATTAGAACACGTGCATATTCTATTTTATAATAGATAATAAAAAAATTGAAATAAAATATATCTAAAATTGATACAATAAATAAGAATATTTATATAACACTATTATAATTTAATCTCAGAACAACTTATCGTAAATTATTTATTCAATTTTCATTATTTTTTACAATTCTAGTCTAAGTAGAATTGTTAGTATTCTGTAACATCCTTACTATTAATTAGAATATCACGCTCCTGGCTACACCATTTTGATAACGAAGAATATTATGATGACTTCTATATACTTAATAATAAAATAGGAGTCTTTAACTTTCAAAATCGTATCGCTGTTTTCTTTGAAAAATCGTAAGATCTTTTTCACCTTTTACAAACATACATACATAAACAAAACTTCTAACACAAGAAACTTATAAATATGATATACATACATATCATTACAATCACGACTCCTATCCCTCTTATAAGAACATAATGATAAGGCGAGGAAAAACTATAACTAATATATATAGAAATAGAAATAGCACAACTAATTAAGGACTTAGTAAAAACTTTATCAGTGAGAGAGAGCGCCAGTGATGACAATAGCTTCAATGCGGCAGTGGCAGTCACTTTAAGGACAGAGAAAGCGTCGAAAAAATGGAGATTATGGTGCGGTATATGGTGTAAGCAGGCACAATGTGACATGTTAGGATGCGATTAGGACATTGAAATGATGAGTACCGAGGGCTCTGCGGTGGTGGCTGGATTAAAGTTGTTGATGGAGGTGGTAGTTAGGTGGGGAGGATAGAGGGGTTTGTGTAAGACCCAAAACCTTTGAAAGAGGGCTATCATTAGCTAATTTCAAATTCAGTGTTTCTGTAGCTTTAATTTCAGAAACTTCTCTATTAAAGAAAATTAAAGCAAGTTTTGATTTATTGAATTTGAAATAAATTGAGATTATTATCCAATTTTACAATTATTGGATTATTTTCTATAATTATATTATAAAGTTGGTAGTTATGAAATAATAAGGATTTTTATATGATTTGGGTTAGATAATTAATATTCTAAATATTAATACTGTTACTTTGGAAAATAAAGGGTTTAATTATATTATTTCTAATTATTTTGATTTGGGCATTTTATGGAAAATAATTTGTAAGATTGATGAGCAAATAGTATTTTCTATATGCAATTAGTGTTGGATTTAAATTGGGGTTCAATTACTATATTATCCATAATTTTATTGGAAATTACTAAAATGCCCCTAGCCCTAATTTTCTCAAAAACCCCAACCCATGACCCGGTTTCCTCCTCACCCAACCTAGCAGCAGCAACGCAATTGCTTTCCCCCTTTCCTCAAACCAATACTACCGCAGCAGCAGCTGCAAGATGAAGGAAGGAAGAAACAAATTTGAGGGAGAAGGAAAGGAGTTCCCCGCGTGTGGAGAGAGAGAGAGAGACGCCGTCATCCTCGCCGCCAGAACCGCGAGGAGCGTCGCCGCCGAGCCCGTCACCGTGTCGTTGTCTTCATCGACGCCAGCTGAAGAGAGATGCGACGGAGAGAGAGAGAGGGTCCACGGAGGGAGCGCCGCCGCTCCCTGAGGTTGCACCGTCGTCGCTGTCCTTGGTGACCCACGAGCCAAGAGCGCACGCGCGGGAGTGGAGGACGGCGCTACTATCGCCGTTGCTTCCATGTCTTCCAACGGCGCTGCTATCGCCGCCGTGAACCGTGGCTAGAAGAGGGAGCGAGAGATCAGGGGAGAGGTGTGTCGCACTCTGCTGCAGTTGAGTCGGCCTTGCTGCCTCCGCTGTTGGGGATTGCCTCCGTCACTGTCGCCGGCAAGGAGAGAGCAGTGTGGGAAGAACAGAATGCGAGGGAGAAACTGGTCTGCCATTGAGCCGCCGCGTCAGAAAAGGGGTTCATGCCACCGGAATTCCCCTTCCGCCGCCGTTGCCTTTGGAAGCCGCTGCTGAGGCCAGGGTGCTATGGTGGTTGCTAATCAAGTCGCCGTTGATGATTGCATGCGGCTATGCTGATTCTGAGTCGCCGTGTTACTGCCAAAGTAAGGAAACTCACTGGAATAGCATCATCGGAGCTGCTGTTTAGCTGATGCCGCTGTCTGGGTCGCTGCGGTACGAGCTGCCGTTGATGGAGCTACTATGTTTAGTGATTTCTGCGAGTTTCGAGTTTGCGGTAAGGGTGTTAAATTTGTGGTTTCTGTCATTTTGGGTTTCGAAAAGATTTCGATGCTGCGCGGTTTTTTATAGTTGATCCACCGGAGCTTCTGGCCGCCGCCGGAGCTGTTGCCGGGCCTGTTCGAAATCGCAGCTTCGTTTCGCTAGTTCAGTAATTATTTATGTTTCGAATAATCTCGCGTTAGTATTTTGTTGTGTTCGGTTAATGAATATGAGTTTTGATAACGTGGGGTCGAGTCCTGATTATTGTATGCTGCGATTAGTGTTGCTTTGGTTATTGCAAAAGTGGTTGGGAGCTGAGGTTTTGGTTGCCGTCAGTTCGGGTTGAGGCGGAAAGGACTCTGTGAGACGTTTGGATTATGGAATTTGCGTTTTGAGGTAGGGGCGCTTTCCGAAAACTATAGTTTATTATTGGAATTATTACATATGGATACTAATGTGAGATATGGTGTATTTAGTGATTGTATCTACCTTATGTATTATTTGATTGAGTCGAATGATTATGGATGTTTGTTTGGCTGAATTGTTGCGCGGCTTTGTGAAATGTAATGTTTTGAAGTGATCCTTTAAAGATTTGAAATTTGAGTTTAATCCATTGAGGATTGATTTGATTTGAGTCAATTATTTGATGATGTGAAAAGTCGAATGCACTTTTGAATTCAGCCTGGTTTACTTTAATTGACTTGATCTTGGACAAATGATTTGTTACTGAACCGTTTCTTTAAAGCTTTGGAAATGAGTTAAATCGGTTGATATTGAGTTGACTTTGAAATGCTTTTCTTGAGATATGCCACTGAGGTGACTGTTGGATTTAACTTGCTTTGAATTGATTTCTGGTTTTGAGCTGTTGAAAAGGAATGAGAAACGGTTTAGTTGGGACCCGAACCGGGTGGCAAAAGTCCAAGTTTTAGGGGAGGTGCTGCCGAAATTTCTACAAAATCCTAGTCTTGTTTAAAAAGTTATTTAAAAAGGATTGGATTTGAGAAGTTGTATTATTTGATTTATTAAGAGAATATTTATATTTTCAAGCTTAATTTATTTAGTGAACTTTATGCCTTGAGTTTGACTTATTTAGAAATGAACTATTTTTACCGTTTGAATCACTGAAGGAAAGAATGATGCTCTAATATTGATTTCAATATAAAAAGGAGCTTTTAGTGATTTCAAAAGAATCTAGACATTTGATTGAGTAATTAAGTTTGAGGCATTTTGGAAGAGTTAGAAAAATGGGTTCTAAAAAGAAACCTGAAAGTGGTTTGATTTAAATGAACCGGTTCCTTTTCAAATGAGTTGATTTTTGGACCGGGTTGGAACTTGTGATTTTAAATGAATTTGGCGAAATGAGTTATGTTATTCTCCCCTAAAGACTTGGGACTCTGCCGAGAAACTTTTGTTATGAAATCCCATTGTTGTATGGGTGATTTTGAATACTTTGAAATAAATCCTTAACTTGCCATGGTTTTGGAAGTTTTGGAAAGAGAATGTCGAGAGTGGCTTTGTTTTAAAAAGGAAACTCACTTTGAGTAAATTTGGCTTATGAGCCTGAGATGATTTGAGAAACGAGATTTCTAAAGCCAAGGCTGAAAAGAGTTGAAACTTGATTTCAAAGTGAAGCGATTTGAGAAAAAGTGATTTATGGCTTAAATGCCGATTTTATGAATTTGATGATGTTGGATGGTGGAAGTGCTGTTTTGTTATGGGCCAGAATAGTTGTGTATGATTATGAATATTGGTTGGTTCTAGATTGAACCGTGAGCCGGAATGGCTGTGTATGATATTGATTTATGGCTGATTGCCGAATGAGTTATGGGCTGTATAGCTGACTATGAATTATGAATTTAAGCCGGATGGCTGAAATAGATGTTGATCCATGGCTGGGACTGAATGAATATATTCTTGATACCTGGGTAGTAGCAAGGGTTGTGGTTCGTCCCACTTGCTCCAGGTTAGAGACTGTGACGCCTGGGTAGTAGCGGTAGTAGTGGTGATTCCACTCGCTCCAGGTTGAGCTTTTAAACACCCGCCTGGGTAGTAGCCGCAGTAGTGGTTATTCCACTGGCTCTGGGTTGAGCGGGTAGTAGCAATGGGGTTGTAGCTCAAACCTATTTGCTCCGCGATGAGTGTTTCTATCCATGGTTAGCTACCAGGACGTGTCGGGTTGGCTATATAACCGACAGATGATATCATCAGCCATTAGGGATAGGCATGCATCATACACATCTATGTGACATTGTTTGGGTGTGCATATTATACTTGGTTTGCCTATGTGATTAATTGCTAATTGTTCTACTTGCAATAACTGTTTGTTTGTGCTTGTATCTTCCTATTTGTGTTTGCTACTGGGACTCTGTTGGACTGTGGTGATTGGTTGATGGTTGGATTGTTTGGGCCTAGGGCCGTGGATGGAATGAGATGAACCGATGGTTGATTTCGGTTTTGTGTTTTTGGTTTGGAATAAAATATAAAAGGCTGTTTTGTCTCAGCATAGATAAATCGTTTTGAAAGGCTTTTGAGTTTTTGAGAATTGAATGGTTCCTCTTTCAGAAAAGATTTCCTACTTTACTTTTATTGTAAACCATTGTTTTTGAAAAGAGGCATAAGACGGTTATTAATCACTGGTGCGGTTATCTTCACGTATCCTATTACAGTAATTCCCAAAAACCCTCTACTGAGAACCCTTTCGAGGATGATGTTCTCACCCCCCTACATTTTTCCCCTTTCAGGATATGGACGCAGAAGTTACGAAGAGTTTATTTAGTTGTTGTTGAGATGCTCTGTATTGCTTTAGTATATTTTTGTTCCCTCGCCTTTGTCTTTATACTGCTGTAAGAGGGATAGGAATTGCATTGGATAATGATTGTAATATTATATATGTATATATATGGATGTACTCTTTATGAGTTTTGTAAGTTGTATGGTATCTATGGATGTATGTTATCGGATGAAAGTATTTTGGGAGCAGTTTCACAGTTTAAAGTTTTAAACAGGCTCATATTTTAATATTAAATAGTATAAGTGTCGTCGTAATGTCCGAGCTATCAGAGTAGCGCAGCCGGAAGCGTGAACTTTGGTAGTTAGGGTGTTACAGTTTGGGAGAAGGGTTATTTTCAGAATTGAAGGAGAGAGGATGACAAATTCGATTTAAATAAAGTCATTATCATTGGTATTACCATCGAATTTATTCTACGGTAATACAAAATGTTGAAGCATTTTCAAATTAGAATTTTTGTTGAATAAAAATTAAGACTTGGTGCCAACTTATTTAATTACGCCCATAATTTTTTGTGGAATTTCCATCTTAATTATTTGTCCGATAGTAACATTTGGCGAAAAACCAAAATTCATCATTTGTGTCGTCTGTGACGACACTAAATTCGATAGAAATTTCAGTCAGAATTTTTCCCAAAAGTAAATCCATCGATACCAGGTGTGTTTCTAGTAATGAAAGAGTTATAAAGTACATTTAATTAAGTTTTTTCACAATTAGTTCAGTAAGCAATTAAATTGGTTCTTAAGAAATATTAGAACAAAATTTTATTAGTTTAAAAAGTTTCAAGAATGACTACAAGACAAATTATTTGGTTTTTGAAGAGTGATTAATTTGTCTTATCATGCCATATTTTTTAGAACTTAATTATCTTGTAATAAATTTATTTAAGAATCTAATTGTTCTACCCACATATTAAAAATTTTAATAAAAGTAAAAGAAAAATCAAAATCTATCTAAGCGAAATAATTCTCAATAACTTTTAAATAGAAATTGTTGGAGATCAAGTTATTTAATATGAAATTTACTAAGGATCCATTTAAATTATTATTCTTTAAATAATGCGTTTGATTCTCAACAAGAGAAATAAAAACATACATCATTTGTACACAACAAAGCAAAATAATAAATACAATTATATTATGACTTATATATTATACACTTGGATAAATCGCAGGGAACAATCAACCAATTAGCATGTATTTTAAATATGTGATGGTTAGATTTTAAATATCTAATATTAAATTCTTGAATGAATAAATTCTTTTTTCGATTAATTATTGACATAGATTTTTGTTGTTCCTCCAATAAATTCTTTTTCCGATTAATTATTGACAAAGATTTTCGTTGTCACTCTAACAAAATAATCTAATTACATAACAAACTCAGGAAGACACTTCTTGAATTACATTCTCAACAAAAAAGAAAACAATAATAGTAAAATCTTGAATGGCAACCCAAACCTCACAATGAACATTCTTTTGAGCACTCCCACCAACATATGTATGCGAATGTGCCTTAGATGAATGTGTTCCAATGAAACATTCAATTTGATGTCCCTTTCAATGTACCAATGTAGGTAGTCGCGTTGCCAACACATTCACAAAAAGTATGTTTAACAAATATTATAATATAATTTTTTGGTACTTTATTAAATTGATATGTAAATTTACAATGATCTTTTCTGAAGACATAGTACATATATAAAAGAGGAAAATTGTATACGGAAGACAAGGAGGGCCATATGAGTCATGAGACCTTAAACGATATGGAATAAATATATCTAGCATGAGTAGTAAAGAATCATATGGATTTTGCACCGCATAGAAGGATATTTATATATCCATTGCATCTCAAACAAATTGCATTATACCTAATAAAATTGTAACTAGATACATGAACACATTAATTATAAAGTCAAAAGGGATTCAAATTTTCATTATTATGAGAAAAAATAAAGGGTAGATTTATGGAAAAAATTATTATTTAGAATTAAGAGTATTTAAGGAAAAAAATAAAGTGTAGAACGTTGTGTGGAATAATTATAAAAAAAAATTATTGTTGAAAAGTGAACTTAATTGTCTAATCATATCAATTTAGTTTATAAAAAAATTAGCCATAAAAAATTAAGTACTAAATAAATATATTTGTTGTTTAAAAATAACTTTTTTAATAGATTACTGTGTAGGTTATAAAAAAATATATTCAAATTCAGCTAAATTTGGTCCAAAAATTTCTTGTCAAATATTTTTTTATGGCACAAAAATTTTTTACACAAATTAGTAGTGAGTTTAAGATAAAAATTAGAATTTGCTTGTATTTCATTTGAATGTGCATAATAACTTCACACTTATTTGAGACTCGTTTTGAAAATTGTTAGTTCTATTATAAATTTGTGTATAGTCAGTGTCAAATTTTTTTCTATATTAGTTTTAACTACCCTCTAATATAATCCAAAATATTTCACTCAGATTTATTTAGGACGAAAATAATTAATAATCTATGTAAATTTCGTCTAAATGTGCATCAGTGATTCATACGGATTTTATATGTATGTTAAAAAATTTTAACATTTAATGTAGAAAGATACTTTTTGTTTGTTAAAGAGAAAATATAGGTAACCAACTCTACGACTAACATGAATAACTTTTTCAAAAAATTAAAAAAATCGTATTTTGAAATTTCCAAAAACTAGGATTAGGTTCAGAAACACGCGCCATCCAACCTCAACCCCTACTCCGACCTCCCTTCCAATTGTTCTCCCCCACGACGCTGTTACCTCCCTTTGCAATTCCTCCAGAGAGCCTTCAACATCCATTGTTGCTCGTGCGCTGCCGCATTCTCTTCCCAACTCCTCTCTCCGCGGCGCCGTGACCCTCCCATGCGACCCTGGTCGCCCAGATGCCGTGCCTCTCCATGCAACACCTCGTCTTGTGATGCGCACGCCTTACCCTACAATTTCTCGTGTCATGATGTGCGCCCCCTGTAATTTCTCGTGCTGCGACGCTGCCCCCTAGAACTTGTCGTCGTGCATATTCACTAATCAAGATTCATAAAAAAAACAATAACGCTCTAGTACTATCTCTATTCCTATGTTAGTTTATGTTTGTGAAACCATGGCTTCGACGACAAAAAAGAGCTTCGCGTTCTGTTGGTGGCGTTTTTAGCCACAATAACATCAACCCAATCCCAAGTTCACCAAAAGACTCTTAGCAAGAGGCCTTAACAGCACACTCGCCACCCGCGAATTTTTTCTAAGTTTTGGATGATTCTTTTTACAAGTTTTAGATGTTTCTTTCTCCTAGATTTCGGATGTGTTTTTGTTATATGTTTTGGATATTTCTTTTTCTTTATTTTTGATTTTTCTTCTTTTTAGGTTTTGGATAATTTTTTTAATAGTTTTATGTAGCGACCCTCAATTTTAAAAATATAAATATAATAAGTTATAATTTATTTCATAAATTGGAGTTTTCTATACTTAGAAATTATTTTATTATCGAGTTCGATATCCGCCGATATGAGTAAATATCGGTTACTCTTTGCTGAGCTTAGCTTTGCTAATGCTTCATCAAATACCTTTCACCCTTAAGTTACTAATGTCATTTAGATTAATAACTCATATATTATTAACCTAATATATAAATTATTATTATTATTATTATTATTATTACGTTAGTAATATTATAACTATTTGATTTACCTATTTTCGATTACCTAGTCTATGCTTTCGTTTATATATATATCATTATTATTATCCACTAAAGTTTATGCATATACGTATATATATATATATATATTAGTGTACTTCAGATATTATAATTATAATAATAATATCATCCTTCTACTAACGATATTTGTACGCTAACAAAGGATCATATATAGAAGCAAGAATGAGAACGTACGGTGAGAAAAAAGAAGAGCGTAACCGAGAGAGAAAGAGAGAGAACGTAAATCCCCACCAAACTTCCACTTTCGATTTCTTGCAATCCGTAACCTCAATCAAAAACCTAATCCAGTAAAAGTATTCATATCATTCTCCTCTACACGTTGGCACCATTTTTTATTGGTGAAAGTTGACGGTGACGTAGCTCCTCTACCCCTTGAGTTTGGCCAACTGGAGTTCTAAGAGGTACGGACGATTCTAGACGTTTTCTTCTTCGATAGCTCGGTCAGAAAGCTTCTCCGTAGCTTCGAATATTTTGATTTCGTACGAAGGTATGGTTTTGGTTTCTCGTAGTTAATGTTTAATGTTACGTGAAAACTTAGGCTAGAAGACCTTAAGATAGGAATGAACTGAATGTATAATTGATGGATTGTGTATATGGTATAAAATGTGTGGTTTAGCTGTTGTTAATAATTTGCTGTTGAAGTTGGTTGGTTTTGGGAAAAGATTTAATATTGGTATTTGTTTGATTTTGAAATGATTTGAAAGACTGAGAGGAGTTTGGTTTGGTAGTTGGGACCCTTGAAGGATGGTAGAAATTCGAGTCTTAGAGGAGATACCGCCAAAATTTCTATAAGAATTGGAGTTTTGATTTGAAGTGTTATTTTAGAAAGGAAAGAGATTATTATGTGGCTTGTGTATTTGAGACTATTTGTTGACCCTCTGTCGCAAGATGTGACCGGGCACTTTAACCCCCCGGATTCCCCCTGGGCATGCATATATATATGAATATTGAATATTATATTTGAGCTTGGAGTTTGACTCCATGGAACATTATTGAGCTTGGAGTTTGACTCCATGGAATACTATGTTATTGAGCTTGGAGTTTGAATCCATGGAATACTATATTATTGAGCTTGGGGATGCGCGTACAGAGGGACTGTGTAACACCCTCACTATCAGAAGTCACGCTTCCGGCTGCGCCACTCTGATAGCAAGAAGTATTACGACTACTTTACATACTAAATACTAAAATAGGAGCCTGTGACTCGACACTGTATCGCTGATTTCTTCGAAAACCGGAAATAAATACTATATCTTAGGAAAAATACAAGCAGGCATAGATTCATATACAAAACTCCTTATATAATAACTCATAATACAATTTACATATAAAACATACAACTCCTATCCCTCTTACAAATTTGTAATAACAAAGACGAGGGAAGAAAATAAGCTAATTAATACAAAAATATATAAACCAAACGCAGTATAACACTCCTTAATGCCTCTTCATTTGGTTCCTGAAAAGGTAAAGCTGTAGGGGGTGAGAACCTAACCACACGGTCTCACCACGGAGTTTCAAAGTTGTCATAAGAAGATATTTTATAAGAAAACTGTTTTCAAGCTCAGTGATTATCATTGCCTTATGAATCTTTTAAAAAAACCAATAGGTAATTGTTCAAAACCTTTTCAAAGAAACAATGTTTAATCTTTCAGAAATCCGAAACCTTTTCTTTCTTATAAGAAACTTACAATCAGAAACCAACCACGCAATCAAACAATACAATCATTAATATAGCACCAAAGTTCAATCTCAAATGTAGCACGCTAGGACAAACACAGGCAAGGCAGACAAGGAAAGCACAAGTAGGCAGCAGTTACAGCAAATAGTCCAAGTAGCAGTTACGAATAGTTTAGCAATTAGGCAAACCAAAACAAGTTCAAACTCAAGCAAAGCATACAAGTGCATATGATGCATGCCTATCCTATGGCTGATGAGGCTCATCTGTCGGTTATCCAGCCAACCCGACAAGTCTGAATTGTACTTAGACTGTCCCCCGACGTGCATCCCCAAGAGTCTATGCATAGTTTTTTCTCAAATAATCAATATTACTCAATGGGGGTAACATTCCCGGGAATTTATATAGTGCCCGGTCACACACTTACATCGTAGGGTCAACAGAGTATCGAGTTTTCAACCTGGTACACGTGGTGGCAAGCCACGGCACTTAATCCAGGGAACCTCGTATCCCAAAAAGCACAAGTAGGCAGCAGTTACAGCAAATAGTCCAAGTAGCAGTTACGAATAGTTTAGCAATTAGGCAAACCAAAACAAGTTCAAACTCAAGCAAAGCATACAAGTGCATATGATGCATGCCTATCCTATGGCTGATGAGGCTCATCTGTCGGTTATCCAGCCAACCCGACAAGTCTGAATTGTACTTAGACTGTCCCCCGACGTGCATCCCCAAGAGTCTATGCATAGTTTTTTCTCAAATAATCAATATTACTCAATGGGAGTTAACATTCTCGGGAATTTATAAATGCACGGTCACCCTTATGTCGTAGGGTCAACAAAGTATCGAGATTTCAACTTGGTACACGTGGTGGCAAACCACGGTACTTTATCCAGAGAATCTCGTATCTCAGATCATTTAATCATTCAAGCCAAGTTTCATACATGATCATTCATTTGATTATCAAGTCAAGTATCATACATGATCATCCGTAACATTTCATAATCAATTCATCACCT
>NC_029788.2:122213723-122224953 GCF_000816755.2 Arachis ipaensis
AGTCCTAATTCAAAACATAATTCTTTCTTTGATAAATAAATCAATCTTGAAACATAGAACGTTTAAAAACAAATCTTTTTAATTAATTACTTCAAATAAAGCTCCCAATTTTATAGGCAGCATGCAGCATTTCCTTTAAAACTCGGACACTGCCACCCTTTTCGGGTCCCATCCAAACATTTCTCAAATCCTTTCTCAACCATTCTTAAATCTCAACACTTTCCAAAATTCAACCAATTCCAGTATCAAAGTATTTTCAAATCAGACGAATTCCAATAATAAAACTCTTTTTAAAGTCAAACCAGCTCAAGTATTAAATTATTTATAAAATCAGACCGACTCAAAATCAAACCGGTTTAACTTCAAACCAAGAAAAACCACTTTTCATAATAACCAAGTAAATAACTTTCCAAATCCATTTCTTATCAACAACCGTACTTCACTCAAGCAATCAAACACCCAATAATTCAGTCCAACAAACCATCACATCCATAAGACAAATGTAATCACAGAAATATATCTCTTTGCATCAATATCTATTTATCACAACTCTGTAATGTAAATTAGATTTTAAGAAAAACCCCTACCTCGATTTAGTCAAAGCTCAGTAGTTAGACTCATCAATTCCTCTTTTGTTTATTTTCAATTTTACAGCAGCGGCAGCAACCTTGTTTATTTTCAGACAATATCAACAGCGGCATCAAGAATCGCGGCAACAACACTTTTCTGACATAAATTGGAATTTAAAGCGAAATTGATATTGAGCGGAACAGAACGAAATTAGTAATGGAACATTTACGATAAATTGAAATAGAATCAAATAACCTCACCACGAGAAACAAAGCAGCAGTGACTCTCTGAACCGATCAGGCGGCAGCTCCGGCACTTCCCGAAGCTCCGGTGGTTCAATAACAACCTTAATTACAATGAGCAAATACCGGAATCCAAACCTACGGTACCAGCATCTCAGAATCTCCAACAGATTGCAACGGAACATTGATTTTCAAGAAGTTTCAGAAACAAAGTGCTTACCAAAAAGACAGGGGTTTCAGCGACAGTTTCCAATATACACAGGCTTCAAAGGCGGTTTTCGGTGGCAGCAGCGCTCTCCGGCGGCAGAGGCGCGGTCAGAAATCGTGGCCCGAAGCTTCGGAGGCGGCAGATTTGATGAGGATGGCCGGCGATAGGAGCGGCAACTGTGCGCGGTGGCTGGACAGGTCCCGATCCTCCCTTCCTCCCGGATCTCTCTCCTCTGCCTCACCCATGGACAACGGCGCTGACAGCAGCAGCAACGGCGACGGACTTCGTGGCGGGGACGACAGCTCCGCAACAGTTTCCTTCGCGCGTGTTCCCCTGTTTGCGACTCAAACGGCGGCGGATCTGAAGATGATAACACGTGGTGGTTGCAGCGGCGTTCAGACTCCAGCGACGGTGTGTAGTTTTGGCGGCGATAGAGGCGCGAATGGCGGCGACGGGCTCCATCGCCGACAGCGGCAACGACTGGCGCAAGGATGGCGGCGCTACGACGACGACGTGAACGCGGACCGCAATGGCGGCGGCTTCTTCCTCTCAACTCACTTTTCTTCTTCTTCTCCCTCTCCGCTTCTCTTTCTCTCGTCACTCGCTTTCCCTTTCTTCCTTTCTCAGTTCCCTACTTCTCAAGTTCCCCCTTGCCTTCCTTATTTCCCCTTTCTTTTCTTATTTCCCCTTTCTTCCCCCGTTTTCCTTATTTTCCCTTTCTTTCCTTATTTCCCTTTCTCCCGTAGGTTAGGTTAAGAAATAGGAAAGTGAATTAAGTATTCTAATTTAAAATTAAAGATAATATAATTAATTTTCTTTGTTTATAAATTAAATTATTAAATTCTAAAATCTCTATTATTTAACTAAATTGTATAAAATTTTTATTCTTTTACAACTGTTAAGCTGCCTAATTTAAATATAGAAAATTATTCAATAATTATAATATTAAGTAAAATTTCTAATTTAATTGTCAAAATTTAATTTAATTATTTTTAATAAAATATTTTCTGAAAATAAAGTTTTTAATGAATAAATAAATTGAAATTAACTTATGATAATATTTTTTTTGAAAATTATGGGTCTTACATCCTACCCACCTTATAAAAATTTTCGTCCTCGAAAATTGATACGAAATAAAGGAGATTTCTTATTACTTCACTCTTGAACTTATTTAAAGAAGCAAAAAGTCCTCATTATATTTATATACATATAGTTTCAAATGCCAGGATTTTTATATGGAATAAAAATATAAAGGATATAAGTGTGATGTGAAACAAGGTTACAAGATAGGCTTGATGCACAAAATAATATGTTTCAAACGTGTGACGGTAAAGCAAGGCGGCAAAAGGCTATAAAACAAGCTGGGGTTAAAATAATGTGCTTAACGTCCGCATACTGATCTTATATCAACTTCAGAGATTCAATTATTCAAACTTCAACATAACTTATCTCCACTATTCTTAACCATACTTCATTGAGCAACTCATCCGAAGGTTCTCAACTTTGTTAAACACTTTGCGATCCTTACTACTGGTTATAAGTCCCACATCAACAAAACTCTTTCACGTAAAACAAGGTTTCACAACTCCCTGTGATGTCGTACACTCATAAGTTTCACCTTTTGCATTCACCAAACGTGTCTTAAAGGACTAATGTGTCGTTTACTAAGTCTAATGGTCGCACAAAATGCCAAAACTAATCTCGAGTATATTCAGAAGGATAGTAGACCATAGAAAAGGAAGAACAACGACAAGGACCGTGTTCGCGAGAATTTGAAAGAATTGCTGAAATCACAAGTAGACAAGGATGAACGAGTAATAAAGAGTGCTGGAAAGAGAGTCAACTAATAACTTTTAGGGTAACTCTTGAATCGAAGAAATTTGATAAGACCAATAAGATGAAAAACAATGCAGTATTTTGAAACGAATTCAAGCTGAGACAAGTAAATATGAGGTTTGCAGAAGAAGTATATCCAAACCAAAGACAAAGTTTATAGAACTCAAGAGTATGGTTAAAAATATTTTCAAATGCATTGTTCGTAAAGAATGGAAACTTAAGGGGAAATCATTTCATGTTTGAAAGAGAAAATGGGTAACAAACATCCTTCAAAAGAGTAATAAAAATGTAAATGTGGCATTATTTCAATATAAATTCAAGTGGAAATAGATTACACAAACTTTGTAAATTGTAACACCCTACCATACAGAGACTTATGCTTAAGTCATAATTCAGAGATGGCAAGGTATTACGACCTCTAAAACAAAAATTTAGTACGCAAGCTTTCCAAAATCACCAATCAAGCTCCAATATTCACATATACACAACCTAAGCCACAATCATCATACCCATACACAACATCTCAATACCCAAACATCATAGAACAACAAATTATACTAGGGTTGAGAATCTTACCACACCCAAGGTCCAAGGAGACAAGATTAACCTTCTCCTTCAAGAGAGTTGGGTCCTATAACATCAAAGAACCCAAAATCTCAACATTTTTGCTCATGAAACTCGAAATCAAGGGCTGGAATTTCGAACAGTAAAACGTGGCTTACCTCAAGATTGATTGTATGGGTTTTGTAGAGCTCTCCGCGGTGAACGCGTGGCCGCAAACGGAGTGGCAATCGGAGCTCTAGATCAAAAGTTATGGTGGTTTGAAGATCAAGTGAGAGAAGGAAGTTGAGAGAGTGTTCTTCCCCCTTCCATCTCAATTTTCAGCGTGTTTTGGTGTTGTGTGAGGAGAGAGAGTGCTGAAAACTAGGGTTTTGGTTTAGTTATGTTGGGCCAAGGGCCCACTTTGGGTCCGGTTGGTCCGGTTTGGCCCGTTCGGTCCAATCTTGGTCCGATTTCTATAAAATTGGTACCGAAATTCTCGTCTCAATTTCCTCTATCACATTTAGCCATAAAAATAACATTTTTGGCTTTCTAGAATAAATTCTCATTTATGGGTTAATTAACCATTAATTAACCGGGTCTTACATAAATGGAAAGATTAATTTGACTAAGAGCAAAATTGTATTTTCTCTTCTTTTTTAAGCATGTATGAAAACTATAATCTTGTTGGAAAAAAAATCTGAGATAAAGTTTTACTCATAAAAGAAAAGATGATGCATTACAATCAAACAGGTTTAAATCACATAGAAATTTTCAGAGTATAAGGTAAAGGAGTGTAAGCTAAATTGAAAGTGATTTTATTAAAACTTCAATAGATGTATCGCCCCAAAACAAGTTCAAATCACACCAAAGAGAGGCACTGCTCAAGTAAAGTAATTCTAGTCAGGGACAACTTTGCATAAAAATAAATCGAAACTTGTTTAAAAAGGTTTAAATCAAAACTTCAATAATATACTTGAAGTCACAACTTTATAAGGATGTTCAATAATATTATTATGTGCTAAAAAGAAACTAACTCATTTTGAAGAAAGAGACTTAAATTAAAGGATTTCAATTAGGATTCATAAAGCATGTCACTCATAGAAACAAAAAGTTTAAGAAGAAACTTAACAACTTAAAAAGTTGGTTCAAAACTTAAATTTCTTCAAAAGAATTCAAAACCCTTTCAAAAATGGTTCAAAACAAAATTCTGAAAGTATACTTGAAATAACCACCTCGCAAGTATCATTTAAGAAGGTCACGATGTGCTTAAAACGAAATCAGCCTATGAAAGAAAGGATCTTTAAATTAAGGGAATTCAAACAAGAACTCACTGGGTATGGATTATCAAATGAGTTTCCAATTGGTCTAAAGGAATACAAAACGCGCCAGGAAGACAACTCAATCAATAGAAAATTCTCAAGAAAGAACCTTTGACTAAAGAAAGACAAATAAAAGGACAAATGGTGCATTAGATGGAAACGAATTAAAGTTGACTCGGATGAGAATGAGATTCACAAGAAATGGAAAACTAAGACTAATGATGACGTTAAAAAAAATAAAATAGTTAAAAACAGAATTAAATATGACATCCACAAAAATAAAGAGTTTAAGAAAGAAATTGGTTCACTCATAAGAATAAAGACATGAATCCAACATTTTTTTTTGTAAGAACAACAATAGCATAAAAAATATAGTATGCTAAACCAAATTCGAATAAAAATAAATTAAGTGAAGCTTACCAAACAAAACCAACTGGAAAGAGACAAAAATCTTTCTTTGAAAAATATTTAAATATATACTCAAATAAGGATATTCGTAACAACTGTAATAAAATTGTTAGAAAATCAAATTGTATTTAAAGTATATATACATTTCCATAAATCAGTGAAGAAACAGGCGAGGTATTGGAAACAACTAGTTTTAAATTGTATAAGAAACTTTCAACATTTATATAAAGAAGTACATATCAAATTAAAAGCGGTTGTATATTTCAAATCAGAAACGGTTTTGTTAAGATTTAAAGAATGGCTGTAATTATCATCAAATAAAAGAAAAACTAAATTACAATTTATTTACAAAGGACTCGAATTATGAACTTAAAAAGGTGTCCTGCATCAAAACAGATTCAAATGTATATCAAAAAATACATGATTCAAAAGGAAGTGCCTAAATAAAGAAGGTAAATACACCAAGGGTTTTAAACAGGCATATGCAGTTAGGATCAAACAAGAGCGTACGTGAACAAGAGAGTAGGATTGAAAGATAATCTGTTCACTTTCCAAAAAAAGTATCGCAGACAAGAACCTTCGAGCATACCAAGCAGGAATAAGATGCGTGATATTCGCAAAGTTCAAGACACCTAACCGAGTAATCTCAAGAATTAACTCCTAATGTTCCCAAAACCCGCGATTCGCATTACCTATGACTCGCATATTGTTTATGATAACCCATTGGTGCTTCCATATACATAATTCACTAGTGTTAAGCCGGCCAAACTTAATACCAGGAATTATGCAATGCAAGACTAATGGCATTAATCAATAGACCGTCATGTACATAAAGCTCTAATTCTCGTTATTCAAACAAGACCTACTACATGACAAACTTTCAGAGTATGCAATTGAAGCATAATCAGTCCATTCCCAAGGCTCTACAGGAAAGACCGCTCTGATACCATATTGTAACAGCCCAGACCACCCGCTAGCACGATATTGTCCGCTTTGGCACACAAGGCCTCACGGTTTTGCCTTTGACGATAGGGATGATAGCCGAAGCCCTCCACACTCACTCGTCAAAACACGTCATGCTAGGGAGAGGTATCCACTCCCTTATAAGGAATGCTTCGTTCCCCTCTCCAACCGATGTAGGACCTTACAGACTGTCCAATGGTTAACTACCAGGACATGTCGGGTTAGCTGTATAACCGACATATGAGACTCATCAGCCATAGGACATACATACATCATATGCATTTGTTTGATTTGTTTGAGAGTGCATTGTTTTAGTTTGCTTAACTGTTTACTTCTGCTTATCTGCTACTTGTTCTACTTGCTGTAAATGCTTCTCTATCTGTGTTTTCCTTGCTTGAATTGTATGTGTATGTTTTCTGAGAAATCCCTCTTGACGGAGGTGTGAGGGGGGTTGTTCCACCAGTGTCTCGGAGGATTGGAGGAGTCAGAAAGTGAAGTGTTAAGTTAAAGTTAGATTTAGAACTTTAATACCTTAGATAACTTACCTAATTTTTGGTTTAGTTGAATCCTTAAGCTGAAATATGAGTGTCGAAGTTCTAGGAATGCCTCTGGCTCTCCCGGGACCTTTTATATTAACTATGCGGGCACCTTTACCATGCTGAGAACCTCCGGTTCTCATTCCATATATATTTTGTTATTTTTCAGATGCAGGTCGAGAGACACCTCGTTGAGCATCTGGAGAACCTCCTTACAAGCGAAGAACTATCTTTTGAGCTGTCATATTTTGTTTTAATCTATATATATATGTTTATAGAATTTCTGCATGTACATTTTGTGTTTGTCCCTCATAGAGGTTGACTTGGAGATACAGGTATTTATTTTGTAGTTTGAGTTTTATTTTGGGTTGTATATAAATATATATAATTATATACTCTGGCCGGCCTTAGCTTCGCAGGTCGAGTCTGGAGCTTGCTATCTGAGTTTTGGAACTCTGGTATATACATATATTTTCAGTTTTCTTTTGATCTTACTTGTCCGTTCTACGAATAACCATGCGAGTGTGACATGATTCTCTGTTTATTGTTTTTGTTTAGCTTATTCTTCAAGACTCCTTGATATGATTTCATCCACTATATTTATGTACATATCCTTTTCTTTTAAAGGTCATAATATCTTGCCACCTCTGCTTTGCTCAGTGTGGTAGGGTATTACATTTTAGATGTTTCTTTTCTTAGTTCCGGGATGCTCTTTCTTCAATAATTTTGGATGTCTTGTTTTGTTAGGTTTTGAATTTTCTTAAATGCTTTTGGATATCTCTCTTTTGTTAAGTTTTGGATATTTCTATATTCGAAAGTGATGCATGCTTTTTTACTATAATTGAAAAAGTTTTCGATAATCTTTTACAATGATTTTGGATGTTTCTTTTTCTTACAGTTTCGAATGTCACTACAAGATTTCTACTTGTTTATGGGAATTTTTTTGTGGAAGTTTTAAAAAACCTCCATAACATATTTTATTTTTGGCAAAATATAAAACCCCCATTAATTAAAACTAGTTTAAATTTCTAAGCCCAATTTTCTAAACCAATATCCAATTCCCTAACCTGCTCTGATTAAACCCAAATTAACTCCAAACTAAAACTTGAAAAAAAAATCGAAGAGGAAGAAGAGTGAAAATGAAACCCTAGCAGATCTACTCGCCGCCGCAGTCGCCATTATCACCATCAAACTCGCCGTAGCGTCTGAGATCAGAGGGAGAGTAACCGGCGACGCCCGCGATGCCATTCTTGCCGAGGTCCAGGAGCAGGTTTCCATGGAAGGAGTCAGATCGAGCCGCCGCCAAGCGCGCCACTCACGCGCTCGCCGATCTTGCCAAAAACGGTAAATCCTCCGTTCCTCTTCCTCTTGGTGCAAATCCTTCGGTGGTTGTGTCTTGCAGAGGTAGTGGTGAACGTGATTGTCGAAGGAGGAGCTATTCCTTCGGCGCGTCTCCTGAGATCACGAAACGGTAACTTTTGAGATCTCCTTCTGCGTTCTTTTGTGCATTCATATGGAAGCTTCTTTTTTGTTAATTTTGTGATTTCCTCTACATTAATTTAGTTTGATTGGTTGCTTCTCTGAGTTCGGACTTGGCTTGTTACTTTTGCGATTATTTAGTAACTTGATAGCGATACAATTAGTGTTGATATTTTTTCTTATCCTGGTTTGATTCTGATTTTTATGTTGAAATAGGCATATATGGATAAGCAGAATAAGATCCTTATGGAAGCCTACAGATCAATGCTCCATGAATCGCAAAAACTTCAGGTTCTTTGCTTGGCACTACCCCTGAATTTTCCTGTCTCTAACTTAATTTGTGCTTTTTTACTATTTTAGCTATTCTATTTGAAATAGAAATTACATTCTTCATTTAGATAGTCCTAGTTTGATGCATTTTTCAGTAACAAATAACAAATGTGATGTTTGTAAAAGAGAAAGTACTTTCTGGTATCTATTGAGATTGTGATACTGATTTCTGGTGGCATGTATCAATGAATTTTCGAATAATGATTTATTTTTCTGTGTGATATGTTTGTAATTAATTCATCAACACTAATTCATCATTAAGTTATGGAGTTATAATTAATAAGTCGAAGAAGAAATGCTTATGCACAAGCTCTATGATGTTATGTCAGCTCATGGTCTAACTAAAAAGGTATCTTGATCATTCATCTCATCTCATCTCATCTCATCTCATCTCTTCCATAAGGATCTCATTCTGCTTATCCTATCCCCTGAAGAATGCAAGGTTAGGTTCCTTTTTCAGATTCTCTTATTCACTTCTTCCCTTCCCTTCCCTTAATTTATTCCATTGTCAGGAGCTGGAGCAGAGGTGCAAGCATTAGGTGGCATAGTGATGATAACAGACCCTACCTCATACAGCGGCACTTTGCAGTCAGGATTCCACTTTCCATTACTTTTCTCTTTTATTGAATTTTATTTAATACTGTTGCTGACAATTTTGGTTCATCAAAGGTGGTGTGCTATTTAAATAATTATGGCAAGGATTTCAATGGTGGACTTTATCCTTTCCAGGATGGCCAGCCAATGTCAATTATGCCGATGGCTGGAGTGAAATTATACTCTTTCACTACTACCACTTTTGTTTTTCTTTTCTGGTCAAATGGTTTCTACTGCTAAATAAGGAGAGTGGTTTCTCAAAATTTCATTATTGAAATGATTCAATGTAAGAGGAAATGTTTCGCTTTTTAATTTATTTTATCCTTTTTTATCTTTTAACAGGATGTTCTGATGTATACTGCTGACCAGCGTAACATTCATTCTGTTGATGAGGTATATTCAATTGTGCTTCTTTCTTGCATGGCCTTACTTACTTGGCCTTGATCGTGCTCACAAGAACTTTGATGCTTGTTTAAGAAAAAGAACCTTAGTTGTTGAGATTTGGCTGCTACTTTAAAAAAAAGGACTTAATACTTCATTGATGGAAAGAAATGATAAAGAGAGATTTTGTGTTTTCCCTCTGGCAAGTCAATCTGATGTCATCCTCATGTTGTGTGTATTTCACTACTTATGATACACTAATGGTGGAATACACATGAGGATAGTATAGTTCATGTGTATTCCCTCCCTGATGCAATTGTTTAGTTCTTTGGAAATCTTTAGTTCTTTACCATATTAAATATATGCTGCATCATCTTTTCAGCTGAAGATGGTGTTTCATCAGCAGTGACAAACTTAGAGCAGCTCAATCTGAACAAGGATGATGAAGGCAACGAACAAGAGGAGGACATCTATAACTCAGAGCGCGGTTTTGGCACGGATGCAGTGGCACTAGCTGAGGAAATCTAGAAGGCGAGCGAGCGGGAGTCTCTGGAAGCTTCAATTGAAGCTGCGTTCGGAGCTATCAGATCTTGTAACACCCTACCATACAAAGTCTTATGCTTAAGTCATAATTCAGAGATGGCAAGGTATTACGACCTCTAAAACAAAAATCTAGTACGAATAGTAGTATGAATGATTGATTATAACTAGGAGCCTTTGCAAAAAAAGGGGTAAACAAAAACCGTAACTCGAACGCGCAACACTCCGATCGATAACATAACGAGCAAAGAATAAGCTAACGCAAGATCATATATATAAGGAGTGTCAAAAACGGGAATATCAAGACTCAAAATCCGGCTGCGAAGATAACCGGTCCGAGCATAGCAATATATACATATAATAAAATAAGGAAAACCCCAAGGAAAACCCAAAAGGACACAAATACAGAAACCTATTCTCCAAAACCTCCTATAAGAGGAGTCATCACAGTTTGTATTATTTAATGGAGATAAAAGTATCTAAACAAGATATATAACCCAAAACAGAGTCCCGACAACAAAGGATCTTCGCTAAATCCAGAAGTCTCCAGCATGTCTTAACGAGAAGCCTCGTGTCCTGCATCTGAAAACCACAAAATCCGGTGAGAACCAGAGGTCCCCAGTACGGTAACAACTTCCACATATATAATACATAATAATAGAGGAAAGCCGAAGGCAATCCTAGAACTTCCTCCATTGATTTAAGATATAAGTGGTGAGATCGGAGGCTTAGAAGTATGAAATTTGGCTTTTAAAACTCAAAAATCAACTTTGGGATGAAAACAGGGCCACGCATAGGCGCACTCCACGCGCACGCGCGGATGGCCAAAAACTCATCGACGCGCAAGCGTCATATGCGTGAACGCGCAGGTTGAAAAATATCCAAACGGCGCGCAAGCGTCAGCCACGCGTACGCGTGGGTGCTCTTGCGCCCAGGCACAAAACTGGCACAATTCTAGCACAACTTTCTGGAAAATAGCTGGGCATATGGCGCAGCGCATCGACGCGCCCGCGCACACCACGCGCACGCGTGGATGGTGCTTCCTGGAAGAATGGCGCGCACGCGCCAAGTGCGCCTACGCGCGGAGGGTTATTCTGCTAAAAATTTTCTAAGTTAAAAGCTGCAGAATTCACAGATTCAACCCCCAATCTTCCGATGGTCATAACTCTCTCATTTTAAATCATTTCTAAACAGATTTGGCACAAATCAGAGATCCGTAGTCCAGGTTATGTCCCATCAAAGTATGCCCAAAAACCATGTTTTCATACAAAACCACAAAGT
>NC_029788.2:122224965-122235037 GCF_000816755.2 Arachis ipaensis
CCTCTAGCCTAAGTATTTCCTACCACATTACATATTAGATACGGAAAACCGAAACCATACCTTAGCCGATTTCCCAAGCTCAACTGGAGCACTTCCAAACCACTTTTCCTCAAGCTCTCAAGGTCTCAACACCTCCAAGAACAGATTTTGTCACACAAAACCCTCTTCCAAGATTTCCAAAATCACCAATCAAGCTCCAATATTCACATATACACAACCTAAGCCACAATCATCATACCCATACACAACATCTCAATACCCAAACCTCATAGAACAACAAATTACACTAGGGTTGAGAATCTTACCATACCCAAGGTCCAAGGAAACAAGATTAACCTTCTCCTTCAAGAGAGTTGGGTCCTATAACATCAAAGAACCCAAAATCTCAACATTTTTGCTCATGAAACTCGAAATCAAGGGCTGGAATTTCGAACAGTAAAACGTGGCTTATCTCAAGATTAATTGTATGGGTTTTGTAGAGCTCTCCGCGGTGAACGCGTGGCAGCAAACGGTGCGGCAATCAGAGCTCTAGATCAAAACTTATGGTGGTTTGAAGATCAAGTGAGAGAAAGAAGTTGAGAGAGTGTCCTTCCCTTCCTCTCCACCATTTCAGCGTGTTTGAGTGTGTTGTGAGGAGAGAGAGTGCTGAAAACTAGGGTTTTGGTTTAGTTTAGTTGGGTCAAGGGCCCACTTTGGGTCCAGTTGGCCCGGTTTGGCCCGTTCGGTCCAATCTTAGTCTGTTTTCTATAAAATTGGTACCGAAATTCTCGTCTCAATCTCCTCTATCACATTTAGCCATAAAAATAACATTTTTGGCTTTCTAGAATAAATTCTCATTTTATGGGTTAATTAGCCGTTAATTAACCGGGTCTTACAGATCTCGTGGAACTGATTCTCATGTCGTTCCAAGTCATTTGGTGAGAATTTCTTCCTAATTGTTCTTGTTTAGTTCGGGACTTAAATTTTCTCACTCACTTCCGTTGAGAATGTGTTCAGACAATCTCCGTGTTTGTGGGAGAGAAGAATTGAATTTGAGATCTCTATTAAGTTCAATTTGTGCCTAGTTCAGCTTCATACGAATACTTTCTCACTTGCTTCTATGATTTCAATGATTCTATATTGCTATTTCTGCACCTTGTCTGTGGATTTTGTGAATTGAACTTATGGAACTAATTGAAGCCTTTGAAAAGCCCAGGCCCGTTTGTCTAAGGACTAACACTTTGAAGGTAACATATTCACTCCTAATGTTCAATGTTTAAATGTTATTATTGAATTATCCATGTTTCTTATTGATTGAGTTTATGTATTTTTTGTGCTCCTCTGTACAATCAGACACGCAGATGGGATTTGGCAGATGTTTAATAAATAGAGGAGTAAATCTAGATCCTTTAAGCAAGTGGTCAAAGGTATGAATTCATGTTTTAATTTATGACTTATTGTTTCTCGTATTCCTCTTTTGGTGAAGAAAATACAAGTAACAATCTAAATTTGTGATAGGTTGGACTTGTTGTATATGATTCTCAAGTGCCAATTGGTGCCACTCCGGAGTATATGGCTGGTTTCTACATGGTGCATAGTTTTCCTATTACCATTTTCCCTTTTTGCGTTTAGTTTACTAAACTTATATACACATGATAAACATCTATCTCCAAGTATAGAAAACTTATATTAGCTCAAATTTTCACTCTATTTACATTATGTCACAGACAAAATGGAGGAAACAAAAAAAATTTTGGTAATGCCGTACATTTCTAAATTTAAATTGTACAATTGAAAGCATATCTGTGTTGCAATGATATATCTTTGCCTCAATTATTGACTTTGTTTTGGATCCTCATTGTTGTTATCTCTCAGTATAAAGAATTGAAGATGACTCTTATCTGTTTTGGTCCTATAGCTATATTATGTCTTTAGTGTGAGCAACTAGGACCAGAAAAATTCTTATGGATGCCTTAAAATTGCCATGTGCCACTTTTAATAGCTAAATTACAAGATTAAGTGATTTATTTATAGCTATATTTATACATATTGATTTACACATTTTTCCATTTGAATAATCAGCTACTAGAAAAAACAAACCTGTCATAGTTGAATAATCATATCTATAATAGACGAATAATCGAACTTGTTTATAGTAGTATAATATTTTTTTATGAGATGCCAAATACATGTTTCTATATGCGGTGGCTGATTAATGGTGAACATGTAAAATGATTGTATTTTCAAATAGATTCTTAAAAAATGATACACTTGAAAGCCTGAATATAAGTACTTCTTGATTTCAATAGCAATGCATAAACCACTTTGCTTGCAATACTTATGTGATAATTCTGATGCCAGTTTATACTCTATGCAGGGCAGCACTTGGAGGTAAAACGACTTATATAGCTGCTCTTATGCAGAATACAGGTGTCTATTAAAATTCATGAATCTTTTTTGTAGTTTCCTAATTCCTGTGCATTTTGGGTTGTGTAATTTTTTTTTGCATTAAACAAGTAACTTGTTTCTTCATGTATTGCTATTTTTTTTACTGCATCTGGCTTATGTGATGGCATGTATAATTTAGTATTTTGGAAACTATTGTATATTGGCTATGGAGTTTTGTTCAATATAAAGCAATACGTACTCTGTTATAGTTATAGTTGTTCATTTTCCTTTTATTGTAGATGTCTGTCTTGGCAAGAACTATTGATATTGAGAATTTTTTATATAGAGTTATGTCTTATATTGAGGAATTATGTTATAAAAAATTTAGTTTTTAAATTTTGATATTAAAAAATAAATTTTTAATTTGAGAGTATGTAAATGAGATGACATTAATGAATGATTTGAAATTAAAAATAAATAAATAATTACAGAGTTTGTGGAGGGTTGAAAATCTCACAAAATAGTTAATTTTTTTAAATTAAAAAATTAATTTATGGGGGTTTTAAACTGCCACAAAAATGATTTAAAATTGTCACAAAAGTCTAATATAAAACCTCCACTAAACACACACAAAACCTCCACAAAAGACCTTGTGGCACCTCAAATTTTGAGGGTTTTGGAAACCCCCACGAACCATTTGGTGGGGGTTATAAACCTCCACAAATAAGAAAAAAAACTGCCACAAATAAACAAAAACTTTGTAGTGTGTTTCTTTTTATTGTTTGTGGTTGCTATTTTTTTGTTATATGTTTTCAATGTATTTTTTCTTTTGTTTTAAGTTTGATGTTTCTTTTTTTTAGGTTTTGAATGCTTTTTTTTGAATGGTTTTAGAGGTTTCTTTTCTTAGTTTTTAGATATTCTTTTTTCAATAACTTTAGATGTCTCATTTTATAAGGTTTTGAATTTTTTAAAATTATTTTGGATGTCTTTTTTGTTAGGTTTTGGATGTTTTAATATCCGAAAGGGATGCATTCTTCTTTACCATAAGTGAAAGAATTTTGGATAATCTTTTACAATGATTTTAGATGTTTTTTCTGTTATGTTTCGGGATGTTTATTTTTGTTTTTTGTGATTGTTTATTTTACTAAGAATGGGATTGAAAGTGAAATTAAGGTGACTCTGGCGTTGAGGTATTATTTTTTTTCGTAAGTGGATTTTTTTCAATTGTTGGATGCACCACTAATTAGTTATCTAGCAAAATTGTTGGTAAAATTATTATGATTCATATTGTCTCCTGATTTGTGTATTTTTTTACCTGTCCTATGAAAAATACTTGGAGATCCATAGCAAATGCAGAAAATAATTGTTTTTCATCATGATGAAAAATTCAAAAATGATGAAAGGAGATCAACAATTTATGAGGGTTGAAGAAATACTCCTGATGTCATTAGTAATGGTTAACGTGGAATATTAATCCATTAACGAAAGGAGAAATGCGATTAATTTTAATTTTTTATGGGCTAATTTAATTGGAAAAATTCGAGAATAAATTCGACGAACAAACTATCTTTAGTGACTAATTTTACCATTAATTCTATAAATTAAATAGATAGCGTGTCAATTGTAAAAGTTTGAAATTTATTCACAAAATACACTTGTTACAAACTTATTCGTTTTAGAAACATAGTTGAGTTACATTGCATGTTAAGAGTATATCTTTTTGCCCTTATCATTTGAATTCCATTTTTATATGCAAATTTCTTTTAATGTTCAAATCTTTGTCCGATCCATATGTAATTTTTTAAATTTTGAAAAAAAGAAAAAAAAACATTTTTATTAATACTTTGGAATTTTGTACAGTTTAAGGTTTGTTTTGAATAAATCTATTTCTTTGTCTAACTTTGGAATAAATACTTGACAGATATAGTTGAATCCGAATATCTTATTATTTTTATTTTTTTAATGTATTTCTTTAATTGATACTCGTCATAAGATGTATGTACATCTTTCAATTTTAGATATTATAATATGTTAAATTTATTCATATTACACATTTACATATACAAAATTTAAGGATTTTCATTATTCGCTATTTGATATTTATAAAAAATAATATTCTTTGATTATCTTTAATTTGTTCTGATTTTAAACTTTTGAAAAAGTTTTTGTTAGTTTGATCTTTTAGGATGTAATTTTAACAAGAAAAAATCTTTTAAGAATATTTCTACCATATGGAATAAATATATCTACAATGAGTAGTAAAGAATCATATGGATTTTGCACTGCAAAGAAGGATATTTATACATCCATTGCATCTCAAACAAATTGCATTATACCTAATAGAATTGTAACTAGATACATGACCGCGTTAATTATAAAGTCAAAAGGGATTCAGATTTTCATTATTATGGAAAAAAAGTAAGGGTAGAATTATGGAAAAAATTATTATTTAGAATTAAGAGTATTTAAGGAAAAAAACAAAGTCTAGAATGTTGTCAGGAATAATTATGAAAAAAAAATTTTGTCGAAAAGTGAATTTAATTTATTATTGTCTAATCATATCAATTTAATTTATAAAAAAATTAGCCATTGAATTAAGTACTAAATAAATATATTTGTTGTTTAAAATAACTTTTTTAACGGATTACGGTGTAGGTTATAAAAAAATAGATTCAAACTCAGCTAAATTGGGTCCAAAATTTCTTGTCAAACATTTTTTTTATGGCACACAAAATTTTAAACAAATTAGTAACGAGTTTAAGACAAAAATTAGAATTCGTTTGTATTTCATTTGAACGTGCATAATAACTTCACACTTATTTGAGACTCGTTTTGAAAAATGTTAATTCTATTATAAATTTGTGAATAATTAGCCTCAAATTTTTTGCTATATTAGTTTTAATTTCCCTCTAAAATAATCCAAAATATTTCACTCAGATTTATTTGGGACAAAAATAATAATCTATATAAATATCGTCTAAATGCGCATCAGTGATTCATACGGATTTTATATGTATGTAAAAAATTTTAACATTTAATGTAGAAATTTCTTTGGTAAAAGAGAAAGTATAGGTAACTAACTCTATGTATAACCAACATGAACAACTTTTCAAAAATTTTTAAAAAATTGTATTTTGAAATTCCCAAAAATTAGGATTAGGTTTAGAAACACGCGTCATCAAATCTCAACCCCTGTTGTGACCTCCCCCTCCAATTGCTCTCCCCTGCGATGCAGTTACCTCTCTTTGCAATTCCTCCCGAGAGCCCTCAAGGTCCATTGCAGCTCGTACGCTGCTGCATTCTCTTCCCAACTCTTCTCTCCGCGGCGCCACGCCCCTCCCCTTCGACCCTGATCGCCGTGACGCTGCGCCTCTCCATGCAACACCTCATCTCGTGATGCGCACACTTTACCCTACAATTTCTCATCTCGTGATGTGCACCCCCTACAATTTCTCGTGCCGCAACGCTGTCCCTTGCAATTTGTCATCCTGCATATTCACTAATCAAGATTCATAGAAAAAAAATCCAATAACGCTCTAATAATATCTCCATCCCTATGTTAGTTTCTGTTTGTGAAACCATGGTTTCAACGACAAAAAAGAGCTTCATGTTCTGTTGGTGGCGTTTTTAGCACACAACAACATCAACCCAATCCCAGGTTCATCAAAAGACTCTTAGCAAGAGGCCTCGACATCACACTTGCTACCCGCGAACTTTCTTCTAAATTTTGAATGATTCTTTTTATAAGTTTTAGATGTTTCTTTCTCCTAGATTTTGGATGTGTTTTTATTATATGTTTTGGATGTTTGTTATTCTTATATTCTGGATGTTTCTTCTTTTTAGGTTTTAGATAATTTTTTTAATAGTTTTAGATGTTTCTTTTTTTAGTTCTCGGATGCTCTTTTTCAATAATTTTAGATGTCTTGTTTTGTTAAGTTTTGAATTTTTTTTAAACACTTTTGGATATCTCTCTTTTGTTAGGTTTTGGATGTTTCTATATTCGAAAGTGATGCGTTCTTTTTTACTATAATTGAAAAAATTTTCGATAATTTTTTTTTACAATGATTTTGGATGTTTCTTTTTGTTACAGTTTCGGATGTTTATTTTTATTTTTTGTGGTTGTTTTTTTTTTGTTATATGTTTTGAATGTATTTTTTCTTTTGTTTTAATTTTGATCTTCCTTTTTTTAGGATTTGAATGATTTTTTTAAATAGCTTTAGATATTTCTTTTCTTAGTTTTTCCGATGTTCTTTTTCCAACAATTTTAGATGTCTCATTTTATTATGTTTTTTATTTTTTAAAATTATTTTGGATATCTCTTTTATTAGATTTTGGATGTTTCTATATCTAAAAAGGAGTGTTTTCCTTTCTCATAAGTGAAAGAGTTTTGGATAATCTTTTACAATAATTTTAGATCTTTTTTTTAATGTTTTAGATGTTTATTTTTGTTTTTTGTGGTTTTTTATTTTACTGTGAATGGGATTGAAAGTGAAATTAAGGTGACTCTGGAGTTGAGGTAGTTTTTTTTTTTGTAAATGGGCTTTTTTTTCACTTATTAGCTTCACCCCCTAATTAGTTATCTAGCAGAATTGATTGTAAAATTATTATGATTCATATTGTCTCGTGATTTGTGTATTTTTTTTTACGAGTCCTATGAAAAATATTTGGATATCCATATTAAATGCAAAAAGGATTAGTAATTGGGGATTGTGGGTTCTGGGATGGGATAGAGTGGGTTTGGCACTTCCAATGGAGGAGGGAACTACATCAATGGGAGATAGATACCATGGACCAGATGCTTCATGTCTTGCAATATGTTAAATTGATAGTAGAAGTGCAAGATAGAGTGGTGTGAAAATTTAACAAGGAATGCGTTTATTCGACTAACTCATTTGTGCAGGTTTTGCAGGAAGAGACTTTGGATGAGGAGCTTCTGAGGTTCAGATTCACAAAGAAAATTTGGAGAGGTTTAGTTCCACCTTGAGTCGAGTTGTTCACTTGGTTTGTTTTGGTAGACCGGGTCAATACAAAGGATCGGCTAAATAAACTGGGAATCTTATCACAGAATGATAATATGTGCGTGTTGTGCAAGAAAGATGTTGAAAATATACAACACTTATTTGTTACTTGTGAGTACTCTTGCCAGGTGTGGTGTGCATGAATCTCGGAATTTGGACAGGTATAGACTACACGCGGTACTTTGAAATAACACTTTAAGAGTTGGAGATCAATGCCAATGAGAAAAGAGAGGCGCAAATTTTGGCTAGTTGGGTTCTTCTCAACTATATGGAACATTTGGTTACGACAGAATGATATCATATTTTAAAGCAAGACAACAAGAGTTGTAGATTGTGTGGGGCTCAAACATTTTCATGTGCTGCAAAGTGGTGTGGTAAATAATTCATGTTGTTGATGGCTATGCTGGAGATGACATCGAAATTATTTTGTCCTTTTTGCTGTTTTTTGTCTTTCTTTACTCCACTTGAGTGTTGAGCTCATTTGTTAAAAAAAAATGCAGAAAATAATTGTTTTTTCATCACGATGAACAATTCAAAAATGGTGAAAGGAGATCAACACTTTATGGGGGTTGAGAAGATACTCTTGATGTCATTGGTAATTGTTAACGGAGAATATTAATGCATTATCGAAAGGAGAAATGCGATTAATTTTAAATTTTTTATGGACTAATTTAATTAAAAAAATTTTGAAAATAAATTCAACGAACAAACTATTTTTTAGTGACTAATTTTATCATTAATTCTATGAATTAAATAGATAGCGTCTCAGTTGTAAAAAAATTGAAATTTATTCACAAAATACACTTGTTACAAACTTATTCGTATTAGAAACATAGATGATTTACATTGCATGTTAAGAGTATATCTTTTTGCCTTTATCATTTGAATTCCATTTTTATATTCAAATTTCTTTTAATGTTCAAATCTTTGTCCGATCCATATGTAATTTTTTAAATTTTGAAAAAAAAATACATCCCTATTGATACTTTGGAATTTTGTACATTTTAAGGTTTGTTTTGAATAAATCTATTTATTTGTCTAACTTTGGAATAAATACTTGACAGATATAGTTGAATCCGAATATCTGATTATTATCCCCTTTGACGGATCCCTATTGATTCTTGTGTTATATTTTTATTTTTTTTAATGTATTTCTTTAATTGATACTCATCATAAGATGTATGTCCAATTATTTACCTAGACGTTAGATCTTTTTCTTTTTAATAGATTAGACAAGTTTGCACATCTTTCAATTTTTGATATTATAACACGCTAAATTTATTCATATTACACCTTTACGTACACAACATTTAAGGATTCTCATTATTCACTACTTGATATTTATAAAAAATAATATTCTTTTGATTATCATTAATTTGTTTTTATTTTAATTTTTGAGAAAATTTTTGTTAGTTTAATCTTTCAGGATGTAATTTTAACAAAAAAAATCTTTTAAGAATATTTTTGATAATTTATATATCCTTAAATTTTAGCTAGATCCATTCAATAATATATGATTATAAGTTAAGTTCAACCAATTTAAGGGAAAAATAATTTTGTTATGTCTTTTATTTAATTTAGTTATCTATGAAAAAAATGCAATAAAATGTAAATTGGACTTTGTGATTCCATCTATTTTTTTATTAATAGTTAGAATAGAAATAATATTCTCACATATTCTCGGACACTTCTCGTTTGATGTTAAAAAAAAATTAATGCTAATATTGAAAATAAAAATTAAAAAAAATGCAAAAATGGTAAGTTTTTAAACAAAAATCTGTTAAAAATATAATTAATTTCTTCTATCAATTTAAACTTTTAAAATAAATGTGATTTTATGACAACACCAAATTCAAAAGAGATATTCATTACATATAAAAAGTACATGTAGAAAATATGAAAAGTTTCAAATTTAAGACACCATTGTAACATACATTAGATCTCACTTTTCACCTGACTAAAATAAAAAATATGAAATATTATTGTACATACATCAATTAAATCTTATTTATCAATGTTCAACTGGCGCATTGGATCTGGAAGGTTTTCGTAATCAAAGAGCTCCGGTTCGAATCAATAAGATGTATTAAAATTAGATCTCATTTATTTTCACCTGAGTTCACCATAATATTTAAGAACAACATAAAATCCTGAATGTTATGGTGAAGCTTGCAAGGAAAAATAATCTTTTGCAGTATCATCACCAACAATGCAGAGTTTTGTTTTCATTTTTGCCACCATGAATTTCCAAAATCGGTTATGATTAAAAACATATAGTAGCAATAAAAGCAAAAATAATCTAATCTTTTGGTACTTTATTGACTTGATATGATGATCAATTTGAAGATTATTAATGTTGAAGATTGTATATGTAGGTAGGTCAGTGAATGAGGATAGGAAGAAAATTTTTTTGATAAAAAATGAAAGTGCCATATGAAAATGGAAGAATCAAATAATATGGAACAAATATCTAACATGGTGATCAATATTTGTTCATCTGAACCCTTAATGATCCCCTTGGCTGGAACGGTTTGTATTTATATATGCATTTCATATCAATCACATTGGGTTTTCATCTAAAATAATTGTGTAGAGATGCATGAACATATATTGATGGTAAGATTTAAATATTAATGCATTCACATTAAATTAATAAAATTAGATGCTTTTGATATTATATATATTCT
>NC_029788.2:122235656-122243648 GCF_000816755.2 Arachis ipaensis
AAATTGACATAAAATTTATCTAAAATTAATACAATAAATAAGAATATTTATATATCACTAGCTATTATAATTTAATCTCCATAACAACTTATTGTAAATTATTTATTCAATTTTCATTTTTTTTACAATTCTAATCTAAGCAGAATGGTTAGTATTCTGTAACATTCTTACTATTATTAATTAGAATATCACGCTTTTGATGGATGCACCACACTGATAGCGAGGAATATTATGACGACTTCTATATAGGTAACAATAAAATAGGAGTCTTAACTATCTCAAAACCGTATCGCTGTTTTCTTTGAAAAACTGTAAGATCTTTTTCACTTTTTACAAATATGCATATATAAACAAAACTTCTTACACAAAATACATACAAATATTATATACATACATATCGTTACAATCATGACTCCTATTCCTCTTAAAAGAACATAATGATAAGGCGAGGAAAAACTATAATTAATGTAATCCCCGTTAAATTAGTAAATAATTAGTCGATAAATTAATTTTTAATAAAGAAGATTAGAAATGTGAATATTACATCAAATTAGGATAGAGCTCATCGAAACGAGAATTTTGACACTAATTTCGAAGAAATCAGTCCAAGATTGGACCGAACGGGCTGAACCGGTTGAACTGGACCCGTGGGCCCAACCAGACAAGCTAGCCTTTAAATGAACCAAATCCCCTTCTCTTCCTCATTTCAGCTGAAGTAACGCTGAAAGTTTCCAGGGAAGAAAAGAACCCCGAAACCCTTACGGCAAAATTCAACTCGTCGTAACTCCTCCGTCTGAGCTCCGATCGCTGCACCGTTTGCAGCCACGTGACCACCGCGTCGAGCTATACGTTTCTACCGGAACAATTTCATAGGTAAATCGCTTTATTGTTCTCAGCCACTTCTTCTCCCAATTTTTGAAAATTGAGTGGAGGTATTGAATTTCTTTGTTCATTGATGTTTTCGGATCCAATTAGCTTGAGGAAAATGTTCACTCTTGCTTATGTGAAGCTTGGGTAAGGTGAGGATACTATAATTCCATTTTTATTTTATTGAATTTGAGCTTTGGGTATTAAATTGGATATCTATGTGTTATGAATGTGTATTAGGTTGTGAATAAATAATTGGAGCTTGAAATTGTGGACGCACAAATTTTCGTGGAGGCTGAGAATTAGTATTTTGTTGAGATTTGGGGCTGTGTTTATGTTGGGTGAATTGCTTTGGTCGCTACGTGGGAATTGGCCAAGGTATGGTTTAGGTTTCATGCATTTAATATATAATGTTCTGTGAAAACTTAGGCTAGATGACCATAGAATAAGCTGAAATGCACGGATATGTATAATGCTTAGTATTCTGGATATTGATGATGTGATCTGATTATGTGATGGAGATTATTATTATATTGATGGTACAATGAAATATGAGTAAGTTGGTGATATTAGGATTGCAAACATGTTGAATGAAGGCATTCCCAGGATTGCCTAAAATCTAAGTGTCGGAGTTCTAGGATTGCCTCTGGCATTCCCAGGACCTTATATCTTATGTGTGTGGCACCTTTACCATACTGAGAACCTCTGGTTCTCACCCCATACTATGTTGTTGTTTTTCAGATGCAGGTCGAGAGGCACCTCGTTAGGCGTCTGGACTTCGGAAGCAAAGTGGTTACTAGGTTATTTTGTTGTACAGTGATGTATATATATGTACTTAGCTTTCTCTCCGCATAACTTGTCCCTTTTGATCCTCTTAGAGGCTTATGAAGAGACAGGATTTAGATTATATATACTTGGGTTTTGGATATGTATACATATATGTGTAAATATTCTCCGGCCAGCCTTGACTTCGCAGGCCGAGTTAGGAGCTTGTTATTTTGTACCTTTGGCACTCTATTCCTACTTTTATTATCTTATGTTTGATAGTTATAGTTTTCTTAGCACGGAAGTTAACTCGTTTCTTGAGTGTTGCGATTTTATAATGCCATTTTTATTTCATCTATTCTTCAAGGCTCCTAGTATATTATAATCTTTCTGCTATTATATGTATACTTATATTGTAGAGGTCGTAATGCCACATTATCTTTGTTTTACGGCTTAAGCGTAAAACTCAGTGTGGTAGGGTGTTACAATTAATATATATACAAATAGAAATAGCACAGCTAAGGACTTAGTAAAAACTTCTTCAGTGAGAGAGAGCGTCAGTGGTGACAACAACTTCAATGCGGCAGTAGCAGTCACTTTAAGGACAGAGAGAGCGCCAAAAGAATGGAGATTAGGGTGCGGTATGTGGTGGAGTCAGGCACAATGTGGCTTGTTAGGGTGTGGTTAGGACATTGAAATGACGAGTACCGAGGGCTCTGCGGTGGCGGCTAGATGAAGGTTGTTGATGGAGGTGGTAGCTAGGTGGGGAGGGGAGAGGGGTTTGGGAGAAGGGTTATTTTCTGAAGTGAAGGAGAGAGGTTGACAAATTTAATTTATAAGGTCATTATCGTTGGTATTACCATCGAATTTATTCTATGATAATACGGAACGTTGAAGCATTTTCAAATTGGGATTTTTGTCGAATAAAAATTAAGACTTGGAGCCAACTTATTTAATTACGCCCATAATTTTTTTGTAGAATTTTCATCTGAATTACTTGTCTGATAGTAACATTTGGCGGCGAAAAACCAAAATTCGTCATTTGTGTCATCTGCGGCAACGCTAAATCCGATAGAAATTTTAGTCAGAATTTTTTCCAATAGTAAATCCATCGATACTAGATGTGTTTCTAGTAATGAAAGAGTTATAAAGTTCATTTAATTAAGTTTTTTCACAATTAGTTCAGTAAGCAATTAAATTGGTTCTTAAGAAATTTAAAACAAAATTTTATTACTTTAAAAAGTTTCGAGAATGACTACACGGCAAACATTTTATTTTTTGAAGAGTGATTAATTTGTCTTATCATGACATATTTTTTAGAATTTAATTATCTTGTAATAAAATTTATTTAAGAATCTAATTGTTGTACACATATTAAAAATTTTAATAAAAGCAAAAGAAAAACCAAAATCTATTTAAGCGAAATAATTCTCAATAACTTTTAAATAGAAATTGTTGGAGATCAAATTATTTAATATGAAATTTACTAAGAATCCATTTAAATTATTATTCTTTAAATAAAGCATTTGATTCTCATTAAGAAAAATGAAAACATACATCATTTGTACACACCAAAGCAAAATGATAAATACAATTATATTATGACTTATATATTATACACTTGGATAAATTGCAGAGAACAATCAACCATTTGTTGTTCCTCTAATAAATTCTTTTTCCGATTAATTATTTACAGAGATTTTTGTTGTCACTCTAACAAAATAATCTAATTACATAACAAACTCAATAAGACACTTCCTGGATTACATTCTCATCAAAAAAGAAAACGATAATAGTAAAATCTTCAATTGCAACCCAATGCTCATAATGAACATTCTTTTGAGCACTCCCACCAACATAAGTATGTGAATGCGCCTTAGATGAATGTGTTCCAATGAAACATTCAAATTATCCACAATTTGATGTCCCTTTCAATGAAGCAATGCAGGTAGTCGTGTTGCCCAAAACATTCACAAAAAGTATGTTTAACAAATATTATAATATAATTTTTTAGTACTTTATTGAGTTGATATGTAGATCTACAATGTTCTTTTTTAAAGACATAGTACATATATAAAACAGGAAAAATGTATAACAAAGAGAAGGAGAGCAATATGAGTCATGAGACCTTAAACAATATGGAATAAATATATCTAGCATGAGTAGTAAAGAATCATGGCCAATACTATCATGATGAAAGAGATATTTTTATTTAGCTGCTGAAAAAACGTAGAGAAACAAGCTACTAAACACGTGTTATCTTTTTTCCCGAAGGACGACACATCCTGACTGGAAGAAGCAACTGCAGACTGTGACGCATGAGGGGAAATGATCTTTTTTCATGGGTCACAGTCTGCAGCTTCTTCTTCCAGTCAGGATGTGTTGTCCTTCAGAAAACAAGATAACACGTGTTCAGCAGCCTGTGTATTTACGTCTCTTCAGCAGTTAAAAAAAATATTTGTTTCATCACCATAGCACTACCTAAGAATCATATGGATTTTGCACCGCATAGAAGGATATTTATACATCCATTGCATCTCAAACAAATTGCATTATACCTAATAAAATTGTAACTAGGTACATGAACACATTAATTATAAAGTCAAAAGGGACTCATATTTTCATTATTATGGAAAAAAAATAAAGGCTAGAATTATAGAAAAAAATTATGGAAAAAACATATATCGTTATTAATACTTTGGAATTTTGTACAGTTTAAGGTTTGTTTTGAATAAATCTATTTATTTCTCTAACTTTGGAATAAATACTTGACAAATATAGTTGGATCCGAATATCCGATTATTATCCCCTTCGATTTTTATTATTTTAATGTATTTCTTTAATTGATACTCATCATAAGATGTATGTCTAATTATTCTCCTAGATATTAGATCTTTTTCTTTTTAATAGATTAGACAAGTATGCACATCTTTCCATTTTACATATTATAACAAATTGAATTTATTCATATTACACATTTACTTACACAACATTTAAGGATTCTCATTATTCACTATTTGATATTTATAAAAAATAGGATTGCTATACATTTAAGTATTTTTTTCATCTAAGTTTATTTAAGTAGGTCCAACACTAACAAAAATCATTATCATTAAAAGAGCGTGATTACACGCGTTGCTGCTTCTTCTTCTTTTCCTTTTTCTCACGCGCGTTTCTTCTTGTTTACGCACGAAACTTCTTCTTCTTCGCCTTCTTCCTCCTTCTTCTTTTTCGCGTTCTTTTTTCTTGACGTGTTTTCTCTTTATCGTCATTCTTTTGTTGTTGTTGTTGCTGTATTTCTTTTCTTTTCTTCCTTTTCTCCCTGGTGAAGAAGCAGTCGAAGGTGAGGAAGAAAATTTTTGAATTGTGCTGAATAGAAATGAACCGAAATTATATTCAGAAATGAACTGAAATTATATCTAGAATGAACCAAAAATTAAATTCAGAATATAAACTCGTTTCAAAACAAGCACAGACTAAATGTACCTTATTTAAATCCAAAATAAATCGAAATTACTTAACGATTGTGACACACAAACTTAATTCGAAAACAAACACAATAAAATTGAATCATGAACAAAAGCACACCCAAATCCATAAAGTGATTTTACAGCATTATATTTTTCTTCTTCTTTATTTGATTAGATGAACAAGACAAGAAAAGAAGAACATGATGAGAAGTTTTGAGGAATTTTTTCTTTTTATTTCTTTTTTTTATTTTTCTTCTCTTTTTCTTGGTTTTCTTCCTCTCAAGATAGTGAAACAAGAAGAATCATAACAAAATAATTCACTCAAAAATGAACCGAAATTATATTTAGAAATGAACTGAAATTATATTTAGATTGAACTTAAATTACCTAATGATTTCAGTTCATTTCTAAATATAATTTTGGTCCATTTCTATTCTGCACAATTCAAAACTCTTCCTTCTCAACTTCTACTGCTTCTTCACCAGGGAAAGAAGGAGGGAAAAAAATACAGCAGCAACAACAACAAAAGAATGACGATAAGGACAAAACACGTGAAGAAGAAGGAATGCGAAAAATTGAGGAGAATGAGGAGGAGGAGGAGGAACGCGAAGTTTAAGGTCCCACATTGGTTGGGGAGGGGAACGAAGCATGCCTTATAAGGGTGTGGATATCTCTCCCTAGCATGACGCATTTTGACGAGTGAGTGTGGGGGGTTTCGGATATCATCCCTATCGTCAAAGGCAAAATCGTGAGGCCTTGTGTGCCAAAGCGGACAATATCGTGCTAGCGGATGGTCTGGGCTGTTACAGATGGTATCAGAGACGGAGCTCGGATCAATGTGCCAGCGAGGGCGCTGGGCTCCCTTAGGGAGGTGGATTGTAAGGTTCCACATCGGTTCGGGAGGGGAACGAAGCATGCCTTATAAGGGTGTGGATACCTCTCCTTAGCATGACGCATTTTGACGAGTGAGTGTGGGGGGCTTCGGCTATCATCTCTATCATCAAAGGCAAAATCGTGAGGCTTTGTGTGCCAAAGCAGACAATATCGTGGTAACGGGTGGTCTGGGCTGTTACACGAAGAAGAAGGCGAAGAAGAAGAAGAAGATGCTCCGTGCGTAAACGAGCGTGAGAAGAAGAAGCTACACCACGCGTACGTAAATTTGAAACAAGGAGAAGGAGAAGGAGAAGGAGAAGTAGAAGTAGAAAAAGCACGTGCCTCTAAATTACTTGAATAAACTTGAATGCTAAAATTGTTTGGATGTGAAGAATAATTCTATAAAAAGTTAAATAATATTTGTTGATTATCTTTAATTAGTTCTTACTTTAAATTATTGAGAAAAATTTTGTTAGTTTGACCTTTCAGATGTAATTTTAACAAGAAAAATCTTTTAAGAATATTTTTGATAATTTATCCTAAATTTTAGCAAGATCTATCCAATAGTATATGATTATAAGTTAAGTTCAACCAATTTAAAGAAAAATTAATTTTGTTATGTCTTTTATTTAATTCAGTTATCTATGCAAAAAAAATGCAATAAAATGTAAATTAGTCTATGTGCTTCCATCTATTTTTTTTAATAGTTAGAAAAGAAATAATGTTCTCACATATTCTCGGACACTTCTCATTTGATGATAAAAAATATATGCTAATATTGAAAATAAAAAGAATTGAAAAAAAAATGCAAAAATGCTAACCTTTGAAACAAAAATTTGTTAAAAATATAATTAAGTATATATATATTCTTCTATCAATTTAAACTTTAAAAATAAATGTGATTTTATGACAACACTAAATTCAAAACAGACATCCATTACGTATAAAAAGTACAAGTAGAAAATATAAAAGTTTCAAATTTCATACATCATTATAACATACGTTAGATCTCACTTTTCACCTGACTATAATAAAAAAAATATGAAATATCATTGTACATTGTAATACCCGGTCTAACCGAAATTTAGTAAATAATAAGTTAAATAGGAGCAAATATGGTTGGAAGATTTGGCAATTGGAATTTGATAATTTAAATATGATATTTAGATTCAGTGAATTTTTCCGAGTCGGAAAATATAGTTTTCTGCGTAAAAGTGCGCAGTGGAATTTTGACCGGCAGTACCGGCTGAGATCTGTCTGGTACTACAACTGAAGAAATTGATTATGGGTAAATAAGATTAAGAAATGAGGAATTATAATTAGGGAAGGTAGAAATATTTAAAGTGCGATTTAGAGCGCTAATCTTAAAGGTTTTGGCCCAAAATTGGGCCAATGGGCAAAAATAAGTGAACCGGGCCTAAGTGGGCCCAAGACCCAACATATATAAACATTAGTTGTGAGCATTTCAGCTCATTTTACCCTAAAAAGAAGGGTTGGGGCGCTGATTTGAGAAGAGAGAAGAGAAGAGAGAAAAACTAACTCTCTTTGATCTTCAAACCACCATAACTTGAGCTACGGAGCTCCGATTGACGAGCCGTTTGCGGCCACGTGTTGCTCTTCTCATCCTCTAAAATTCTAAATAAGTTTGGTGGTGAGTATTTCATTCATCTCTGCCCAGTTTTCGAAATTCCCCACTGTTACACGTTTTTGGGTAGTTAGTGTTGAAATCTTGTGATTTTATTAGTTTAGGAATACTCCAACATGGATTCTAAGTGGGTTCTACCCTACTTCATATGGGCTGAGGTAAGAAGTGCTCAAACCCTTGTGATTTGTCATTTTTATGAGCCCTAGATTGATGTATGTATGTGACATTGGTTATGTTAGTGTATTGGGAGATTGGTATTGCTTGAGGAGCTTTGATAAGGCTTGGAGCTAAGATTGGTGAAGAATTTCAAAGAAGAGGCTCAATTGGTTTGGCTACAAGAGGTACGGTTTAAGTTTCATTTAAGTACCGTGT
>NC_029788.2:122246659-122248024 GCF_000816755.2 Arachis ipaensis
ATGTGGTTTTGGGAATTTTTGGTAAAGTGTCAATGTGTGAGTTGAGGATGGCTTGATGTGGATTTTGGTACATTTTGATTGATTTCAAAAAGGGTTGAAATTGGCATGTTTTGGTTGATTTTGAAAAGAGTTGAAAATGGCTTGTTTTGAAAATGGCACCTAGTGGTTTTGTATGAAAACATGGTTTTTGGGAATACTTTGACGGGACATAACTTGGACTACGGATCTCTATTTTGTGCCAAATTTGTTTAGAAATGAAATTGGATCCGGGATGTCCATGCCGTTTGAAGAACGGGTGAAAAATGATTTAAAATGAGAAAGTTATGTCCGTCGGAAGATTGGGGGTTGAATCTGTAAATTCTGCAGCTTTTAACTTAGAAAATTTTTAGCAGAATGACCCTCCACGCGTAGGCGCACTTGGTGCGTATGCGTCGTTCTTCAAGAAGGCACTATCCATGTAACACCCTACCATACAAAGTCTTATGCTTAAGTCATAATTCAGAGATGGCGAGGTATTACGACCTCTAAAACAAAAATCTAGTACGAATAGTAGTATGAATGATTGATTATAACTAGGAGCCTTTGCAAAAAAAGGGGGTAAACAAAAACCGTAACTCGAACGCGCAACACTCCGATCGATAACATAACGAGCAAAGAATAAGCTAACGCAAGATCATATATATAAGGAGTGTCAAAAACGGGAATATCAAGACTCAAAATCCGGCTGCGAAGATAACCGGTTCGAGCATAATAATATATCCATATAATAAAATAAGGAAACCCCAAAGGAAACCCAAAGGGACACAAATACATAAAACCTATTCTCCAAAATCCCCTCTAGAAGGAGTCATCACAGCTTGTATTATTTAATGGAGATAAAAGTATCTAAACAAGATATATAAACCAAAACAGAGTCCCGAGAACAATGGATCTTCGCTAATCCAGAAGTCTCCAGCATGCCTCAACGAGAAGCCTCGCGTCCTGCATCTGAAAACCACAAAATCCGCATGGGTGAGAACCAGAGGTCCCCAGTACGGTAACAACTTCCACATATATAATACATAATAATAGAGGAAAGCCGAAGGCAATCCTAGAACTTCCTCCATGTAATATCAAAGCTTATAAACAAGCTAAACCGTAAGTGACAACTGACTAAAGATCCTTCAGTCTAACTAATACTTCCCTTTCCAATTCCTTCAAACCTCCCAACCACCAGCAGGAGTATATAATAGCAAACACAATTATATCAGACAAAGAATATACAAATAGGAGCAGTTAAGACATTTAGACAATTAGCAAGTAATATGCAGTCAAATAGGCAATCTCAAACAACTCATGTAGTATGCTTATGATGCATGCCTGTCC
>NC_029788.2:122251943-122252421 GCF_000816755.2 Arachis ipaensis
TTCGCATCTCTGACTCAAGTTCCCAAGTGTGTTCTTCAACCCCCCCTCGCCTCCAAGCCACTTTGACTAATGAAACCTCCTTTCCACGCAACCGTTTGATACTAGTATCATCAATTCTGACTGGAGCCACTAGAAGCGTCAAATCTTCCCTCAACTGAACCGATTCGGGTTCTAACACATGGTTAGCATCAGGGGTGTACTTCCGAAGCTGCGACACGTGAAACACGTCGTGCAGGTTTGAAAGATGAGGTGGATGAGCCATCCGATATGCCACCGGTCCAATCCTCTCCAGAATCTGAAATGGACCAATGTATCGAGGATTCAACTTCTTTGCTTTAATCGCTCTACCTATTCCTGTGGTCGGAGTAACCTTAAGGAAAACATGATCTCCTTCCTCAAATTCCAAGGGCTTCCGCCTCTGATCGGCGTAACTCTTTTGGCGACTCTGCGCCGTAAGCATCCTATCTCGGATTTTCTT
>NC_029788.2:122252457-122253748 GCF_000816755.2 Arachis ipaensis
CTTTGTCAACGGCAAGGCTAATTGCGAAAAGCCTTTGATAAACCTTCGGTAATAGCCAGCTAAACCCAGAAAACTCCTTATCTCAGTTACTGTGGTTGGTTGCCTCCAATCCATCACAGCTTCCACCTTAGTTGGATCTACGGCTATTCCCTGCTTACTCACCACGTGACCCAAAAACTTCACCTCACTCTTCCAAAACTCACACTTAGATAGTTTCGCATAGAGTTTCTTCTCCTTTAAAATCTGCAACACGGTCCGCAAGTGTTCCGCATGCTCTTCTTCAGTCTTGGAGTAAATCAGTATGTCGTTAATGAAGACAACAATGAATTTATCCAGAAACGGACGGAATACTCTATTCATGTAATCCATAAACACTGGAGGAGCGTTCGTCAACCCAAAAGACATCACAGTATACTCGTAATGACCATAACGAGTCCTGAAAGCGGTCTTAGGGATATCCTCCCTAGCAGAAGTCGGAAAGTACTTCTTATAGAACTCCTCTTGGAAGACATTCCAGGTGATATAATCATCACCCTGCTGCAGAAGGCGTCGGATTCCTTGCCACCAATGCGACGCTTCCCCAGTGAGCAAATAGGTAGCGAACTCTACACGCTGTCCTTCAGGTACCACCTGCGCTTGCAGTGCTCGTTCCATGGCCTGAAACCATGTATCGGCTTCAGTCAGGCTAGTAGTTCCCTTGAACTTCGGTGGATTAACCTTCAAAAAGTTTGCCAGTGTCATCGGGCCCTGAACTCCACCTCCATCATTACCATGGTTGTTCATCTGTTGACCAAGAGCCTCAGCAGTGGCTTGCATAGCAGCAGCCATGTTCTCCAACGCAGTCATAAAGTTCACCGGGTTATTAGGGTTAGTCTCCAGCGCACGAGCATTCGTATGTCCTCTCCCACGGCCTCTACCGCGTCCACGAGGCGCCATCTGGTTCCTATACACACCAAACAATCGATATTAAGTTGATCAGTCTCAATATCGGAAGTTTAGTGCTTCAAAGTCCCAAATGCATGCTTATGAACGTTTATGCCAACCATATCAAGTAGATATACTAACAGCACATAACACACATACAGAGAATGCACAGAAGCATAGTCAGTCCATTCCTCAGGCTCTACAGGAACGAACTGCTCTGATACCATAATGTAACACCATACCATACAAAGTCTTATGCTTAAGTCATAATTCAGAGATGGCGAGGTATTACGACCTCTAAAACAAAAATCTAGTACGAATAGTAGTATGAATGATTGATTATAACTAGGAGCCTTTGCAAAAAAAG
>NC_029788.2:122253795-122257323 GCF_000816755.2 Arachis ipaensis
GAACAGTAAAACGTGGCTTACCTCAAGATTAATTGTATGTGTTTTGTAGAGCTCTCCGCGGTGAACGCGTGACCGCAAACGGAGCGGCTATCGGAGCTCTAGATCAAAAGTTATGGTGGTTTGAAGATCAACCAAGGGAGAGAACTTGAGAGAGTGTTGTTCCCCCCTCCATACCAATTTCAGCGTGTTTGAGTGTGTTGTGAGGAGAGAGAGTGCTGAAAACTAGGGTTTTGGTTTAGTTTAGTTGGGCCAAGGGCCCACTTTCGGTCCGGTTGGACCGGTTTGGCCCGTTTGGTCCAATCTTGGTCCGATTTCTATAAAATTGGTATCGAAATTCTCGTCTCAATCTCCTCTATCACATTTAGCCATAAAAATAACATTTTTGGCTTTCTAGAATAAATTCTCATTTATGGGTTAATTAGCCGTTAATTAACCGGGTCTTACAATCCACGCGTGCGCGGGCGCGTCGATGCGCTGCACCAAATGCCCAACTATTTTCCCGAGAGTTGTGCCAGAGTTGTGCCAGTTTTGTGCCTGGGGCGCAAGAGCACCCACGCGTACGCGTGGCTGACGCTTGCGCGTCGTTTGGCTATTTTTCAACCCACGCGTCCGTGCGTATGACACTTGCGCGTCGATGAGTTTTGTGGCCATCCACGCGTGCGCATGGAGTGCGCGTTCGCGTGGCCCTGTTTTCATGCCAAAGTTGATTTTTGAGTTTTAAAAGCCAAATCTCATACTTCTAAGCCTCCGATCTCACCTCTTATGTATTAAATCATTCTGATATGCCTAGCAATGAGCTAGGGGATGTGGTAACTTGCGAGTGAAGCAAGGGGAAAAGTTATGATCAATGATGATATACTCACGGGGGAAGCATCGTATTGGTGGCACGGGGCTCGACGTCTCCTGCAACAGGGGAATGATCATATCACTTGGGATGCTTTCCAGGTGGAATTCTATAAGAAGTACTTTTCGAATTCCGCCAGGACAGCCAAGGAATTGGAGTTACTGCAGCTAAAGCAAGGTGCTATGTCCATATCTGAGTATACAGACAAATTTGAGGAGCTATTCAGGTTTTCCCGCATGTGTCAAGGAGCTCCGGGAGACTTCGAGGAATGGAAATGCATTAAGTATGAAGGAGGGCTCCGGAGCGACATCTTAAGTTTAGTGGGACCAATGGAGATCCGAACTTTTTCAGAGTTAGTGAATAAGAGCAGAATTGCTGAAGAGTGTGTGAAAAGGAGGGTTGCAGAGAAGGGAAGTCATAGAGAGCACAACCAAGGATTCGCACCAAGGGGTCGAGAGTTTAAGAAGAGAGGATACGTACAACACTTTCCCCAAGGACAGAATAACTTTCGACATATCATTGATGCATAATTGGATTTAGATGATGAGAGAGTGCGAGTTGTCGTGTTTGAGAGATGAGTACCATGATGTTTGGTCATCGTGACTTTGGAATTAGATTGAGATTTATAATGATTGGTTTTGAAAGACGAATGTGAAAGCCACTAAATTGAAATACAGATGCAGTACTGAGATTGGTTTGAGGGAGCCCGTGACGGGTGGTAAACTCCAATTTTTGGGGAGGTACTGTTGAAAATTTTTCCCCAAAAAAATTTGAAAGAGTGCTGGTTATGGTTTTGAGGATAATTTTTTATATGAGTAACTTTAACGAAAGAGATGTGTCTCGAATGCTTTTATAGATTATTAAAGGAAAGCGGATTCTCATGATTTTTGTTAAATTGTTATTTCAAACTCATTTGCTTTCTAGAAATGAAAGGGGTTTTTGATTGATGAGTTAGAGACTTTATAACAGCAAGTCATGTAGAAATTCAAAGGTTTGAGAATAAGAAAGTAAGTTTGGAGGTTATGCTTGGAGTTGAGCTGTGATTAGTGGTAATTGGCTTGGCAGAGGGAGAGGATAGTGATGGATGGAATTTTCGAGGGCGAAAATTTCTGTTAGGGGGGTAGAATGTAATACCCGGTCTAACCGAAATTTAGTAAATAATAAGTTAAATAGGAGCGAATATGGTTGGAAGATTTGACAATTGGAATTTGATAATTTAAATATGATATTTGGATTCAGTGAATTTTTCCGAGTCGGAAAATATAGTTTTCTGTGTAAAAGTGCGCAGTGGAATTTTGACCGGCAGTACCGGCTGAGATCTGTCTGGTACTACAACTGAGGAAATTGATTATGGGTAAATAAGATTAAGGAATGAGGAATTATAATTAGGGAAGGTAGAAATATTTAAAGTGCGATTTAGAGCGCTAATCTTAAAGGTTTTGGCCCAAAATTGGGCCAATGAGCAAAAATAAGTGAACCGGGCCTAAGTGGGCCCAAGACCCAACATATATAAACATTAGTTGTGAGCATTTCAGCTCATTTTACCCTAAAAAGAAGGGTTGGGGCGCTGATTTGAGAAGAGAGAAGAGAAGAGAGAAAACCTAACTCTCTTTGATCTTCAAACCACCATAACTTGAGCTACGGAGCTCCGATTGACGAGCCGTTTGCGGCCACGTGTTGCTCTTCTCATCCTCTACAATTCTATCTAAGTTTGGTGGTGATTATTTCATTCATCTCTGCCCAGTTTTCGAAATTCCCCACTGTTACACGTTTTTGGGTAGTTAGTGTTGAAATCATGTGATTTTAGGTGTTTAGGGATATCCAACATGGATTCTAAGTGGGTTCTATCCCTACTTCATATGGGCTGAGGTAAGAAGTGCTCAAACCCTTGTGATTTGTCATTTTTATGAGCCCTAGGTTGATGTATGTATGTGACATTGGTTATGTTAGTGTATTTGGTGATGTTGGTGCACAATTGGGAAATTGGTATTGCTTGAGGAGCTTTGGTAAGGCTTGGAGCTAAGGTTGGTGAAGAATTCCAAAGAAGAGGCTCAATTGATTTGGCTACAAGAGGTACGGTTTAAGTTTCATTTAAGTACCGTGTGTTGTGATGAGAATTCCTAGGCTAGATGCCCCTAGGATTAAGTTTGGATTGTGTAAATGGTTGGTGCTAATATGCATAGTTGATACGTAATGTGAATTAATGATTGGGTTGAGAATTGTGTGACCTTGTATGCTTGGTGTATTGAGGATTTGATGTACTGGATAATGAGTATTGATTTGTGGTTTATGCATTTAAATTGTGAAAATTGGGCCGGAGGCCGTGAATTTCGGGTCGGAGGCCGGAAAGAGGTAAGAAAGGTAAGTCGATGTGTGCATTGTATGATGGCACAAGTGATTGGATGAATTTCAGATAATGAATATATGAATGATTAGGTTGGTTATTGAATAATAAGGTTTGAGAAGTTGAAGTGTGGAATTTGGTAATTTTGGGTGAAATTATGTAGACGAGGTATGTTTGGTTCGGTTGAGATATATTATGTGATCATATATGTGATTATGATTATTGATGCCTTGATGGTATGATGATGCATTAGAGATATGTATGTTGTGATATATGCTTGGGGAATGATTAAGGTTGATTTGTGGGTGAAATCACGTGATAGTGAGTATGATATTGATTA
>NC_029788.2:122258478-122259127 GCF_000816755.2 Arachis ipaensis
GATAATAATGAAGGGTGATTATGAATAAATGTTTGTTTGTGATACTTGGGTAGTAGCAAGGGTTGTGGTTTGTCCCACTTGCTCCAAGTTAATGTTTGAGATTTGGTAACAATGAATGTTGATAATATGAATTGAGATTGAATGAATATATGTTTGAGATGCCTGGGTAGTAGCAAGGGTTGTGGTTTGTCCCACTTGCTCCGGGCCAATGCTTGAGATACCTGGGCAGTAGCAAGGGTTGTGGTTCGTCCCACTTGCTCCGGGCCAATGCTTGAGATACCTGGGTAGTAGCAAGGGTTGTGGTTCATCCCACTTGCTCCAGGTCAGAGATTGCGACGCCTGGGTAGTAGCGGCAGTAGTGGTGAATCCACTCGCTCCAGGTTGAACTTTTAGACACCCGCCTGGGTAGTAGCCGCAGTAGTGATTATTTCACTGGCTCTGGGTTGAGCGGGCAGTAGCAAGGGGGTTGTAGCTCAAACCTACTTGCTCCGCAAGGGGTGTTTCTGTCCAATGGTTAGCTACCAGGACATGTCGGGTTGGCTATATAACCGACAGATGATATCATCATCCATAGGGCAGGCATTCATCATTTGCATATGTTTGAATTGTTTGGGTTTGCCATTTGTCTTGGATTTCTACATCATATATG
>NC_029788.2:122298800-122298941 GCF_000816755.2 Arachis ipaensis
GCTCCAAGTTAATGTTTGAGATTTGGTAACAATGAATGTTGATAATATAAATTGAGATTTAATGAATATATGTTTGAGATGCCTGGGCAGTAGCAAGGGTTGTGGTTCGTCCCACTTGCTCAGGGCCAATGCTTGAGATAC
>NC_029788.2:122308941-122309395 GCF_000816755.2 Arachis ipaensis
ATACCTTGGACCAGATGCTTCATGTCTTGCAATATGTTAAATTGATAGTAGAAGTGCAAGATAGAGTGGTGTGAAAATTTAACAAGAAATGCGTTTATTCGATTAAGTCATTGAAGAGACTTTGGATGAGGAGCTTTTGAGGTTCAGATTCACAAAGAAAATTTGGAGAGGTTTAGTTCCACCTCGAGTCACAGAATAAAATGAAAGTGCCATATGAAAATGGAAGAATCAAATAATATGGAACAAATATCTAACATGGTGATCAATATTTTTTCATCTGAACCCTTAATGATCCCCTTGGCTGGAACTATTTGTATTTATATATGCATTTCATATCAATCATATTGGGTTTTCATCTAAAACAATTGTGTAAAGATGCATGAACGTATATTGATGGTAAGATTTAAATATTAATGCATTCACATTAAATTAATAAAATTAGATGCTTTTGATA
>NC_029788.2:122309619-122326388 GCF_000816755.2 Arachis ipaensis
ATATGTAATTATAGAATTATTTTTATAAAATTATAAAATTTATGTTATATAAAATAATTATAATAAATTATTAAAAAAACTCTAAACAGCCATTCACAATTACTCTGAAAGATAATATGACTCCTAATAAAAATAAATTCTTTCTGATTCTTGATCTTTAATTTCCTGAGACTGTTTAGCCCTTCTGTATATGACCTCTGTAATACCCGGTCTAACCGAAATTTAGTAAATAATAAGTTAAATAGGAGCGAATATGGTTGGAATATTTGGCAATTGGAATTTGATAATTTAAATACGATATTTGGATTCAGTGAATTTTTCCGAGTCGGAAAATATAGTTTTCTGTGTAAAAGTGCGCAGTGGAATTTTGACCGGCAGTACCGGCTGAGATCTATCTGGTACTACAACTGAGGAAATTGATTATGGGTAAATAAGATTAAGAAATGAGGAATTATAATTAGGAAAGGTAGAAATATTTAAAGTGCGATTTAGAGCGCTAATCTTAAAGGTTTTGGCCCAAAATTGGGCCAATGGGCAAAAATAAGTGAACCGGGCCTAAGTGGGCCCAAGACCCAACGTATATAAACATTAGTTGTGAGCATTTCAGCTCATTTTACCCTAAAAAGAATGGTTGGGGAGCTGATTTGAGAAGAGAGAAGAGAAGAGAGAAAACCTAACTCTCTTTGATCTTCAAACCACCATAACTTGAACTACGGAGCTCCGATTGACGAGCCGTTTACGGCCACGCGTTGCTCTTCTCATCCTCTACAATTCTATCTAAGTTTGGTGGTGAGTATTTCATTCATCTCTGCCCAGTTTTCGAAATTCCCCACTGTTACACGTTTTTGGGTAGTTAGTGTTGAAATCTTGTGATTTTGGGTGTTTAGGGATACTCCAACATGGATTCTAAGTGGGTTCTATCCCTACTTCATATGGGCTGAGGTAAGAAGTGCTCAAACCCTTGTGATTTGTCATTTTTATGAGCCCTAGGTTGATGTATGTATGTGACATTAGTTATGTTAGTGTATTTGGTGATGTTGGTGCACAATTGGGAGATTGGTATTGCTTGAGGAGCTTTGGTAAGGCTTGGAGCTAAGGTTGGTGAAGAATTCCAAAGAAGAGGCTCAATTGGTTTGGCTACAAGAGGTACGGTTTAAGTTTCATTTAAAGATAATGAATATATGAATGATTAGGTTGGTTATTGAATAATAAGGTTTGAGAAGTTGAAGTGTGGAATTTGGTAATTTTGGGTGAAATTATGTAGACGAGGTATGTTTGGTTCTGTTGAGATATATTATGTGATCATATATGTGATTATGATTATTAATGCCTTGATTGTATGATGATGCATTAGAGATATGTATGTTGTGATATATGCTTGGGGAATGATTAAGGTTTATTTGTGGGTGAAATCACGTGATAGTGAGTATGATATTGATTACGTATAATGATGGTTGATTGGAAATGGTATTATTGGAAATTGGGATGAGGAAGGATGTATGACATGATATTGTGTTTGTCCTTTAGCCATTTGATTGCTAAGTGTTAAAATGGTTAGATGTGGTTTTGGGAATTTTTGGTAAAGTGTCAATGTGTGAGTTGAGGATGGCTTGATGTGGATTTTGGTACATTTTGATTGATTTCAAAAAGGGTTGAAATTGGCATGTTTTGGTTGATTTTGAAAAGAGTTGAAAATGGCTTGTTTTGAAAATGGCACCTAGTGGTTTTGTATGAAAATATGGTTTTTGGGCATACTTTGACGGGACATAACTTGGACTACGGATCTCTGTTTTGTGCCAAATCTGTTTAGAAATGAAATTGGATCTGAGATGTCCATGCCGTTTGAAGAACGGGTGAAAAATGATTTAAAATGAGAAAGTTATGTCCGTCGGAAGATTGGGGGTTGAATCTGCAAATTCTGCAGCTTTTAACTTAGAAAATTTTTAGCAAAATGACCCTCCACGCGTAGGCACACTTGGCGCGTACGCGTCGTTCTTCAAGAAGGCACTATCCACGCGTGCGCGTGGTGTGCGCGGGCGCGTTGATGCGCTGCACCAAATGCCCAGCTATTTTCCCGAGAGTTATGCCAGAGTTGTGCCAGTTTTGTGCCTGGGGCGCAAGAGCACCCACGCGTACGCGTGGCTGACGCTTGCGCGTCATTTGGCTATTTTTCAACCCGCGCGTCCGCGCGTATGACGCTTGCGCGTCGATGAGTTTTGTGGCCATCCACGCGTGCGCGTGGAGTGCGCGTACACGTGGCCCTGTTTTTATGCCAAAGTTGATTTTTGAGTTTTAAAAGCCAAATCTCATACTTCTAAGCCTCCGATCTCACCTCTTATGTATTAAATCATTCTGATATGCCTAGCTATGAGCTAGGGGATGTGGTAACTTGCGAGTGAAGCAAGGGGAAAAGTTATGATCAATGATGATCAAAGATGATTATATGAGATATGGAGGATGGCGGTGGAAGTACCGTGTATGCCATGAGCCGGAGGGCTATATTTATTGATAAATGGCCCGTTCTTGAATGGAAAATGAAAGTGCCATATAAAAATGGAAGAATCAAATAATACGAAATAAATATCTAACATGATGATCAATATTTTTTCATATGAACCCTTGATGATCCCCCTGGAAAGATTTGTATTTATATATGCATTTCATATCAAACATATTGTGTTTTCATCTAAAACAATTGTGTAGAGATGCATGAATGTATATTGATGGTAAGATTTAAATATTAATGCATTCACATATTAAATTAATAAAATTAGAGACTTCTAATATTATACATATTCTCATAATTATTGAGAAGATTACTAATTTGGAAGCGCATTAAATCTTTGACCATAAATATTGACCTCATTTTACGTATTATCAATGAAATAGAATATTACTTGTAAAACAATAAAAAAATCAGTTTAAACGGTCTAAAATTATCTTATTTAATATTTTATTAATTGTTACTAGAATAATTATGTAATTTTAGATATAATAAATATGTAATTAGAGAATTATTTTTATAAAATTACGAAGGTTATGTTATATAAAATAATTATAATAAATTATAAAAAAATTCTAAATAGCGCCTCACAATTATTCTAAAAGACAATTAGACTTTCAAAAAAAAAGTTATTTTTGATTTTTTATCTTTAATTCCGTGAGACTGTTTAGTCCTTCCATAAACGACCTCTCTCTGGACTTAATAGAGCATGTCTATGTGACATGATAAACTACTGATCTATCTATTAAGTATCATCTTGGATTAATAGATTTTTTTTGGATCTTATTGTCTTTTAGAATAATTATCAGTGATTATTTAATTTTTTTTTATTTTTCATATACTTTGATTAAATTTATTGTATAAGAATTGAAAAATATTACTAATTTTTTTATTTAATTTTTACTTATAAAAATTGAATAGAGGATATATCATTTTAATCTTTTCACTCTGACTTAGAAAAATTATTAACATATTATATTATTAGGATTATGTTAAGTATTAGGTGTATTCAATTTAAATTGAACATCATAATTTATATAAAACTCATTTATTATTAACTATTGATTGAATTATTAGAACACGTGCATATTCTATTTTATAATAGATAATAAAAAAATTGACATAAAATATATCTAAAATTGATACAATAAATAAGAATATTTATATAACACTATTATAATTTAATCCCAGAACAACTTATCGTAAATTATTTATTCAATTTTCATTATTTTTTACAATTCTAGTCTAAGTAGAATTGTTAGTATTCTGTAACATCCTTACTATTAATTAGAATATCACGCTCCTGGCTACACCATTTTGATAACGAAGAATATTATGATGACTTCTATATACTTAATAATAAAATAGGAGTCTTTAACTTTCAAAATCGTATCACTGTTTTCTATGAAAAATCGTAAGATCTTTTTCACCTTTTACAAACATACATATATAAACAAAACTTCCAACACAAGAAACTTATAAATATGATATACATACATATCATTACAATCACGACTCCTATCCCTCTTATAAGAACATAATGATAAGGCGAGGAAAAACTATAACTAATATATATACAAATAGAAACAGCACAACTAATTAAGGACTTAGTAAAAACTTTATCAGTGAGAGAGAGCGCCAGTGATGACAATAGATTCAATGCGGCAGTGGCAGTCACTTTAAGGACAAAGAGAGCGTCGAAAAAATGGAGATTATGGTGCGGTATATGGTGGAAGCAGGCACAATGTGACATGTTAGGGTGCGGTTAGGACATTGATATGATGAGTACCGAGGGCTCTGCGGTGGTGGCTGGATTAAGGTTGTTGATGGAGGTGGTAGTTAGGTGGGGAGGGTAGAGGGGTTTGGGGGAAGGGTTATTTTCAGAATTGAAGGAGAGAGGATGACAAATTTTTAAGTACTAAATAAATATATTTGTTGTTTAAAAATAACTTTTTTAATAGATTACTGTGTAGGTTATAAAAAAATATATTCAAATTCAGCTAAATTTGGTCCAAAAATTTCTTGTCAAATATTTTTTTATGGCACAAAAAAATTTTACACAAATTAGTAGTGAGTTTAAGATAAAAATTAGAATTTGCTTGTATTTCATTTGAATGTGCATAATAACTTCACACTTATTTGAGACTCGTTTTGAAAAATGTTAGTTCTATTATAAATTTGTGTATAGTTAGTGTCAAATTTTTTTCTATATTAGTTTTAACTACCCTCTAATATAATCCAAAATATTTCACTCAGATTTATTTAGGACGAAAATAATTAATAATCTATGTAAATTTCGTCTAAATGCGCATCAGTGATTCATACGGATTTTATATGTATGTTAAAAAATTTTAACATTTAATGTAGAAAGATACTTTTTTTTGTTACAGAGAAAATATAGGTAACCAACTCTACGACTAACATGAATAACTTTTTCAAAAAATAAAAAAAATCGTATTTTGAAATTTCCAAAAACTAGGATTAGGTTCAGAAACACGCGCCATCCAACCTCAACCCCTACTACGACCTCCCTTCCAATTGTTCTCCCCCGCGACGTTGTTACCTCCCTTTGCAATCCCTCTGGAGAGCCTTCAAGGTCCATTGTTGCTCGCGCGCTGCCGCGTTCTCTTCCCAACTCTTCTCTCCGCGGCGCCATGACCCTCCCATGCGACCCTGGTCGCCCAGACGTCGTGCCTCTCCATGCAACACCTTGTCTTGTGATGCGCACTCCTTACCCTACAATTTCTCGTGTCATGATGTGCGCCCCTGCAATTTCTCGTGCCGCGATGCTGCCCCCTGGAACTTGTCGTCGTGCATATTCACTAATCAAGATTCATAAAAAAAGCAATAACGCTCTAATACTATCTCTATTCCTATGTTAGTTTATGTTTGTGAAACCATGGCTTCGACGACAAAAAAGAGCTTCGCGTTCTGTTGGTGGCGTTTTTAGCCACAATAACATCAACCCAATCCCAAGTTCACCAAAAGACTCTTAGCAAGAGGCCTTAACAGCACACTCGCCACCCGCGAATCTTTTTCTAAGTTTTGGATGATTCTTTTTACAAGTTTTAGATGTTTCTTTCTCCTAGATTTCGGATGTGTTTTTGTTATATGTTTTGGATATTTCTTTTTCTTCATTTTTGATTTTTCTTCTTTTTAGCTTTTGGATAATTTTTTAATAGTTTTATGTAGCGACCCTCAGTTTTAAAAATATAAATATAAATAAGTTATATTTATTTCATAAATTGGAGTTTTCTATACTTAGAAATTATTTTATTATTGAGTTCGATATTTGCTGATATGAGTAAATATCGGTTACTCTTTGCTGAGCTTAGCTTTGCTAGCTAATGCTTCATCAAATACCTTTCACCCTTAAGTTACTAATGTTATTTAGATTAATAACTCATATATTATTAACCTTATATATAAATTATTATTATAATCATATTAGCATTAGCATTATTATTATTATTACTAATATCATCATCATCATCATCATCATCATCATCATCATCATCATCATCATCATCATCATCATCATCATCATCATCATCATCATCATCATCATCATCATCATCATCATCATCATCATCATCATCATCATCATCATCATCATCATCATCATCATCATCATCATCATCATCATCATCATCATCATCATCATCATTATTATTATTATTATTATTATTATTATTATTATTATTATTATTATTATTAATACTAATATAATCCAAAATATTTCACTCAGATTTATTTAGGACGAAAATAATTAATAATCTATGTAAATTTCGTCTAAATGCGCATCAGTGATTCATACGGATTTTATATGTATGTTAAAAAATTTTAACATTTAATGTAGAAAGATACTTTTTTTTGTTACAGAGAAAATATAGGTAACCAACTCTACGACTAACATGAATAACTTTTTCAAAAAATAAAAAAAATCGTATTTTGAAATTTCCAAAAACTAGGATTAGGTTCAGAAACATGCGCCATCCAACCTCAACCCCTACTACGACCTCCCTTCCAATTGTTCTCCCCCGCGACGCTGTTACCTCCCTTTGCAATCCCTCTCGAGAGCCTTCAAGGTCCATTGTTGCTCGCGCGCTGCCGCGTTCTCTTCCCAACTCTTCTCTCCGCGGCGCCATGACCCTCCCATGCGACCCTGGTCGCCCAGACGTCGTGCCTCTCCATGCAACACCTTGTCTTGTGATGCGCACTCCTTACCCTACAATTTCTCGTGTCATGATGTGCTGTAATACCCAGTCTAACTGAAATTAATTAAATAATAAGTTAAATAGGAGCGAATACGGTTGGAAGATTTGGCAATTGGAATTTGATGATTTAAATATGATATTTGGATTCAGTGAATTTTTCCGAGTCGAAAGACATAGTTTTCTGCGTAAAAGCGCACAGTGGAATTTTGACCGGTAGTACCGGCTGAGACCTGTCTGATACTGCAGCTGAGAAAATTGATTATGAGTAAGTAGGATTAAGAAATGAGGAATTATAATTAGGGGAGGTAGAAATATTTGAAGTGCGATTTAGAGCGCTAATCTTAAAGGTTTTGGTCCAAAATTGGGCCAACGGACAAAAATAAGTGAACCGGGCCTAAGTGAGCCCAAGACCCAACATATATAAACATTAGTTATGAGCATTTCAGCTCATTTTGCCCTAAAAAAGGGGTGTTGGGCGCTGAAATTGGGAAGAGAGAAGAGAAGAGAGAAAACCTAACTCTCTTTGATCTTCAAACCACCATAACTTGAGCTACGGAGCTCCGATTGACGAGCCGTTTTTTAGGGATACTCCAACATGGATTCTAAGTGGGTTCTATCCCTACTTCATATGGGCTGAGGTAAGAAGTGCTCAAACCCTTGTGATTTGTCATTTTTATGAGCCCTAGGTTGATGTATGTATGTGACATTGGTTATGTTATTGTATTTGGTGATGTTGGTGCACAATTGGGAGATTGGTATTTCTTGAGGAGCTTTGGTAAGGCTTGGAGCTAAGGTTGGTGAAGAATTCCAAAGAAGAGGCTCAATTGGTTTGGCTACAAGAGGTACGGTTTAAGTTTCATTTAAGTACCATGTGTTGTGATGAGAATTCCTAGGCTAGATGCCCCTAGGATTAAGTTTGGACTATGTAAATGGTTGGTGCTAATATGCATAGTTGATATGTAACGTGAATTAATGATTGGGTTGAGAATTGTGTGACCTTGTATGCTTGGTGTATTGAGAATTTGATGTACTGGGTAATGACTATTGATTTTGTGGTTTATGCATTTAAATTGTGAAAATTGGGCCGGAGGCCGTGAATTTTGGGCCGGAGGCCGGAAAGAGGTAAGAAAGGTAAGTCGATGTGTGCATTGTATGATGGCACAAGTGATTGGATGAATTTCAGATAATGAATATATGAATGATTATGTTGGTTATTGAATAATAAGGTTTGAGAAGTTGAAGTGTGGAATTTGGTAATTTTGAGTGAATTTATGTAGATGAGGTATGTTTGGTTCGGTTGAGATATATTATGTGATCATATATGTGATTATGATTATTGATGCCTTGATGGTATGATGATGCATTAGAGATATGTATGTTGTGATATATGCTTGAAGAATGATTAAGGTTGATTTGTGGGTGAAATCACGTGATAGTGAGTATGATATTGATTATGTATAATGATGGTTGATTGGAAATGGTATTATTGGAAATTGGGATGAGGAAGGATGTATGACATGATATTGTGTTTGTCCTTTAGCCATTTGATTGAGAAGTGTTAAAATGGTTGGATGTGGTTTTGGGAATTTTTGGTAAAGTGTCAATGTGTGAGTTGAGGATGGCTTGATGTGGATTTTGGTACATTTTGATTGATTTCAAAAAAAGTTGAAATTGGCATGTTTTGGTTGATTTTGAAAAAAGTTGAAAATTGCTTGTTTTGAAAATGGCACCTTGTGGTTTTGTATGAAAACATGGTTTTTGGGCACATTTTGATGGGACATAACTTGGACTACAGATCTCTGTTTTGTGCCAAATCTGTTTAAAAATGAAATTGGATCCGGGATGTCCATGCCGTTCGAAGAACGGGTGAAAAATGATTTAAAATGAGAAATTATGTCCGTCGGAAGATTGGGGGGTTGAATCTGTAAATTCTGCAGCTTTTAACTTAGAAAATTTTTAGCAGAATGACCCTCCACGCGTAGGCGCACTTGGCGCGTACGCGTCGTTCTTCAAGAAGGCACCATCCACGCGTGCGTGTGGTGTGCGCGTGCGCGTCGATGCGCTGCACCCAATGCCCAGCTATTTTCCAGAGAGTTGTGCCAGTTTTGTGCCTGGGCGTAAGAGCATCCACGCGTACGCGTGGCTGACGCTTGCGCGCCGTTTGGATATTTTTCAACCCGCGCGTTCGCGCGTATGACGTTTGCGCGTCGATGAGTTTTTGGCCATCCGCGCGTGCGCGTGGAGTGCGCGTACGCGTGGCCCTGTTTTCATGCCAAAGATGGTTTTTGAGTTTTTAAAGCCAAATCTCATACTTCTAAGCCTCCAATCTCATCCCTTAGGTATTAAATCATTATGATATGCCCAGCAATGAGGAAGGAACTAGGGGATGTGGTAACTTGCAAGTGAAGCAAGGGAAAAGGTTATGATCAATGATGATCAGATATGATTATATGAGATATGGAGGGTGACGGTGGAAGTACCGTGTAAGCCATGAGCCGAAAGGCTATAATTATTGATAAATGGCCGGTTCTTGATTGAACCATGGGCCGGATGGCTGAGTTATTGCCGGGTTACGGCAAGGCCATTATTGTTTATGGCTGAGTATAAATGCCTATATGATTAATAAATGAATGTGTTACCTGGATAATAATGAAAAAGGTTGAAATGTGATGTGTGACCCCGGGTAGTAGGCAGTGGCGTTGTCCACTTGCTCCGGGTATGAGACGGGAAAGGATGTTTATGATAAATGAGTTTAATTATGGAGTTTTGAACACATGTGTATTTGTGATACCTGGGTAGTAGTAAGGTGGTGGTTCGTCCCGCTTGCCCCAGGTTAATGTTTGAGATTTGATAACAGTTATGATTGCTTCTAAACTGAACGAATGTATGTTTTGAGATCCTGGGTAGTAGCAAGGGTTGTGGTTCGTCCCACTTGCTCCGGGACAGAGATTGAGACCCTGGGTAGTAGCAAGGGTTGTGGTTCGTCCCACTTGCTCCAGGTCAGAGATTGTGACGCCTGGGTAGTAGCGGCAGTAGTGGTGAATCCACTCACTCCAGGTTGAGCTTGTAAACACCCGCCTGGGTAGTAGCCGCAGTAGTGGTTATTCCACTGGCTCTGGGTTGAGCGGGTAGGGTTACTCTTTGCTGAGCTTAGCTTTGCTAGCTAATGCTTCATCAAATACCTTTCACCCTTAAGTTACTAATGTTATTTAGATTAATAACTCATATATTATTAACCTTATATATAAATTATTATTATAATCATATTAGCATTAGCATTATTATTATTATTACTAATATCATCATCATCATCATCATCATCATCATCATTATTATTATTATTATTATTATTATTATTATTATTATTATTATTATTATTATTATTATTATTATTATTATTATTATTATTACGTTATTAATATTATAACTATTTGATTTACCTATTTTCGATTACCTAACCTATGCTTTCGTTTATATATATATATATATATATATAGAATTTTCGCATGTACATTTTTTCCCTCCTAGAGGTTGACTTGGAGATACAGGTATTTATTTTGTAGTTTGAGTTTTATTTTGGGTTGTATATAAATATATATAATTAGATACTTTGGCCGGCCTTAGCTTCGCAGGTCGAGTCTGGAGCTTGCTATCTGAGTTTTGGAACTCTGGTATATACATATGTTTTCAGTTTTCTTTTGATCTTACTTGTCCGTTCTACGAATAACCATGCGAGTGTGACACGATTCTCTGTTTATCGTTTTTGTTTAGCTTATTCTTCAAGACTCCTTGATATGGTTTCATCCACTATATTTATGTACATATCCTTTTCTTTTAGAGGTCGTAATATCTTGCCACCTCTACTTCACGACTTAAGCATAAGGCTCAGTGTGGTAGGGTATTACATTTTAGATGTTTCTTTTCTTAGTTTTGGGATGCTCTTTCTTCAATAATTTTGGATGTCTTATTTTGTTAGGTTTTGAATTTTCTTAAATGCTTTTGGATATCTCTCTTTTTATAGGTTTTGGATGTTTCTATATTCGAAAGTGATGCATTCTTTTTTACTATAATTGAAAAAGTTTTCGATAATCTTTTACAATGATTTTGGATGTTTCTTTTTTTCAAAAATGATGAAAGGAGATCAACAATTTATGAGGGTTGAAGAAATACTCCTGATGTCATTAGTAATGGTTAACGTGGAATATTAATCCATTAACGAAAGGAGAAATGCGATTAATTTTAATTTTTTATGGGCTAATTTAATTGGAAAAAATTTGAGAATAAATTCGACGAACAAACTATCTTTAATGACTAATTTTACCATTAATTCTATAAATTAAATAGATAGCGTGTCAATTGTAAAAAGTTTGAAATGTATTCACAAAATACACTTTTTACAAACTTATTCGTTTTAGAAACATAGTTGATTTACATTGCATGTTAAGAGTATATCTTTTTGCCCTTATCATTTGAATTCCATTTTTATATGCAAATTTCTTTTAATGTTCAAATCTTTGTCCGATCCATATGTAATTTTTAAAATTTTAAAAAAAAGAAAAAAAAATACATCTTTATTAATACTTTGGAATTTTGTACAGTTTAAGGTTTGTTTTGAATAAATCTATTTCTTTGTCTAACTTTGGAATAAATACTTGACAGATATAGTTGAATCCGAATATCCAATTATTATCCTCTTTGACATATCCCTATTGATCCTTGTGCTATATTTTTATTTTTTTAATGTATTTCTTTAATTGATACTCGTCATAAGATGTATGTACATATTTCAATTTTAGATATTGTAATAAGCTAAATTTATTCATATTACACATTTACATACACAACATTTAAGGATTTTCATTATTCACTATTTGATATTTATAAAAAATAATATTCTTTGATTATCTTTAATTTTTTCTGATTTTAAATTTTTGAAAAAGTTTTTGTTAGTTTGATCTTTTAGGATGTAATTTTAACAAGAAAAAATATTTTAAGAATATTTCTCATCATTTATCCTTAAATTTTAGCTAGATCCATCCAATAGTATATGATTATAAGTTAAGTTCAACCAATTTAAAGAAAAAATAATTTTGTTATGTCTTTTATTAAATTTAGTTATCTATGCAAAAAAAAGCAATAAAATGTAAATTGGTCTTTGTGCTTCCATCTATTTTTTTATTAATAGTTAGAATAGAAATAATATTCTCGGACACTTCTCGTTTGATGATAAAAAAATATATGCTAATGTTGGAAATAAAAAAATTGAAAAAAATGCAAAAAGGTAACTTTTGAAACAAAAATCTGTTAAAAATATAATTAATTATATATCTTTTTCTATCAATTTAAACTTTTAAAATAAATGTGATTTTATGACAACACCAAATTCAAAAGAAGCATCCATTACATATAAAAAGTACAAGTAGAAAATATGAAAAGTTTCAAATTTCATGCACCATTGTAACATACATTAGATTTCATTTTTCACTTGACTATAATAAAAAATATGAAATATCATTGTACATACATCAATTAAGGCTTATTTGTCAATGTTCAACTGGCACATTGGATATGGAAGGTTTTCGTAATCAAAGAGTTCTGGTTCGAATCTGTAAGATGTACCAAAATTAGATCTCATTTATTTTCACCTGAGTTCACCATAATATTTAAGAATAGCATAAAATCCTAAAATCTATGGTGAAGCTTGCAAGAAAAAATAATCTTCTGCGGTATCATCACCAACAGAGGTTTGTTTTCATTATTGCCACCATGAATTCCCAAAATCGGTTATGATTAAAAACATATAGCAGCAATAAAAACAAAAATAATATAATCCTTTGGTACTTTATTGACTTGATATGATGATCAATTTGAAGATCTGATGAATCCATATTTGATTATGATTTTTGGTTGAAATTGAATGTATTTCATCATATAAACTTGTACTTATTCCGCTAAATAGCATGCATTTGAACTTTCCTCCTAATTTGTGCTTGATTATGAAAACATGCTCTTTTGTGCCTAATTTGATTATTTTTATTCCATTTACCTTCCATTCGATGTCTTGATATTATTTGTGAGTGATTTCAGAGGTATAAGGTAAGAATGGCTTGGAGAGAATGGAAGAAGAGCATTCAAAGTGGAGGAAGCATGAAGAATCAAACGAGTAGAGCTCAGCCTAGTGTGCGTATGCACAGCCATCAGATTAGAGCCACGCGTGCGCGCGAGCCGCACCGTGCATGTCGCGCGTCCATTCAAGCATCGCCTAGTGTGCGTTCGCACAACTTCCTGTGCGTACGCACGGGTAGAGATTTTCGGCAGAGTGTGCGTACGCACACGTCTGTGCGTCCGCACAGGTGGCCGTACATGCCTTCATTAAAATCTCACATGGTTCACGATTTTGGTGGTTTGGAGGCCCATTTCTGAAGCCATTTAGCTCATAAGGAAGGGAGAATGAAGACCATAGCATAGCATAACATTAGGGTAGCTTAGGAGTAGTAGTAGAAAGCTTTAGTATAGTTTTTCTTTAAGTTTTTCATCATCTCTACCAGGGTTTATACTAGGGTTTTTACATTCAAGTGCCATTTCCTATTTTGATCTTGGATTTTGCTAATTTCCATTGTAAGTATCTCTTTGTTACCACTCTTTGTAGTTACATTGTTCTTACTCTTTCTTATAATTCAAGTTATAGTTCAATTTTACTTCTCTTTTGCAATTTCTAATTCTTGTTGATGAATTTGAAGATTGATGATTATTACATGCTTTCTTGAGTCTTTATTGTTGATTGAGATCATTTGTTGCTTTTTGTTTCAAGCTTTTTCTCATTTTTCCCATGTTTAAGGTTTTTGCCCACCAAGTGTTTGACAAAATGTCAATTATGATTTTGGGCTAGTTTTCTATCTCTTGGCTTGGGAAAAGTGAGCAATTGGGTTCCTAGAGTTGGAATGTCCAACATTTAGTGTCAATTCTTGGATTGTTAATTGTTCTTGTTCCCACTAACGCTATGTTGTTGCTAAAGCAATTAGCAAGCAATTTAGGATTTGTGGGTTAAGAACACTTATGCTCATTTAACTTACTTTCCGATGTGAGAGTTGATCAAATGATTTTTTTAAAAGAAAATGAAAGTGCCATATGAAAATGGAAGAATCAAATAATATGGAATAAATATCTAACCTGATGATCAATATTTTTTCATATGAACCATTGATGATTCCCCTGGCTAGAATGGTTTGTATTTATATATTTTTTTCATATCAATCATATTGTGTTTTCATCTAAAACAATTGTGTAGAGATGCATGAACGTATATTGATGGTAAGATTTAAATATTAATGCATTCACATATTAAATTAATAAAATTAAATGCTTCTGATATTATATATATTCTCATAATTATTGAGAAGATTACTAATTTGGAAGCGCATTAAATATTTGACCATAAATATTGACTTCATTTTACATATTATCAATGAGATAGAATATTATTTGAGAAACAATAAAAAATCAGTCTAAACGGTCTAAAATTATCTTATTTAATGTTTTATTAATTATTACTAGAATAATTATATAATTTTAGAGATAATAAATATGTAATTTGAGAATTATTTTTATAAAATTATGAAGGTTATGTTATATAAATAATTATAATAAATTATAAAAAAAATTTCTAAACAGGTCCTCACAATTATATTATTCAAAAAGACAATGAGACTCTCAACAAAAAAAAATTCTTTTCGATTTTTTATCTTGAATTCCGTGAGACTGTTTAGCCCTTCCGTAAACAACCTCTCTCTAGGCTTAACAGAGCATGTCTATGTGGCATGATAAACTACTGATCTATCTGTTAAGTACCAGCTTGGATTAATAGATCTTTTTTTGGGGATCTTATTGTCTTTTAAGATAATTATCAGTGGTTGTTTAAGTTTTTTTCATATATATTGATTAAATTTATTGCATAAGAATTGAAAAATATTACTAATTTTTTTTATTCATAACGATTGAATAGAAGATATATCATTTTAATCTTTTCACGTTGACTTAGAAAAATGATTAACATATTATATTATTAGGATTATGTTAATTCTTAGGTGTATTCAATTAAAATTGAACATCATAATTCATATAAAACTCATTTATTATTAACTATTACTTGAATTATTAGAACAAGTGCATATTCTATTTTATAATAGATAATAAAAAAATTGACATAAATTTTATCTAAAATTGATGATACAATAAATAAGAATATTTGTATATCACTATTATACTTTAATCACCAGAACAACTTATCCTAAATTATTTATTCAATTTTCATTCTTTTTTACAATTCTAATCTAAGCTGAATGGTTAGTATTTTGTAACATCCTTACTATTAATTAGAATATCAAGCTTCTGGCTGCACCATTCTGTTAGCGAGAAATATTATGATGACTTCTATATACTTAATAATAAAATAGGAGTCTTTAACTCTCAAAGCCGTATCACTGTTTTCTTTAGAAAATCGTAAGATCTTTTTCACTTTTTACAAATATGCATATATAAACAAAACTTCTTACATAAGAAACTTACAAATATTATATACATACATATCATTACAATCACAGCTCCTATCCCTCTTATAAGAACATAATGATAAGGCGAGGAAAAACTATAACTAATATATATACAAATAGAAACAGCACAATTAAGGACTTAGTAAAAACTTCATCAGTGAGAGAGAGCGCCAGTGGTGACAATAGCTTTAGTGCGGCAGTGGCAATCACTTTAAGGACAGAGAAAGCATAAAAAAATGGAGATTAGGGTGTGGTATGTGGTGGAGGTAGGCACAATGTGACTTGTTAGGGTGCGGTTAGGACATTGAAATGACGAGTGCCGAGGGCTCTGTGGTGGCGGCTGGATAAAGGTTGTTGATGGAGGTGGTAGCTAGGTAGGGAGGGGAGAGGGGTTTGGGGGAAGGGATTTTTCAGAAGTGAAGGAAAGAGGACGACAAATTCGATTTAAATGAGGTCATTATCATTGGTATTACCATTGAATTTATTCTATGATAATACGGAACGTTGAAGCGATTTCAAATTGGGAATTTTCTCGAATAAAAATTAAGACTTGGTGCCAACTTATTTAATTACACCCATAATTTTCAATAACTTTTAATAAAAGCAAAAGAAAAACCAAAATCTATCTAAAAGAAATAATTCTCAATAACTTTTATATATAAATTGTTGGAAATCAAATTATTTAATATAAAATTTACTAAGTATCCATTTAGATTATTATTATTCTTTAAATAAAGCATTTGATTCTCAATAAGAAAAATAAAAACATACATCATTTGTACACACCAAAGCAAAATAATAAATACAATTGTATTATGACTTATATATTATACACTTGGATAAATCGCAGGAAACAATCAACCAATTAGCATGTATTTTAAGTATGTGATTGTTAGATTTTAAATATTTAATATTAAATTCTTGAATGAATAAATTCTTTTTCCGATTAATTATTGACAGAGATTTTTGTAAGGTCCCACATCGGTTGAGGAAGGGAACGAAGCATGCCTTATAAGGGTGTGGATACCTCTCCCTAGCATGACGCATTTTGACGAGTGAGTGTGGGGGGATTTGGCTATCATCCCTATCGTCAAAGGCAAAACCGTGAGGCCTTGTGTGCCAAAGCGGGCAATATCATGCTAGCGGGTGGTCTGGGCTGCTACAATTTTTGTTGTCACTCTAACAAAATAATCTAATTACATAGCAAATTAAACTCACAAAGACACTTTAAGAATTACATTCTCAACAAAAAAGGAAACGATAATAGTAAAATCTTGAATGGCAACCCAAACCTCATAATGAGCATTCTCTTGTTATCATTCTTTGGAGCACTCCCACCAACATATGTATGTGCATGCGCCTTAGATGAATGTGTTCCGATGAAACATTCAAATTATGCACAATTTGATGTCCCTTTCAATGGAGCAATGTAGGTAGTCACGTTGCCAAAATACTCACAAAAAGTATGTTTAACAAATATTATAATATAATTTTTTGGTA
>NC_029788.2:122331813-122336755 GCF_000816755.2 Arachis ipaensis
ACATTTTTTTATGGCACACAAAAAATTTTAAACAAATTAGTAATGAGTTTAAGACAAAATTAGAATTCGTTTGTATTTTATTTGAACGTGCATAATAACTTCACACTTATTTGAGACTCGTTTTGAAAAATATTAATTCTATTATAAATTTGTGTATAATCAGCCTCAAATTTTTTGCTATATTAGTTTTAACTTCCCTCTAAAATAATCCAAAATATTTCACTCAGATTTATTTGGGACAAAAATAATAATCTATGTAAATATCGTCTAAATGCGCATCAGTGATTCATACGAATTTTATATGTATGTAAAAAATTTTAACATTTAATGTAGAAATTTCTTTGGTAAAATAGAAAGTATAGGTAACCAACTCTATGTATAACCAACATGAACAACTTTTCAAAAATTTTTAAAAAATTGTATTTTGAAATTCCCAAAAATTAGGATTAGGTTCAGAAACACGCGTCATCAAATCTCAACCCCTATTGTGACCTCCCCCTCCAATTGCTCTCCCCCGCGATGCAGTTACCTCTCTTTGCAATTCCGCTATATTAGTTTTAACTTCCCTCTAAAATAATCCAAAATATTTCACTCAGATTTATTTGGGACAAAAATAATAATCTATGTAAATATCGTCTAAATGCGCATCAGTGATTCATACGAATTTTATATGTATGTAAAAAATTTTAACATTTAATGTAGAAATTTCTTTGGTAAAAGAGAAAGTATAGGTAACCAACTCTATGTATAACCAACATGAACAACTTTTCAAAAATTTTTAAAAAATTGTATTTTGAAATTCCCAAAAATTAGGATTAGGTTCAGAAACACGCGTCATCAAATCTCAACCCCTATTGTGACCTCCCCCTCCAATTGCTCTCCCCCGCGATGCAGTTACCTCTCTTTGCAATTCCTCCCGAGAGCCCTCAAGGTCAATTGCTGCTCGTACGCTACCGCATTCTCTTCCCAACTCTTCTCTCCGTGGCGCCGCGCCCCTCCCCTCCGACCCTGATCGCCGTGACGCTGCGCCTCTCCATGCAACACCTCATCTCGGGATGCACACACTCTGTGCCTGTGCTAGTTAGGGTATCTAATCGATACGTCTAGCATGAAGTCCATAAGTGTACCTTTGGTACTTTGAAGCACTATACTTCCGATATTGAGACTGATCAACTTGATATCGATTGTTTGGTGTGTATAGGAACCAGATGGGACCTCGTGGACCCGGTCGGGAATGTGAAAGAGATCGTACTAATACGTAGGAACCGGAAATCAACCCGAATAACCCGGTAAACCTTATGGCGGCGTTGGAGAATATGGCTGCTGCTATGCAGGCCACTACGGAGGCTCTTGGGCAACAGATGAACAATAATGGCAATGGCGGAAGGGAAGCTCAGGGCCCGATGACACTGGCAACCTTCTTAAAGGTTAATCCTCCTAAGTTCAAGGGAACCACCAATCCGACTGAAGCTGATACTTGGTTTCAGGCCATGGAGCGAGCACTGCAAGCGCAGTTGGTGCCTGAAGAGCAGCGTGTTGAATTCGCTACCTATCTACTCACGGGGGAAGCATCGCATTGGTGGCAAGGGGCTCGACGTCTCCTGCAACAGGGGAATGATCATATCACTTGGGATGCCTTCCAGGTGGCATTCTATAAGAAGTACTTTCCGAATTCCGCCAGGACAGCCAAGGAATTGGAGTTACTGCAGCTAAAGCAAGGTGCTATGTCCATATCTGAGTATACAGAAAAATTTGAGGAGCTATTCAGGTTTTCTCGCATGGGTCAAGGAGCTCCGGGAGACTTCGAGGAATGGAAATGCATTAAGTATGAAGGAGGGCTCCGGAGCGACATCTTAAGTTCAGTGGGACCAATAGAGATCCGAACTTTTTCAGAGTTAGTGAATAAGAGCAGAATTGCTGAAGAGTGTGTGAAGAGGAGGGTTGCAGAGAAGGGAAGTCATTGAGAGCACAACCAAGGATTCGCACCAAGGGGTCGAGAGTTTAAGGAGAGAGGATACGTACAACACTTTCCCCAAGGACAGAATAACTTTGCGATGAGTAAGGAGTCCCAAAGGAATGGTAAGGGAAAACGGACAGCGGCTGCTTCTGATGTTTCAAGCTGTCAGAGATGTGGAAGTCATCACCCAAATAGGCCGTGCCGATTGGGGTTAGGTGTATGTTACAAGTGCAGGTTACCAGGGCATGTATCAAGAAATTGCCAACAAGGAGAGAGTCAGGATGCGGGCCGATTGCGACAGTAAGATTGAGGTAATTGCCTTAATACAAATGGATAAATGCCTGTGATGTAAATGACTTTCTGTTGAGAATGATGTGTTGTGTTTGTTATGTAGTTGGTTGATTTCTGGATTTTTGGTGAAATGGATTGATCTCGTGACTTTTAGTTCATTTGATTTAAATAGATAAGGGATGGTCCTAAATGATGGATTTGGAAACATTAATTCGAATTGTCGGTCAAGTTAAGTGGTGGTTTAGTACTTGAGGAAATAAGTGATGGAACTAATACTTGACGAGAAATCAAGGTGGCATAGCGGAAGCTTGCTAAAGCGTTAGCATAGTATGGTAATAATAAGGAAAAGTAGAGCATGATTGGAAATGCTTTATGCTTTGAGTACTTAAAAGTTTAGTGAGCTTATGCAGATAATGATTCTAGGTAATTGGAATTAATTGCGGCTGTGAGCCTTGATGGTTCTGAAACAGATGAGGAAATTATCATTGATGCATAATTAGATTTAGATGATGAGAGAGTGCGAGTTGTCGTGTTTGAGAGATGAGTACCATGATGTTTGGTCATAGTGACCTTGGAATTAGATTGAGATTTATAATGATTGGTTTTGAAAGACGAATGTGAAAGCCACTTAATTGAAATACAGATGCAGTACTGAGATTGGTTTGAGGGAGCCCGTGACGGGTGGTAAACTCCAATTTTTGGGGAGGTACTGTTGAAAATTTTTCTCCAAAAAAATTTGAAAGAGTGCTGGTTATGGTTTTGAGGATAATTTTTTATATGAGTAACTTTAACGAAAGAGATGTGTCTCGAATGCTTTTATAGATTATTAAAGGAAGGCGGATTCTCATGATTTTTGTTAAATTGTTATTTCAAACTCATTTGCTATCTAGAAATGAAAGGGGTTTTTGATTGATGAGTCAGAGACTTTATAACAGCAAGTCATGTAGAAATTCGAAGGTTTGAGAATAAAAAAGTAAGTTTGGAGGTTATGCTTGGAGTTGAGCTGTGATTAGTGGTAATTGGCTTGGCAGAGGGAGAGGATAGTGATGGATGGAATTTTCGAGGGCGAAAATTTCTGTTAGGGGGGTAGAATGTAATACCCGGTCTAACCGAAATTAATTAAATAATAAGTTAAATGGGAGCGACTATGGTTGGAAGATTTGGCAATTGAAATTTGATGATTTAAATATGATATTTGGATTCAGTGAATTTTTCCGAGTCGGAAAATATAGTTTTCTGCGTAAAAGTGCGCAGTGGAATTTTGACCAGCAGTACCGGCTGAGATCTGTCTAGTACTACAACTGAGGAAATTGATTATGGGTAAATAAGATTAAGAAATGAGGAATTATAATTAGGGAAGGTAGAAATATTTAAAGTGCGATTTAGAGCGCTAATCTTAAAGGTTTTGGCCCAAAATTGGGCCAATGGGCAAAAATAAGTGAACCGGTCCTAAGTGGGCCCAAGACCCAACATATATAAACATTAGTTATGAGTATTTCAGCTCATTTTTCCCTAAAGAAGGGGTGTTGGGCGCTGAAATTGGGAAGAGAGAAGAGAAGAGAGAAAACTTAACTCTCTTTGATCTTCAAACCACCATAACTTGAGCTGCGGAGCTCCGATTGACGAGCCGTTTGTGGCCACGCGTCGCTCTTCTCATCCTCTACAATTTTATCTAAGTTTGGTGGTAAGTATTTCATTTATCTCTGTCCAGTTTTCGAAATTCTCCACTGTTACACGTTTTTGGGTAGTTAGTGTTGAAATCTTGTGATTTTGGGTGTTTAGGGATACTCCAACATGGATTCTAAGTGGGTTCTATCCCTACTTCATATGGGTTGAGGTAAGAAGTGCTCAAACCCTTGTGATTTGTCATTTTTATGAGCCCTAGGTTGATGTATGTATGTGACATTGGTTATGTTAGTGTATTTGGTGATGTTGGTGCACAATTGGGAGATTGGTATTGCTTGAGGAGCTTTGGTAAGGCTTGGAGCTAAGGTTGGTGAAGACTTCCAAAGAAGAGGCTCAATTGGTTTGGCTATAAGAGGTACGGTTTAAGTTTCATTTAAGTACCGTGTGTTGTGATGAGAATTCCTAGGCTAGATGCCCCTAGGATTAGGTTTGGATTGTGTAAATGGTTGGTGCTAATATGCATAGTTGATATGTAATGTGAATTAATGATTGGGTTGAGAGTTGTGTGACCTTGTATGCTTGGTGTATTGAGAATTTGATGTACTGGGTAATGAGTATTGATTTGTGGTTTATGCATTTAAATTGTGAAAATTGGGCCGGAGGCCGTGAATTTTGGGCCGGAGGCCGAAAGAGGTAAGAAAGGTAAGTCGATGTGTGCATTGTATGATGGCACAAGTGATTGGATGAATTTCAGATAATGAATATATGAATGATTAGGTTGGTTATTGAAGAATAAGGTTTGAGAAGTTGAAGTGTGGAATTTGGTAACTTTGGGTGAAATTATGTAGACGAGGTATGTTTGGTTCGGTTGAGATATATTATGTGATCATATATGTGATTATGATTATTGATGCCTTGATGGTATGATGATGCATTAGAGATATTAGAGATATGATATATGCTTGAAGAATGATTAAGGTTGATTTGTGGGTGAAATCACGTGATAGTGAGTATGATATTGATTACGTATAATGATGGTTGATTGGAAATGGTATTATTGGAAATTGG
>NC_029788.2:122337103-122343954 GCF_000816755.2 Arachis ipaensis
TTATATTATGTATTGAACTCTTTGAATTTGTCTATAGAGGCTCTCATGTTTCCTTCGGGAGAGATTAGGATATACTGTTGTCAACTAATTTCATAATGTACTCTAGCCGACCTAAACTTCGCGGGTCGCGACTAGTAGCTACTTACTTATGTTATATATATCTATCTGTTATCTATCTCTTAATCTCCTCTACGCCTTGTCCGTATATTGTTTTCGGCTTCACGGTTTATCTTTTGTTGTCGAAACGTGAGAGATACGTCTTCGCGATTTTATTTCTACTCTTTTCAGGCTTCTCGATTAATACTCCTTTCGAAATTACCTATATTTATTTATTAAAAATCCACCTGAGAGTCGTACCACCGTAATATCATTGACTTATGACTCGAGCATAAGGATTTGAATATTAGGGTGTTACAACCTCTCTCTTCTGTGCTTAACAGAGCATACCTATGTGGCATGTTAAACTACTGATCTGTCTGTTAAGTACCAGCTTGGATTAATAGATTTAATTTGTTTTTGGGATCTTATTGTCTTTTGAGATAATTATCAGGGATCGTTTAAATTTTATTCATTTTTTTATTTTTTCATATACATTCATTAAATTTATTGTGAATACTTTATGCTCCAATTTTATTAAAATTACCAAACTATCCCTATACCTAATTTTTATCAAAACTCTAAATCCCAAAAATATCACTCTAACCCTAATTTTCCCTTTCCCTTCAGCCGCCTCACCCCTTTCAGTTTTTCCCTTCCTTCCAAACAGATCCAGCACATAGCAACAAAAGAAAAAAAAAAGAAAAAAAAGGAAGAAAACGTTGAGGGAGAGAAGGATAAACGGAGACAGAGAAGAAAGAATAGGGTGAAAGGGAAGAGAGAAGAGGGAGATCTGGAGGGAGGAAAAGAGCACCGGGAAGGAGGAAAGCTCATCGCCGCTAGGACACCCAGCTACCGTCGCGCCGCCACCTTCAGACGCCGTCGCCGCCGCCGTTCGCGAAGAGGGAAGAGAGAGCTCGCGGGTGAGAGAGGAAGCGTCGCGCAAACCACTGACCCCGCGTTCGTCATCGTCTTCGCGGGTTCTTGGTTCCAGTCGCCGCCGTCGTCCCCGCTGTGAAGCTTGTCGCCGTTGCTGCAGTTGTCAGCGCCGACGTCGTCGCCGAAGGGAGTAAGCATCCCCGTCGTCCATGGATGAAGCAGAGGAGAGAGATCCGCGAGGAAGGGAGGACCGCGCCCGTCCAGCCGCCGCGCACAATCGCCGCTCATGTCGCCGGCGCCATCCCCGTCAAATCCCCGTTGCCGAAGCTTCTGGCCGTGCCTCTGTCGCCGGACAACACCGCTACCGCCTGGAACCCCCATTGAAGTCAGTATCTGTGTGGTAAGCGCTAAGCTTGCTTCAGCTTCTTTGTCTATTAAGTTGGTTTTTACCGTGAGGGTGGTTGCTGAGATTATCTGTGTCAGGATGTCTGATCACATTGTCACTGCAAGTTTTTTTGTCCTGCGCCACCATTGGAGCCGCCCAACCGGTACTGAAATCGCTGCTGCTCTGTGTTCTTTTTTAGTAAGTATTTACGTTTCGAAAAACCTCTGCGTTAGTGTCATGTTATGTGTATTATAGTCTTTGCAATATTGATGTGTTAGGGATCAATAGCCTAGCTTACATGTAGCGATCGAGGCTGTTTCTGCTTTTGGGAAAGCAAGCGGAGCAGAGGCTTCAGTTGCCGCTGATTTTGGGCTGAGAGAAACGAGTTCAGTTGACGCGTTTGGATTATGGTTTTGCGTGTCGAGGTAGGGGTTTTCTTAAAATATATTTTATATTACAGAGTTGTGATAAATAGATATTGATGCATAGAGATTTACTTCTGTGATTATATTTGTCTTATGGATGTGATGGTTTGTTGGACTGAATTATTGAGTACTTGATTGCGTGAGTGGTGTGTGGTTGTGGATAAAAACCGGTTTGGAATGCCATTTACTTGATTATTAAGAAAGGTAGATTTTCTTGGTTTTAGAGTTTACTTAGTAATATAAATAAAACGATTTTGGAAATAATTTGAGATATGAAAATAAATTGATTCTGGGAGCAGTTTGATTGTGACTTGGTTTGATTTTATGAATGATTTAATATTTGAGCTGATTCGATTTTAAAAAGAGTTTTATTGTTAGAATTGGTTGATTTCAAAATAATTTGACATTGGAACTGGTTCAATTATGGAAAATGTTTGAGATTTGGAAATGGTTGAGAAAAGGTTTGAGAAATGTTTGGATGGGACCCGAAAAGGGTGGCAGTGTCCGAGTTTTAGAGGAGATGCTGCCGAAATTTTATAAAATTAGAAGTTTTATTTAAAGTAATTAATTAAAAAGATTTGTTTTTAAGCCTTATACATTTTAAGATTGATTTGTCTATCAAAGAGAGAATTTTGTTTTGGAATTGAGATTGTTAACGAACAGAATGAAAAAGAGGATGATGAGGATTTTATTTGAAATATGGCTTTGAAATGAACTTGGAAATGAGATTTGGATTGATGAATAATTATGATGTTGAGAATGTTGAGATGTGAACTTTGAATTATTCACATGGCTTATGAATTTGAAATATTTGAGATACGAGGTTCCCTGGATTAAGTGTCGTGGCTTGCCACCACGTGTACCAGGTTGAAAACTCGATACTCTGTTGTCCCTACGACGTAAGTGTGTGACCGGGCACTATATAAATTCCCGGGAATGTTACCCCCATTGAGTAATATTGATTATTTGAGAAAAAGCTATGCATAGACTCTTGGGGATGCACGTCGGGGGACAGTCTAAGTACAATTCAGACTTGTCGGGTTGGCTGGATAACCGACAGATGAGCCTCATCAGCCATAGGACAGGCATGCATCATATGCATTTGTATGCTTTGCTTGAGTTTGAACTTGTTTTGGTTTGCTTAATTGCTAAACTGTTCGTAACTGCTACTTGAACTATTTGCTGTAACTACTGCCTACTTGTGCTTCCCTTGTCTGCCTTGCCTGTGTTTGTCCTAGCGTGCTACATTTGAGATTGAACTTTGGTGCTGAATTAATGATTATGTTGTTTGATTGCGTGGTTGGTTTCTGATTGAGATTTTCTTATAAGAAAGGAAATGTTTCGGATTTCTGAAAGATTAAACATTGTTTCTTTGAAAAGGTTTTGAACGATTACCTATTGGTTTTTTAAAAGATTCATAAGGCAATGATAATCACTGAGCTTGAAAACAGTTTTCCTATTAAATATCTTCTTATGACAACTTTGAAACTCCATGGTGAGACCGTGTGGTTAGGTTCTCACCCCCCTACAACTTTACTTTTCAGGAACTGAATGAAGAAGCACTAAGAAGAATTATACTGCGTTTGGTTTATATGTTGTTGTATTAATTAGATTATTTTCTTCCCTCGTCTTTGTTATTACAAGTTTGTAAGAGGGATAGGAGTTGTATGTTTTATATGTTTATTATATTACGAGATAATATAGAAAGAGTATTGTATATGAATCTATGTCTGCTTGTATTTTTCTTAAGATAAAATATTTATTTTCCGGTTTTTAAAGGAATCAACGATACAGTGTCGAGTCACAGGCTCCTATTTTAATATTTAGTATGTAAAGTAGTCGTAATACTTCTTGCTATCAGAGTAGCGCAGCCGGAAGCGTGACTTCTGATAGTGAGAGTGTTACAAGCTATTATAATTTAATCTCCAGAACAACTTATTGTAAATTATTTATTCAATTTTCATTTTTTTTACAATTCTAATCTAAGCAGAATGGTTTAACATCCTTACTATTATTAATTAGAATATCATGCTTTTGGCTACACCACTCTGATAGCGAGGAATATTACGACGACTTCTATATAGGTAACAATAAAATAGGAGTCTTTAACTCTCAAAACCGTATCGCTGTTTTCTTTGAAAAACTATAAGATCTTTTTCACCTTTTACAAATATGCATATATAAACAAAACTTCTTACACAAAATACATACAAATATTATATACATACATATCGTTACAATCATGACTCCTATTCCTCTTAAAAGAACATAATGATAAGGCGAGGAAAAACTATAATTAATGTAAACCCCATTAAATTAGTAAATAATTAGTGGATAAATTAATTTTTAATAAAGAAGATTAGAAATGTGAATATTATATCAAATTAGGATAGAGCTCATCGAAACAAGAATTTTGACACTAATTTCGAAGAAATCAGTCCAAGATTGGACCGAACGGGCCGAATCGGTTGAACCGGGCCCATGGGCCCAACCGGACCAGCCTTTAAATGAACCAAATCCCCTTCTCTTCCTCATTTCAGCTGAAGTAACGCAGAAAGCTTCTAGGGAAGAAAAGAACCCCGAAACCGTTACGGCAAAATTTAACTCGCCGTAACTCCTCCGTCCGAGCTCCGATCGCCGCACCGTTTGTAGCCACGCGACTACCGCGTTAAGCTCTACGTTTCTACTAGAACAATTTCATAGGTAACTCGCTTTATTTTTCTCAGCCACTTCTTCCCCCAATTTTCGAAAATTGAGTGGAGGTATTGAATTTCTTTGTTCTTTGATATTTTAGGATCCAATTAGCTTGAGGAAAACGTTCACTCTTGCTTATGTAAAGCTTGGGTAAGGTGAGGATACCGTAATTCCATTTTTATTTTATTGAATTTGATCTTTGGGTATTAAATTGGATATATATGTGTTATGAATGTGTATTAGGTTGTGAATAAATAATCGGAGCTTGAAATTGTGGATGTTGGAATTTTGGTGGAGGCTGGGCATTAGTATTTTGTTGAGCTTTGGGGCTGTGTTTGTGTTGGGTGAATTGCTTTGGTCGCTACGTGGGAATCGGCCAAGGTATGGTTTAGGTTTCGTGTATTTAATATATAATATTCTGTGAAAACTTAGGCTAGATGACCATAGGATAAGCTGAAACGCACGGATATGTATAATGTTTAGTATTCTGGATATTTATGATGTGATTTGATTATGTGATGGAGGTTGTTATTATATTGATGGTACAATGAAATATGAGTAAGTTGATGATATTAGGATTGCAAACATGTTGAATGAAGGCATGATAAATTTGTTGAAATGTATAATGTTGATGAATGGTGATTGTTATCATGGTGTAGAGTTGTGTTGAGTTTTGTTACTAGTATATAGTGTTGAGATTGGAAAATTGGTAAGGAATGGAATGGAGATTTTGGATGTATATAAGGTTTAAGGGGTTTTGCAAAAGTTAGTTTTCGGCCAAACTTCGGCAAGGCATAACTTGGCTTTCGAACCCTCGATTCGCTCCCAACTTATTTAAAGTGAAAATTGGGTTCGTAAAGTTTATGCCATTCGATGAACGGGTGAAAAATATTTTAAATCGAAGAAGTTATGAGTGTTGGAAGATTGTACCTAAAAATTTTTTTTTTTTTACAATTCTGCAGCTTTGCTACTGAATCTGTTTTTTTAAAAGAACGTACGTGTGGCATGGAATTTTGGCGATGTGTACGCGACTGGCCCTATGCGTACGCATAAGGAGTTAGCAAGCATGTCCACGCGTACGCATCACCCACGCGCACACATGACATGAAGTTTTCACCCACGCGTACGCATGACAAAGGGACGCGTGCGCGAGCTGCATCTTTACACTCCCACGCGTACACGTGGCCCCTGTTACAGCAAACATGATTTTTGAGTTTTAAACCCTATTTCAAATCTCTAAACCTCTATTTTCATTCCTTCAGTCATAAATAGTAGTATTAAACCTGATAATCTGATGAAGCTAGAAAATGGGGATAATTTGGAGGTGAAGTAAAGTTGAAAAGTGATGAATTGATTACAAAATATTACAGATGATCATGTATGATACCTGGCTTGATAATCAAATGAATGATCATGTATGATACTTGGCTTGAATGATTAAATGATCTGAGATACAAGATTCCCTGGATAAAGTACCGTGGCTTGCTATCACGTGTACCAGGTTGAAAACTCGATACTCTATTGATCCTATGATGTAAAGGTGACCGGGCACTTATAAATTCCCAAGAATGGTACCCCCATTGAGCGATTTGATATATATATGAGAAAAAGCTATGCATAGACTCATGGGGATGCACGTCGGGGGACAGTCCAATGGTTTAGCAAACTGAACTTGTCGGGTTGGTTGTATAACCGACAGATGAGCTCATTAGCCATAGGACAGGCATGCATCATGTGCATATTATTTGAATTACTTGTTTGTGCTTTAACTGGGTCTGCCTAAGTGCATTTACTATGTTAAGTATATATTTGCTACCTGCAGTACTTCTAACCTTCTTGTGTTTGCTTTTATCTGTTGATTTGTTTGTGAAATGCTGACGGAATTGGAGGTATGGGGGAATGGCAATAAGGGACTTAGATTTAAGATTAAGTTAAGTTAGGCTTAGTTACTCTTAGAAAACCACCTTTTATCGCTTTTGTTTAATACTTTAAGCTCTAAAATCTGAGTGTCGGAGTTCTAGGATTGCCTCTAGCATTCCCAGGACCTTATATCTTATGTGTGTGGGACCTTTACCATACTGAGAACATCTGGTTCTCACCCCATACTATGTTGTTATTTTTCAGATGCAGGTCGAGAGGCACCTCGTTAGGCATCTGGACTTCTGAAGCAAAGTGGTTACTAGGTTATTTTGTTGTACAGTGATATATATATATATATATATATATATATATATATATATATATATATATATATGTACTTAGCTTTCTCTCCGCATAAATTGTCCCTTTTGATCCTCTTAGAGGCTTATGAAGAGACAGGATTTAGTTTATATACACTTGGGTTTTGAATATGTATACATATATGTGTATAT
>NC_029788.2:122349458-122364410 GCF_000816755.2 Arachis ipaensis
TCTGGTTCTCACCCCATACTATGTTGTTATTTTTCAGATGCAGGTCGAGAGGCACCTCGTTAGGCATCTGGACTTCTGAAGCAAAGTGGTTACTAGGTTATTTTGTTGTACAGTGATATATATATATATATATATATATATATATATATATATATATATATATATATGTACTTAGCTTTCTCTCCGCATAAATTGTCCCTTTTGATCCTCTTAGAGGCTTATGAAGAGACAGGATTTAGTTTATATACACTTGGGTTTTGAATATGTATACATATATGTGTAAATATTCTCTGGCCAGCCTTGACTTCGCAGGCTGAGTTAGGAGCTTGTTATTTTGTATCTTTGGCATTCTATTCCTACTTTTATTATCTTATGTTTGATAGTTATAGTTTTCTTAGCACGTAAGTTAACTTGTTTCTTGAGCGTTGCGATTTTATTTTGCCATTTTTATTTCATCTATTCTTCAAGGCTCCTATTATATTATAATCTTTCTGCTATTATATGTATACATTATATTGTAGAGGTCATAATGCCACACCATCTTTTTTTTACAGCTTAAGCGTAAAGCTCAATGTGGTAGAGTGTTACAGTTAATATATATACAAACAGAAATAGCATAGCTAAGGACTTAGTAAAAACTTCTTCAGTGAGAGAGAGCATCAGTGGTGACAACAACTTCAATACGGCAGTAGTAGTCACTTTAAGGACAGAGAGAGCGCCAAAAGAATGGAGATTAGGGTGCGGTATGTGGTGGAGTCAGGCACAATGTGGCTTGTTAGGGTGTGGTTAGGACATTGAAATGATGAGTACCAAGGGCTCTTTAGAGGAAAACTTTTAATCATATTCCCACCAATTATTTTTTCAATAAAAAAAAACATAAACAAAACAAAACTTTGAAAATTGAAATGCTTCAATTTCATTTCACACACACAAAGAGAAGCCTTTCTCCCCTGCAATAACACCATTGTACCCTTTCTCCCCTTCCTAACGGCGACAGCAGGTCAGCAGCGTTGAATCGCCGGTGCACTCCTCCATGTACGGCGACGGCGTGGTGCTATCCTCGACAGACGACGGCGCGGTGTTCTTCAGAAGCCCTAACATAGCCACTGCAACAACTCATAGACCGTTTCTCCAGAAGCCCTAATGGCGACAACAGTGCTCAATCGCAGTGCACTCCCCCAAGTACGGCGATGGTGCGATGCTCTCCACGACATACGTGGTGCTCAATCACGACAAACCCCTCTCCCTTCTCTTCTCCTTCTCGTTCTTCCTCTGTTCCTCCGTTTCCAGGTATTTGAGAAAATTGATTTTGATGTTCTCTGAATTAATTCATTACAGTTTAGTTAGATTTTAATTTTTAGTTATTAAATTATTTTGCTGTTCTCTGATTTGCTGGAATATGATTTTGCTGTTCTACAGATTATTATTGTGTATAAAAGTTTTATATGTATATAAGAGCAAATAAAAATAATAATATAGAGTGATATAGAGATTATTGAACTTAGAGAATATTTAGGATTAAATTATTGTATCGAGAAGCTGATGAACACATTTGGGGGTTTCGATCTTATTGTTAGTGGCAGCCCTTGCAACAACCTTGGTTGAGCAATAGGGTAAGCAGGGATGGATTAGAGGGTAAAGAATCTTACCTCTTTTTTTATTACTACCGTATGATTGACTTGGTTAAGAATATAATGACCACCAACCAATGAAATATGTCTAAAGAAAGGAAAAAAGAAAAAAACTGTGTTTAATGTTCTTTGTAAAATCCAAACATTTTGGATGTTATCTAACTTGGAAACAGTTTCCATCCCATTTTTGTTGCCAAAGTAAAGGCAATTTAAATAAGTTTTCATCTTTCACATTTGTGATTTCACTTTTACTATTTTAAGAAAAAAACATTGAAGATTCTTCGACTTTTTTTTTACATGTTGGATTGATCTTGTTTATGCCTTATTTCAAACAAACATTGCTTTTAATGAAGGTCTTGAATCTTGCCATGTTTGGAAGTTTTAATGATATATATGAGAAGACCAAGATCAAGTTTCTAATATCATTAGTAGCTAGTTATGTTCTAGGAACATAGTCAATCAAAACAATGAAAAACTAAAGTGAATGATCTATTGTAAAATATATTCTCTATTATTCTCTGTCATCCTTATGAGTTCAGTTAATTTTTGTGATTATATCAATTTAAGAAAAAAAAAAGCTAACAACTCACAACTCATGTTTGATGCAAATTAGTACCACACTAAAATTAGTTTATTTAATATTTTTTTTTCATTTAAAAGTTTAGAATCCTCTACTATATTACTTTTTATTTATCCTCAGCTATATTACTACAAAGGCTTCTGCTAAGGTGATTGATGGGAAGTCAATGGCAAAGCAAATCAGAGCTGAGATAATAGTAGAAGTCTGTAGGATAAAGATTATATCAGAGTGACTCCTGGGTTGGAGATAGGAAAGACTCTACACAACTTATGTGCGTAACAAGGAGGAGGCTTGTGAATCTCTGGGAATCATTTCTTTTGAAGCTAATTTGCCTGAGAATTCCACAGAACAAGTGTGATCTTTCGGTTCATGGCGTCCTTTACCTTCTGTATGCTTCTAAATCTCTTAACTGCAGTTCCATTTTTTCTTGAATCCTTGATAAGAGCTTTTTCTGCTATTTTAGTAGCGACTATTTTCAAGTGCTTAGAAAACTATGTTAAATTTTTTAGACATGAAACTATGTGTCTTGTCCGACTTTAATTTAAGTTTGAGCTTATTTGTAAAAGTATTACATAAGCAGAAACATATATAATCAAAATTTTAATTAAAATTTAATAATAATAATTTAATTTAATGATAACAAGTAATAATAAGATCCACTTCTTCATCTATTGACTGAAAACAACTTTAACTTTAACTTTTATAATGTATTATGTTAGAGGCATTTTAGAAAGTTGTTTGAAAGAAGTAAGGTGTTAAATTGATGTTGTTTTAACTTTGCATCTGACATTGCTACTGGTTTTTTATTTTGGTTTTGCATTTTGCATGAGTACTTGACATGAGTTTCAATTTTTTTTTGTAACAGGTGCCCCTGCCATGACTTCTAGTTTACAGGATTTTTGAAAAAACTCAGGTTAGTGAGGTTCTTAGAATTTATCATGGATTTGTTCTCAAAAATTGAAAAAGGCATTAGAATTTAGATGTATAACTTTTGAAAAAGGACAGGGAAAATTCCTAGAATTAGAACTCCTCAAATTTTTATCATCAGAATCAATGTTGCATCAAATGGTACATTGAGTTAAATCGGAAAAACCCTATCATTTGTTTGGTTGTTTTCTAAAGTAAGAAAGCCATCATTAGGTTTATCGTTATCTTCTTTCAAATGTCATTGCAGGTGACACAACCAACAAAATTAGAACCTATAGCGTTGCCTTGTGTGCCAAGTTTCACAATGTACCTCTTTATATGGCTGCACCACTGACTTCAATTGATCTGTCACTTTCTTCTGGAGAAGAAATCGTCATCGAGGAGAGATCTCCGAAGGAATTGTTGAACACGCTTGGAGAGCAAGTTGCTGCCTCATGATAAATGTTTTAGAATTTTTGTTCATATTGAGAAAAACATGTTCTTTGTTTACTTATGTTTATTATTAATTTGACTTAGTAAGTAGCAAGTATGTTAATTGGCACTTAGAACCCCTTTCTACATACATGCAATATATATTATTAGTTTATTCTCCCTACATTGATTAAATTAAATTTAAATATTTAAATAATATTAGTGTGTGCTATATATCCTATAAATATAACAAAAGTAAAATATATTGTTTTATATATAAAAAAAAGAAAACTTAAGAAGAACTCAATGAAGTGTTGTTTTAGGTATTAAAAAAATAACTGCAAATAAACTTAGATAAGTGTTTTTTTAGGTTTATGAAAATGCAATCCTGCCACTTAGATATGTATGTGAATGCGGCTTAGATGAATGTGTTCCAATGAAACATTCAAATTATCCACAATTTGATGTCCCTTTCAATGAAGCAATGCAGGTAGTCGTGTTGCCCAAAACATTCACAAAAAGTATGTTTAACAAATATTATAATATAATTTTTTGGTATTTTATTGTGTTGATATGTAGATCTACAATGATCTTTTTTAAAGACATAGTACATATATAAAACAGGAAAAATGTATAACGAAGAGAAGGAGGGCAATATGAGTCATGAGACCTTAAACAATATGGAATAAATATATCTAGCATGAGTAGTAAAGAATCATGACCAATACTATCATGATGAAAGAGATATTTTTCTTTAGCTGCTGAAGAAACGTGGAGAAACAAGCTACTAAACACATGTTATCTTCGCACAAGCCAACACTGGCTCCTGCCCTATACATTAGGGGAGTCGATAATCCCGGTAGATCCTCTGCATGAATGGGCGCGTTCTCCTGTAATAACCAAAGCTACCGTGGCTACTATGGAGCTATCGTGCTGACTATGATGCTCTGTGAGGCCAGTTCCCTGCGGTGAAGTTTATTCCTTCCCATAAGGGAAAGGCAGGCTTATGTCACTCTCAAATGGAGCGATAGACCGGATGGACGACACATCCTGACAGGAAGAAGCAACTGCAGACTATGACGCATGAGGGGAAATGATCTTTTTTCATGGGTCACAGTCTGCAGCTTCTTCTTCTAGTCAGGACGTGCTGTCCTTCAGAAAACAAGATAACACATGTTCAGTAGCCTGTGTATTTACGTCTCTTCAGCAGTTAAAAAATATTTCTTTCATCACCATAGCACTACCCAAGAATCATATGGATTTTGCACCGCATAGAATGATATTTATACATCCATTGCATCTCAAACAAATTGCATTATACCTAATAAAATTGTAACTAGGTACATGAACACATTAATTATAAAGTCAAAAAAGATTCTGATTTTCATTATTATGGAAAAAAATAAAGGCTAGAATTATAGAAAAAAAATTATTATTTAAGATTAAGAGTATTTAAGGAAAAAACATAAAGTCTAGAATGTTGTTCGGAATAATTATGAAAAAAATTATTGTTGAAAATTGAATTATTTAATTTATTATTATCTAATCATATTAATTTAGTTTATAAAAAAATTAGCCATCAAATTAAGTACCAAAGAAATATATTTGTTGTTTAAAAATAACTTTTTATCGGATTTTGGTGTAGGTTATAAAAAAATAGATTTGAACTCAGCTAAATTTAATCCAAAAATTTGTTGTCAAACATTTTTTATGGCACAAAAATTTTTTAAACAAAATAGTAACGAGTTTAAGACAAAAATTAGAATTCGTTTGTATTTCATTTGAACGTGCATAATAACTTCACACTTATTTGAGATTCATTTTGAAAAATGTTAATTCTATTATAAATTTGTGTATAATCAGCCTCAAATTTTTTGCTATATTAGTTTTAACTACCCTCTAAAATAATCCAAAATATTTCACCCAGATTTATTTGGGGCGAAAATAATAATCCATGTAAATTTCGTCTAAATGCATATCAGTGATTCATACGGATTTTATGTTAAAAATTTTTAACATTTAACGTAGAAAGATTTTTTCTTTGGTAAAAGAAAAATTATAAGCAACCAACTCTATGCATAACCAACATGAACAACTTTTCAACAATTTTTAAAAGATCGTATTTTGAAATTCCCAAAAATTTAGGATTAGGTTCAGAAACACGCGCCATCCAATCTCAACCCATATTGTGACCTCCCCCTCCACTTGCTTTTCCCCGCGACACTGTTACCTCTCTTTTCAATTCCTTCCAAGAGCCTTCAAGGTCTATTGCTGCTCGCACGCTGTTGCATTCTCTTCCCGACTCTTCTCTCTGCGGCGCCGCGCCCCTCCCCTTTGACCTTGATCGCTGTGACGCTGTGCCTCTCCATGCAACACCTCATCTCGTGATGCGCACACCTTACGTTACAATTTCTCGTGTCGTGATGTGCACCTCTGCATTTCTCGTCCTGCTGCAACGCTGATAAACCACTATTTTATGATTTATCTTGTGCTAATTTGAGTGGTTTTTTTCAAGTCTTTTCTCACTTATTCATATAATTTGCATGGTTTTACAATTCCTTCCTTATTCTGTGATATATGTTAAAACATGTTTCCTGGACCTTAAAACTGTTAATTTTAATTATCCTCTACTACAATTCGATGCCGTGATCCATGTGTCAAGTATTTTCAGGCTTTATAGGGCAGGAATGGCTTAGAGGACAGAAAGGAAACATGCAAAAGTGGAAGGAATGCGCAAAAATGAAGTTTTGAAGAAACTGACAGTGACGCGCACGCATGGACGACGCAGATGCGTGCCTAGCGCAGAGCACGAGCTACGCGTACGCGTGACTGATATGTACGCGTGACAAGGAAAATCTTCAAATGACGCGCACGCGTGACTTACGCGTACGCGTGACAGACGCCACGTGCAGAAAGTTGCAGAATTCGCCCCCAGCGATTTCTGGGCTCCTTTTCGGCCCAAATCCAAGCCCAGAAACACAGAATAGAGGCTGGAGAATGGGGGAATCAAATCATTAATTCATCAATCATTCATGGAAAATGGACAATTTTAGGTTTTAGATGTAGTTTTCTAGAGAGAGAGGCTCTCTCCTCTAGGTTTTAGGATTTAGGATTTCTCTTAGGTTAGGTTTACTTCTTCTCCATTCTAGGTTCAATGTTCCTTTAATTTAGTTTTCTCTTCTACTTTTATTTATTCTAGTACTTTGGTTTATCTATTTCTCTTGGTAATTACTTATGTTGCCAAATTGGCTTATGAACTCTCCATGTTAGATTTGAATTTCTATTTAATGCAATTTGAGGTATTTCAGATTTATGATTTTTATTTAGCTTTTTATGTTCTTAGTTTGAATTGATTAATTGGTGACACTTGAGTTATCAAACTCCATTGTTGATTGATAATTGGAATTTGCTGGTTGATTTGGATCCCTCTAAAGCTAGTCTTTCCTTAGGAGTTGACTAGGACTTGAGGAATCCCATTAATTGGTCCACTTGACTTTCCTTTATTTAGTAAGGGTTAACTAAGTAGGAGTAATAAACAATTCTCATCACAATTGATAAGGATAACTAGGATGTGATTTCCAGTTTTCATGTCTTGCTAAGAGCTTTATTAGTTATTATTTTAATTCTTGCAATTTACTTTTCCTGTTCATTATTCAAAAACCCCAAAAAGATAATCTTCCATAACCAATAATAAATACACCTCCCTGCAATTCCTCTAGAGACGACTCGAGATTTAAATACTTCGGTTATCAATTTTATTAGGGGTTTGTTACTTGTGACAACCAAAACTTTTGTATGAAAGAATTCTTTGCTGCTTTAGAAACTATACTTGCAACGAGGATTTATTTGTGAAATTCTTTACTAGCAGAAATCCGTTCGTCAAACGCCCTCCATTGTAATTTGTCATCCTGCATATTCACTAATCAAAATTCATAAAAAAAAAATAACGCTCTAATAATATCTCCATCCCTATGTTAGTTTCTGTTTGGATGATTCTTTTTACAAGTTTTTGTTTCTTTCTCCTAGATTTCGGATGTGTTTATATTATATATATTTTATGTTTCTTTTTCTTATATTTTGGATATTTCTTCTTTTTAGGTTTTGGATAATTATTTTTAATAGTTTTATATGTTTCTTTTCTTAGTTCTCGGTTGCTCTTTTTTCAATAATTTTGGATGTCTTGTTTTGTTAGGTTTAGAAATTTTTTTAAATACTTTTGGATATCTCACTTTTCTTAGATTTTGGATATTTCTATATTCAAAAGTGATGCGTTCTTTTTTACTGTAATTGAAAAAGTTTTCGATAATTTTTTACAATGATTTTAGATGTTTCTTTTTATTTTTGTGCTTGTTTTTTTTTTTGGTTATATATTTTGAATGTACTTTTTCTTTTGTTTTAATTTTGATGTTTTTTTAGGATTTGAATGATTTTTTTGAATAATTTTAGATGTTTTTTTTCTTAGTTTTCAAATGTTCTTTTTATAATAATTTTAGATGTCTCATTTTATTAGGTTTTGAATTTTTTAAATTATTTTGGATATCTCTTTTGTTAGTTTTTGAATTTTTAAAAATTATTTTGGATATCTCTTTTGTTAGGTTTTGGATGTTTCTATATCCAAAAATAATGCTTCTTTTTTACCATAAGTAAAAGAGTTTTGGATAATCTTTTACAATAATTTTAGGTATTTTTTTGTTATATTTCGGATGTTTATTTTTATTTTTTGTGGTTGCCTATTTTATTGTGAATGGAATTGAAAGTGAAATTAAGGTTGACTCTGGAATTGGGGTACTATTTTTTTCATAAATGGACACCTTTTTTCACTAGTTAATTGCACTTTTAGTTAATTATCTAGCTGAATTGTTTGTAAAATTATTATGATTTATAATGTTTCCTGATTTATGTATTTTTGACATAGTACTATGAAAAATGTGTTATTGGTAATTGTTAACGGAAAATATTAATCCTTTAACTAAAGGAGAAATACGATTAATTTTAAATTTTTATGGACTAATTTAATTAAAAAAAATTTGAGAATAAATTCAACGAAAAAACTATTTTTTAGTGACTAATTTTACTATTAAATCTATGAATTAAATAGACAAAATGTCAATTGTAAAAAGTTTAAAATTTATTCACAAAATGTATTCGGTTCGGCCAGTTTGGCCCAATTTTGGGCCAAATTCTTTGAAACTCGTGTCAAAATTTTTATTTTAGTTTTCTCTATCTTATTAAACTATAAAATTCTATTTTCTAATTTGTTAGAATAATAATTAATTTATTGGCTAATCCTTTACTAATTTCTTGAATTTTACACGAGTCAATTGTAAAAAGTTCAAAATTTATTCACAAAATACACTGGTTACAAACTTATTCGTTCTAGAAACATAGATGATTTACGTTACATGTTAAGAGTATATCTTTTTGCCCTTATCATTTGAATTCCATTTTTATATTAAAAATTCTTTTAATGTTCAAATCTTTGTCCGATCCATGTGTAATCTTTTAAACTTTGATAAGAAGAAAAAAAATACATCCTTATTAATACTTTGGAATTTTGTACAGTTTAAGGTTTGATTTGAATAAATCTATTTATTTGTCTAACTTTGGAATAAATACTTGACAGATATAGTTGGATCCGAATATCCAATTATTATCCCCTTTGACATATCCCTATTGATCCATGTGCTGTATTTTTATTATTTTAATGTATTTCTTTAATTGATACTCATCATAAGATGTATGTCTAATTATTCTCCTAGACATTAGATCTTTTTTCTTTTTAATAGATTAGACAAGTATGCACATCTTTCCATTTTAGATTTTATAACATGCTAAATTTATTCATATTACACATTTACTTACACAACATTTAAGGGTTCTCATTATTCACTATTTGATATTTATAAAAAATAAGATTGCTACACATTCAAGTATTTTTTCATCTAAGTTTATTTAAGTAGGTCCAACACCAACAAAAATCAGCAATTCTATATCATTACCTCATATCCTCACCCGAAACAAGTGAAATCACTTCACTGCGTCTACCCATGGAGCTCAAATTATCTCTTTCAATAATCATCAGTTTAAAATTAATCATATCATTACTCCATCTCAACAAGAACAGCCCTCAATGTCAACCGACACTAGCATGAGGGACCTCTCAGTTGTACAAACACAAGCAATACAGACAAGTAATACACAATAAGGTACAAGTAGAACGAGCAGCACATAATCAGGTAACATAGCATATATGATATAGCAATCCAAAACAAATAGGCAAACCTAAACAATTCAAACTTATGCAAATAATGTATGCCTGCCCCATGGCTAATGATATCATTTGTCGGTTATATAGCCAACCCGACACGCCCTGGTAGCTAACCATGGACAGAAACACCCATGCAGAGCAAGTGGCCTTGAGCTACAACCCCTTTGCTACTCCCGCTTAACCCAGAGCCAGTGGAACAACCACTACTGCGGCTACTACCCAGGCAGGTGTTTAAAAGCTCAACCTGGAGCGAGTGGAATCACCACTACTGCCGCTACTACCCAGGCGTCACAATCTCTCACCTGGAGCAAGAGGAACGAACCACCACCCTTGCTACTGCCCAGGATCTCAAAACATACATTCATTCAGTTTAAAATCAATCATCATTGTTATCAAATCTCAAACATTAACCTGGAGCAAGCGGGACAAACCACAACCCTTGCTACTACCCGGGTATCACAAATACATAATCATTCATAATCACTCTTCATTATTACCAATTCTCAAATAATGACCCGTAGCAAGCGGGACGAACCACGACCTTTGCTACTACCCAGGTATCACAGACATACATTCATTCAAAACTCCATAATTAAACTCATTTATCATTATTCTCCTTTCCCATCTCATACCCGGAGCAAGCAAACAATGCCACTGCCTACTACCCGGGTATCACATCACATTCGACATTTTCCATCATTATTCATTTACTACATTTGATCATTAATCATATACATATACATACTCAGCCATAATTCAATTCTTATCACAGTCATCCAGCTCATACTATACACAGCACTTCCACCATCATCCTCAACAACTCATACAACATCATTACTCATCATTCATCATTGATTCTCACTTTACTTCATCCACAAGTTACCACATGTCCTAGCTTCTTTTCATTACTAGACATATTATAAAAATTTAGGACTTAAAGGATGAAAATAGAGGCTTAAAAGTCTGAAATTCGGCTTTAAAAAGTCAAAGATCACTTTTTGTTGAAAACGAGGTCACGCGTGCGCGTTGCCCACGCACACGCGTGGAAGGCAGAAAAGTAGAGTGACGCATGAGCGTCGCCCATGCGTATGCGTGGGAAGTAGAAAGGTAGGGTGACGCATGCGCGTCAGCCACGCGTACGCGTGGATGCGTTTTGTGCTCCTCGCACAAAACCAACACACTACCATCACAACTCTCTAGAATTTGTACCACTCACCTGCATCAATATAGGCCAGGCGCACGCGTGAGAGAGTAAAAATCGTGAGTGACGCATGTGCGTCGGCCATGCATGCGCGTCGGAGTACGTTTTACCAAAAATTTTACTAAGTTTAAAAAGCGGCAGGATTACATTTTCAAACCCCCAAACTTCTGACGGGCATAACTTTTTCGTCTCAAATCATTTTCCACCCATTCTTTGAACATCATAAACATCTCGGATCCAATGTTATTTCTAAACAAGTTTGATTCAAATCGGGGATCTGGGGACCAAGTTATGCTCCGTCAAAGTAGGCCAAAATCACAACTTTCATAAAAACTAACAAAACTAATTTTTTAACACAAAGTAATTTCAAACCTTTTCAAAACCAACCAAAACTTACCAAATCAACCTCAAGCCTCCTCAACTCATATTTTCAACATTCTTATTAAATTCACAATCCACCAATCCACCATTTTGACCAATCTCAATCAAATAACTCAATTTCAAACAAAATACTATATCATATATTTCATTCCACATCTCAAGTTTCAACAATACCAATTCCATCAACCCCCAATACATATAAATTCATGTTATCATATACAACTCACGTGCATTATCAACAAAGACATCAATTCCTCCTTCAACACCAACAACCACATAATCCATACAATCCCTTGTAACCAAATAATAATAATCACAATTCCCTTCAATCACAATTCCCTTCAATCTCATATGACATCACACAATACACACATCACTTACCTTTCTTACCTCTTTCCGGCCTCCGGCCCAAGATTCACGACCTCCAGCCTAAATTCACAATTTAAATGCATATTCCACAAACTAATATTCATTATCCAATTTATCAATTTCTCAACATCCCAAACATACAAATTCACACAATTGTCAACTCAATCATTAATTTACATTGCATATCAACTAAATATTTTAGTACCAACCATTTACACAATCCAAACTTAAGTCTAGGGGCATCTAGCCTAGGAATTCTCATTACACCACACAGTACTTAAATGAAACTTAAGCCGTACCTCTTGGAGCCAAGCCAATTGAGCATCTTCTTTGGAAGTCTCCACCAACCCTTAGCTCCAAGCCTCACCAAAGCCTCACCAAAGCCCCACAAGCAATATCAATCTTCCAATTGTGTACCAAAATCACCCAATACTCTAACATAATCAATTTTCACACTTAAAATCAACTTAGGGTTCATGAAATTGATAAATCACAAGGGTTGGAGGATTTCTTACCTTAACGTACTGTACTTTATGATGAATATCACCAATGGCTCATACTAGAGCACCCCTAAACAACCAAAATCACAAGATTTCCTCAAAACCACAACCAAAATCACAAGATTTCCTCAAAACCAAAACCAAATTCGAATTTAAAGAGAAAAACAAAAACTGGACAAAGGATAGTAGAATAATCATCACAAAACTTAGATAGAATTGTAGAAGATGAGAAGAACGACGCGTGGCCACAAACGGCTCGTCAATTGGAGTTCTGGATCAAAAGTTATGGTGATTTGAAGTTTGGAAAGCTAGGTTTTCTTTCTCTCTTCTCTCTATCCGCCCCACACCCTTTCTTTAGGGTAAATGAGCTGAAATGCTCATAACTAATATTTATATATGTTGGGTCTTGGGTCCACTTGGTGTAAGACCCAGAACCTTTGAAAAGTCTTTTTATGATCAAGTTTCAAATCATATAGTTATTTACAGCCTTAATTTCAGAAATCATTTTATTAAAGATAATTAAGGCAAGTTTTGATTTATTGAACTTGAGATAATTTATGATTATTATCCAATTTTATAATTATTGGATTATTTTCTATATTTAAAGTATAAAGTTGATAGTTGTGAAATAATAAGGGTTTTCATATGGTTTGGATTAAATAATTAATATTTTAAAATAGTAATACTGCTATTTTGGGAAAATAAAGGATTTAACTATATCATCTCTAATTATTTGATTTGGGCATTTTATTGAAAATAATTTGTAAAGTTGATGAGCAAATAGTATTTTCCTATATGATTAGTGTTGGAGTTAATTTGGGTTTCAATTACTATATTATCCCCAATTTCATTTGCAATTACTAAAATGCTCATAACCCTAATTTTTGAAATGAAACCCTAACCCTAAAAACCCTAACCCGACCCGGTTTCCCCATAGCTGCTGTAGCCTTCCCTTCTAACAGCAGCGGCAATACACGCAATTCCCCTTGATTTCCATGAAAGAGAGAAACTGAGGCAGAGAGGGAGATGGAGACTGAGTTGCGGCAGAGGAGAGGCGGAAGGAAGCTCATCGTGTTGCCGTCGCCGCGCCACCGCGCCGTCGCGTCGTTGCCGTCGTTGGAGAAGCTTCGCGCACTGCCGTCACTCCCTGGCGCCACCGCAGAAGCCGCCCTCCTCGATGCCATAAATCGCGAAGAAGAGAGAGGACTCGCGCCGCCTCCGCCACTGTCAATCCGTCGAAGCTGGCGCGAGGAAAGAGGAGGAAGGGGCGCTGTCGTGCGCCGTCGCCGCCGCACCTGGGCATCGCTGCTGCAAGCTCACGTTGCCGCGTCGCTGTGCCATCATCACCATGGATCTTCTCTGTTCGTGACCTAAGCTAAGGGAGGAGAGATGAACGCGTCGAAGAGGGGCATAACTTGGGTCCCGTCACCGCCGTCCATGGGGCCTCGAGCCGCGTTGCTGTTACCGGCAAGAGGGGGAAGACGCGAGCTGGAGAAGCAAGATGAGTCCTTCTGCCTCCGTTGTTTTGGTCCGCTGAGAAAGAGAAGGTGCTGCCTTTGTGCTTCCCTGTCGCCGACGAACACGGAGAAGAGGAGCTGTGGCCGCATCACTACCGTTTGGAGGACTGTGCTTGGCCGCCGTTGTACCGCCCTACTTCACCGTGGCTGAGCTCTGCCATTCCCTACCCCTTTTGGCGTGTGATGTTACGGGAATCGCTATAGGAAGAGGAGCAGGCTGAGTCACCATGATTTGGGCCGCTGTGACTTTCGGGATCACCGACGGAGCTCCGGGCTGAGCTTCTCCCACTTGAGACCCTGCTGCCGCTGCTGGAAGAGTTTGCCGGTAAGGGTTTTAATTGTGGTTTCTGTCCTTTTTGAATTCCGGGAATACTATAGTCGCTGTGTGTTGGTTTCAGATGTCGTGATCGGAATTTGTCGCCGCAGCCGCTTGAGGTGGCTGCCGGGCTGCCGTTGAACTGGTTCGGAGACCGCCGCCATTTCGGTTCAGCCGTTTCTTCTTCGGTTCGGTAAGCGTTTCGATTTGAAAGCCCTTTCGTTACTGTTCTGTAATCTCACGCTGAGGTTTATGGCGTTAATTGCTATAAGATTGAGTTTCGGTTGTTGTATGTTGCGATTAGAGTTGTTAAGACTGTTGCGAAAGTGGCTTGGAGCTGAGGTTTTGGTTGCCGTCAGTTCGGGTCGAGGCAGAAAGGACACTATGAGACGTTTGGATTATGGAATTACGTTTTGAGGTAGGGGCGCTTTCCGAAAACTATATTTTGTATATTGGAATTATTACATATGGGTACTGATGTGAGGATGTGTATTTGGTGATTGTATCAGTCCTATGTATTGTTTGGTTGTTCTGTATGATTATGGGTGTTGGTTTAACTCGACTGTTGTGTGGCTTTGTGAAACAAAATGCTTTTGAAATTGATTCTTTTAAAGCTTTGAGATCGAGTTGAATCCGTTGGAAATTGATTTGAGTTGAATGGATTTTCTTGAGAATGTGAAAAAAATAGAATACACTCTTGAATTCAGCCTGGCTTGCTTTAATGATCTGGTTTGAATAAATGACTATTGATGAACCGTTTCTTTGAAACTTTAGAAATGAGTTTATTCGGCTGATAATGATTTGATGTTGAAACAGTTCTCTTGAAATATGGAATTGAGATGACTGTTGGA